>NC_053455.1:11901039-12201039 GCF_015227805.2 Hirundo rustica | reverse complement strand
TCTCTATTCTTGGAGGCCTTTATGTAGTTCAGGTGTACCATCTGGTATTGCCTGCAGCCTGTAGGGATTATTTTAGCTTAGGATCCCTGTAGATAAGTGGCACCCTGTATCCCTTCCACATGACCCATGTGCAGCCTGGATACCCAGAATGCCAGTGGGAGAGTCCTTAGAGAGCATCATTAGGGAGTATTTTTAGACTCTTGGTTCCTGTGTGAGAAATTCTTCCACAGGGCAAGTATTTAGTGTCCTTTTATTACACTTTGTCCCTTCTCAGTGCTGAAGAATCTACGTTAAAGGTGCTTTAAATATGCAGCATGGAAATGTATATTCAGTTTTGGAAAAGAAAAAATATATACGGACAGTTTATCCGTAGGTAAATAGGTGAGCACTTATTAAGGGTGCTTAGGAGGGTGGGATTGCTTCATGACCTGAAAAAAGCAGTTATAAATTCAGGTGCTGTAGAATTATTGTTTCCTTCAAATGCTCTAAAATTCTGTATTGGTGTCCTTAATGTGAAAATGTTCTTTATTGTTACCTTTATTAAACTATATTAAAGCAGATTTCTATGCCTATAAACATACTTTCAAGAGGAATAAAGTGGAATGGTAAGAACCTCATCGATTAATTACTGTACAAAACTTTTTTTTGGTAAATTATTGTGTAATCATTTAATAGTAAACCTTGAAAAACTGGTTGGATTTCAGGGTTTTGTAGTAAATGGTGTTCCACATATTCAGTATTCAAAGATGATACAGTAAATGCTCTAAATATCTTTCTTGTATACAGTCAAGTAGAATAATTCATTATGCATCCTTAAGATGAATTTGATCACACTTTGTATTTATACTGGATGCTTTTACCTTTGAGAACTGCATGTGTTTATGCATAAAATAGTAATGGAAATACATCAGCAAAATCAAATTGCTTCCTTTTTCAAGGGGTAGGACTTGTTTATTTGTGTTAGAAGCTTCTCTCCATATTGCACAGTTTACAGGTGGTGGGAAATCTTGAGCGGGGTTTTTTTTTTTTAGTTCTGATTTCTGCTAAGCAGTGCTCTTTTGTTATGAACTGCTTCCAGAACTGTGGCTAATTTGTAGTGTAGGTATTCTTTAGTCCAAAAAATGGTCATGTGACACAACAGCTGTAAATAGTATTAAGTGTTTATAGATGTTTTTAAACTTAATTTTTATATGAATGGTTTGAATAGTTTTTCCATACAACACAGGTGCACAATTGAAAAGGTAGAGTTTGAAAAATGAAAGTTAAAAACAACAGTAGAAAGGGAAAAAATATTTTTTGCTGAGTTATCTTCTAAACTTTTGATCTGCTGTTGAAACTGACTAGTATCTGCTATGATTGCAATAGTGAAAAATAGTGTCTTTCATTCTTTTATTAACTGTGAGGGTATGTCCAAGAGAAAGTACAGGTTAATGGAGTCCTTCCCAAATGTTTTACTGCCTTATGAAAAGAGGGCTTACAATCAAGTATTTTCTGATTCCTCTCTTCTCCTATACTTAGCACGGTTTAGGTTAAGTCTTGTATGATGTCCAATTTCAAATTACGTCAGTCTGTCCCTTGAAACAGTTTGTTGTGCATTATTTATGTAAATATATGCAAATAGTCTGCATGGGGGCCTAAGTGTGCATCCATACATTCTCCTGCTTAGAGATAGCTGTACTTACTGCAGACACAATCTCATTTCATACAACGGCTGTATTAAATGCGTTGGTTAACTTATTTGAACCCACAGGTTGGTATATGGCTTATCTGCCTCGCTGGATTACCAAGGAGATGTGGTTCAGAGTTCACTACATTTTCTGATTTCCCATTTAATATTTGAAATGGAAATGACTTCTTCTGGCAGGAATATAAAATTGGAGGTAATAAAAAAGGCTTGAGGCTGAAAGGGTGGAACTAGCAGGCTTTTATTTGAGTTCTGCCATATATTCTCTCAGCGACCTTATGCAAATCATTTAACCTCTATGCATATTGCTTTTCCATATGTAAAACATGTATCTCTGCATATCAGTAGGTTCTTATAGGGCCTAATGTGATAATTAGATCCAGATCTTGCAAAGCGTTGAATAACCTCAACTGACTCTGACTTCAATTAGAGTCGAGGGCAGCAAACCCCACTTCAGCATTCAGATCTCATACAGTCAATGCCCAATTATCCAAGTTAAGGAAGGACTGAAATAACTTGAATAGAGCAAAAGCACAAATCCAAAACACGGATCAACTGGATTATAAATGTATGTGGTGGTAATACAGTGCAGGGTGGAAAGCCTGGTGATGCTGGTGGTACTGGGACCAAAAATTGTGGTCAAGCACCAAAAGGAGCTGCTGCACTCAGGCTCTGGGGCCATATGAACACAGCTGGGGGGTTCTGGGTGCCAGCTGGCTAACAGAGAGCTAGAGTGATTCTAAGATGGGCTGAACAGTCACCTGACACAGATAGACAATCAAGAGTTACCTGGCTTTGTAAAGTGTTTGCATGTCATCTTCACCAGAAACCTTTGATCAGAAAATCCGATTTTAATATATTTACTAATTCTGTGATGTAGAAGTGTATGAGCTAATTTGAGTAACAGCATTTTGAATGCTTCCATAGTTTTATTCTGAACTTTGTGCTCAGAATAATTGTTTGAAATTTTAATTCCAAATAAGATAAATTTAGTGTATCGTGAGTAGAACTTTCCCTTCCCCCTGCACTCTTTCTTTGGCATGTAACGTGGCTTGAGGTTTGCTGCTTAACACTAAATTTGTCTTTGGAATTTGGCCAGTGTGTACAAGTGATGTTTTGTGTTCCCTATTAAAATCTAAGGTTTTGTGACTCATCTAGGATAGCTTTGTTTCCAAGAGTTGAGGGGGAAAAGGGGAAAAAAAAAAAATTAAGGGAGGAGAATGCAGACAGTACCTTTCCCAGTAGGGATGCTGGTGCAGGCTGCAGGCTTGCACATACTTTGCCTTTCAAAAGGAGACAATCAGTCATTCTTTCTCCCCCAGCAGATTGCAAAGAATTACTATAGTGCAAAACTCTGACAATGGAGATCAAAAGGAAGAAGCAGGAACAAAGAAAACATAAAGAGCTTTGTTTGCAGGGAGAATAAAATACTTTAATATGATAAATTCCTGTTCTTCTAAGCTCTAAACACATGGCCCCTAGGAAATTGTTCAGTCGCCTGGAATTAATGTTGTGCGTTCTGTTGGGGGGCAGTGATGGTTTGTAACTGGCACACACACAAACTCTGAATTGAACCTTCAGTTAAATGCTCTGTGTAACACTTGTCTCTCAAAGAAAATGGTTTAAAATATTTAGAAGGTAAATTTAAAAAGAAATCCCTCTCAACTCAACTTCGGGTGGCAAAACTATTACGCCACTTCACAATATCTCTAATAATTGAAGTTATTAGTGTATTTTGCTCAGAGGCGTAATGAAATTAAAGTCATATGTTATTTCTGAATTCAGTCTAATTGATTTAAATGAGGGTCAGAATGAGTGCTAGACAAAATATTAATGGCATCAGTTTCTGTCTTAAGAGCATTGTGTGCTGTTTTTTACTTTCTTTTATTAAAAAGCTTTTATATTTTCACAAATATCTTTAGTAATAAAGTATATATCTTTTTAATTTTGGCCAGATTTGTTCACCAAAATTCAGTAATGCAACTACCTGAAACATTCATGCTATGCACGGGTATATGTATGTATATATGAGGTTTTATTTTCCTGTCTTTGTTGTTGCTTTTTTAATCGTCTTTGTCTTTTAGCTGGATCATCTGTTGTGTTCCTTCAGATAGCCTCTTTGATTTTTATTTTCTATTTTTATTTTTTAGTTTTAATTTTGAGTCGCTTTACAAATGGTCAGTCTGTCGGGGCACTGCTGAGATTTTGTCATTCAAAGATACATTGGTGTTCTTAAATGTATGGTTTGAAATGATCAAACATCTAACTGAGTCAATAAGCACTTTGTTGTTTACTCTTGCACGTGACTCCATATCTTGAAAGCATGCAATTTTGTCTTTTAATGTAAGTCTTGTAAATGTCTTGTTTCCACATTTTATTGTTGCATTCACTTTTTATTCTGCTTTGTTTACGCACCTCTCAATCTGGATTAAGCAGGTCTGTGAATCTTCTCAATGCATGCAAACTGAAAAAGCCTGCTCTAAGGTGAGGGATCCTTAATAGCTTTGTAGTGTTGAAGTTCAGTTGTTTTTCCTTTCCATTTCAATTCAACACATAGAAAGTGACTATTTTAGTAAAAGCATTAACATGATAGACCTGTAATTATTATTGCCATTTTTAACATTTCCAGAAGAACATGTCTAAAATTTTCTCATCATTGATAAATGCATCACACAACTTAGATAATAATAATGTCACTGATGGTATCTGCATTATTTCATACTAACATAATTTTTACTATAGGAGTGTTAGACCACATTGCTATCTTAAACAAGTTAAAAATTGTGTAACTAAATGTTATTTTCTTAAATAATTGCAAATGCTCTCCTTTCATATCACTAATGTGGAAGTCAAATTCTGGAATCCAGTTATACTCTTACAAACCTGTAAGTTAAATGAGTATTTTCTGTTATTTTAAATTCTTTCTCTGGTGACAGTATATCTACTGTAGCCGTGGATATAATCACTGGTGTTTAACAGTCTAGCTAACAAAAAGTGTATAATGCCAAAACTGAGTTAATAAATTGGAGTAATAGCCCTTGTTTCCAACCACCAACTAGTACTTCTCACTGGGCTTTTGTTGTTGTTGTTCTTGTTGAAAGTTTAAAATAAAATTTGTCAGAAGATAGCATTACTAATTAGTTTAAGCAGTGATGGACCAAAATCGTAAGGCTTTAAAAGAATTTTACATCTGTGGTTAAAGTAGTTTTTATACTGATATGAGACTTCATTATTCAGAAAGAAAATAGAATTAAACTTCTAAATTTTAGTCCCAACCTTTCTTTTCTTATCCCCTATATCATCTTTTGAATATTGACAGCTATAAAAATAAAACCACACACAACATTAAAATCAGATTCAGATTGTTTCTGTAACTTTTTTTTCCCAAGATTAGTATATTTTGATAATGTCCTTAATTTAATTTTGGTATAGGCTGATGTTGATGCATATTTTCTTCGTTAAGAATACAAGGCATCAGCATCAGCCTACACTGAAATTTTCTTAACCAGGAAAGGACACCAAAATAAAGATTTGATCCTGACAAATCACACAGGATTTTTCTGTAGTTAATGTATATAATAGTGGAAGGCACATGCTAATAAAGCTATTTAATGTGGAATAAACATTTTCAGTATCAAGGTTTTATTTTTTAACTGGAGTAGTATTAAATTGGATGTTATGAGATGTGGGGAGAATAGTTAAATATTAACAGTATATTCTTTAATTTACTAGAGAAGGTTTTTTTCATGCGTTTGACATTGAGATGACTTGGATAATGTTAGTCCAGTGTAGGAGGTACGCTTCTGAAGTTAAGACAGAACTAAATTCTTATTGCTGCCTTTTCTCTTCCCCTATAAATGTGTTTTGTTCTGTCTTTGTGTAATTTTGCATTCTGCTTGCTCTCTTACATTGCTTTCTCCACAGAAACACTATTTTTTTAATTTCAGCTTAATCATTTGAAGCTTCTTTTTATTACAAGAATGCAGCACTGAACATCTGTCCTACCATCGCATGTACCAGAAGGTTTTTTTGTCAAGCTGCCTTAACATGCATCGCCTCTGCAGATCCGCCCCTGGATGGGCTCTGCCTTCTTTTCAGAAGGGCAATTGCTTTGCAGAAAGACTCTGGTTCAGGTGTTCCCATCGTTTCTGTAGTCTCAGTTGAGGTGTTGAAACGTTCCCCTCCTTGCTGGTAAAAAGACATGGGGGAGCAGAAATAAGTTTGGGGTTTTTTTTAAAACAGGTGGTGTACAGTTGCTTAGCTAAGCATTTTTTGACCAGACAGAAAAGTCTATCTTGGTTCCTCTAGTTGTAGAGAGCCAGCGTACACCACACATAAAGTGGGACCGAGCCAGAGGAGCTGACTGAGATGAGCCAAACTACCACAACAGGGTAGGGATAGCTGTTCGGGACTGTTGAGGAGGTTTGGAGTAGTCCTCAAGAATGCATGAGATGAGTATTCTGGTAAGCAGAGCATCTCTGGAGGTATATGGAAGCCAAGGGCAGTTGGCTGGGGATGATAAAAGGTGTGACTGGGATGAGACTGTCCTTAAAGGAGCAAGTACCAAAATTTTCACAGTGGGATGGAGCTAGTGGTTGGGATTTGGGTAGAGAGATGTGAGCTTGAAAGCAGTCATTGGTGTCCATGGCTTCTGGGCTGAGAAAGCTGCTGAAGGTGTTTTATTTGTATGGGGATTTTATGGCTTAAAGGGGACATTTTCATTGTGCTTTCTGCAAGGGAGCAAACAGTACAGGACTAAAATGGGGGGAAGTGAGACCTTCACATTGAGTTCTGTCGTTCAGCTGCTGCCATGGGAGTGGTTCCTGCCTCAGTCTGGGTACTGCTGCCTGAGCCTCTCTGCTGCAAAGGGCCTGCAGCAATGTATAAAGCACTACCCGCTTTGGGGCCTCACCCTTAGCTGCTCCCTCTCTTGCTAGGAAGTACTGCTTTAGGAAGAAGTGCTTTGGTCAATAATTTGTTTCCTGTAAGGTGTAAGTTCTGACTGAGCTTCTCTTAATTTACTAAGTAACACTGCTTGTGTTTTGGCTCACATTTTTTCCATCAGAGAGAGCTGGATGTCTAGGGGGTGCCAATAAAGCCACACAGGAGCTCCCTTGATAGCTATCTTGGCAGGAAGGATGGTAGAAGAGTGAGAGGGTAGGGTGAACTTTAAGCCTTTGAGAAACCTCCTGTCAGGACATGTGGGGGATCTAATCTATTCATACATGTAACTAGGAACCATACATTTTTGTCAACAATTTAAAAAAAAAAAAAAATGCAGGCTAGCTCACCATTAACTGCAGTTTGGGGTATGTTAAAACTAGCTTTGAAACACACAGTAATTGATATTGGATAAAGACCCAAAGTTAGCTTGCTTGTGTTCAGATTTTGACATACTTTTGGTATTCTCTGTAGTCTGGCTGGAAATGCCAGGCAATATGCTTTCTCTTTAAATCTCTTACTTCTTTGTGAGAGAATCCAAAACTTCAGAGGTATGGAGTGGTAGTCAGAAATTTGAAACATGACCCAGAAAAATTATTGCAATTACTCTATGAAATTGGTTTAGGCCATCTTCTATTTTATGATTAAGGAAAAAGCAGCATGTTTGTTGCACCAGGTACTGAGCAAAACTCTTACACAGACTCTTTAACAAACCAAGTTAAGGCTTTTAAAAAATCGTAGTTATTTTTTTAGGGTCATTGTTCTACTTGATACACTTCTCAAAAATATTTATTGTAGAATATATATACTTTTACAAGTGCCACTGTGAAACTTGCTCCTTGTTTTATTAGCACCATTAAGAGAACCAGTTCAGCTGAGCGTGTGTCCCCAGGAGGTCGGAGGGAAAGCTATGGAGATTCCAAAGGGAGTCGCAACCGCACTGGTTCCACCAGCAGTTCATCTAGTGGTAAAAAGAACAGTGAAAGGTAATGTTATCTAAGTATCTATCCCCTTTCTCTGCCTCCTGCTCTAATAATGAAATTAGTTTCTTTAGTGAACTTAGTTTTTCTTGTTTAAAATATTGGAAGCTTTCTTTTTCTACAAAGCTCCAATTCTTGGACCAAAGTATTTATTAAAACATTTGAAATAAAACAGGTTTTCCTATTTCGATTAAATTTTTTTGCCTTATTTCCAAACTATAAACAGTGTGAGAACTTACAGTTTCCCAGGAAAGTTCATAATTATTAAACATGCATTTTCTAATATCTTAGTGCTTTCCCCTGGTTTTCATATTCCTGACAAGTACTTCTTTGGGTTTCTGGTTGTGGTGCATTGACCCCAGCTGGCATCTAAGTATCACACAGTCATTCATTTTCCTGTCCTCCACTGGGATGAGGAGAAGAAAATAGGAAGAGCAAAACAGAGAAAACTCATAAGTCAAGATAAAGGTAGTTTAAGAAGTGAAGGAAGGAGGAAGAAAAACTAAAACCATTGCTGAAAAGCATTCAAACACCACATCCCACATGTAGACTGATGTCGAGCTGTTCATGGGGCTTGCACTCCAACAGACTGATGTCCAGCCAGTCTCTGAACTGTGAAGGCCTCAGTCTGAGAGCCAGATTAAAGATAAATGAAGGGAGAGGTTTACATGCAACTGCTGCTCAATGAAGCAGAATGAAGTGATGCCTATCTCAGTGTATCTCTGATCATGCTTCTCTGTATTGCTGACAGCACAGAGAAAAGAGGATATCTTGTCCAAGGGTTTCAGACTTAAGATAGCCTTGAACAAATAGCTGTTTCATTGAGGTTCATCAGTATTGTCAGTATAGGTCAAGAAGTTCTTTCCTGTATTCTCTAGTCAGAATTTAGTTTTGGCCATTTCACTTGACCTGTTCTATTGCAGTTTTCTTTGCAAGAAATGGTGTTGATAGTACTGTTTCACTGTCTCACAGATGATGTGACCATAAAAACACATTGTTAATGAAGCTCAACTAATAATTTACCTGCTCTGTGTGGGCATCAATGCCATTAACACAAGTCATTGTCAATGTTGTGGCACAAAACGTTCCTTCCTTCTTATCCCTTCAGCATATTTGCTTGAGTAAGGAGTGACTGAGCTGGTTTTGTACTATTTTACAGCCCAAATATCTTGGTTTCTGGCTTATGTTTTCAGCTATGAAGCAAGACAACCAGTGTGCAAACTATGGAACTTACTCTAAGTTATGGGTTGGGATAAAAGGGCAGACTAGTAAGGGTTGCGTTTTGTGGCTGCTTGCTACAAGCTGTCTGAACAGGAGGAAGTGCGTGGGGTCTTTTACAGGCAGCTTGAGCAGCCTCAAAGTCACACGCCCTGGTTCTTGTGGGAGACTTTAACTACCCAGTTATCTGCTGGAGAAGCAACACAACAAAGCACAAGCAGTCCAGGAGGTTCCTGGAAAGCATTCATGATAACTTCCTGTCACAGGTAGTAGAAGATCCCACAAGGAAGAGTGTGCTGCTTGATCTTGTGATAACAAGCAGGGAAGGCCTTGTTGGAGATGTAAAGGTTGGAGGCAGCTTTGGCTGTCATGACCATAAGGTGGAGTTCAATACCAGGAGGGAATAAAGCAGGGCAGCAAGGAAGATTTTAACCATGGACTTCAAAACAGTTAACTTTAGCTTACTCAGGGATCTTGGAAGAATCCTGTTGGAACAGGACCTGCAGGGAAGAGGGATCCAAGGGAGTTGGTTGATATTCAAGGATTACTTCCTTCAGGCTCAAGAACAATGCACCTGGATGAGCAAGAAAGCAGGAAAAGTGGGCAGGAGACCTGCATGCATGGATAAAGGGGAAGGTGTTCTGGTGGACAACAAGCTGTCCATGGGCCAGCAGTTGTGCCCTTGTGGCCAGGAAGGCCAGTGGAATCCTAGGGTGGATTAGGAAAAGCATTGCCAGCAGATTGAGAAAACCATAGAATTGTCAAAGTTGTAAGAGACCTTTTAGATCATCAAGTCCAACCATCCAATTCTGCCCTTCTACTCAGCTCTGGTGAGGCACATCTGGAGTGCTATGTCCAGTTCTGGGCTCCTCAGTACAAGATGGACATGGAGCTCCTGGAGTGAGTTCAGTGGAGGGCTACAAGGTTGGTCAAGGAATTGGAGCATGTCTCTTAAAAGGAAAGGCTGAAGAAGCTAGGCCTATTCAGCCTCAAGAAGACACAACTGAGAGGAGACCTCATCAATACCTATAAGTATCTGAACAGAGGGTGGCATGAAGGTGGAGCCAGGCTCTTCTTGGTGGTGCCAGGCAATAACTAGAGACAGTGGGCAGAAACTGAGGTACAGGAATAGGAGGAAAAATTTTTTTACCATGTGGGTGACCAAGTTACTGAACCAGATTGTCCAGAGAGATTGTGGAGCCTCCCTCAGTGGAGATATCTGAAAACTGTCTGGACACAATTCTGTGCCATGTGCTCTGGTATAACCTTGCTTGAGTAGGAGGGCAGTTGGACCAGATGAACAACTGTGATCCCTTCCAACCTGACCTGTTCTGTGACTCAGTGAAAAGCTTAGCAAATTAAAGGAATAATGAAAAAAATTAAATACTATCAGAGAAAATGTTATAAAATTGTAACCAAGGAAGATTAATATTTACACAAATTAAAATCTTGTTTGCATTCTGCATCTATGCATGGGCAATGAAATTTTTATAAGCCAACAGAATTCCACAGGACTGGACCTTCTGGTACTTATGGAAATCTGACTCTATCTTGGCATTTCAATTTTCTTTCCTTAAAATTTTGTAAGATAATTATAAACAACAAATAACTAATAGATGTGGGTTTTATATTGTTTCTAAGATTTTTGTACTTCAAGATTTCTAAAAGACAAATATAACTGAGAAAAATTTGCTGTAGCAATACATTATATCCATAAATGAATATTACTTTTGAGAGAAAAAAACAATCTACTATTAGTTTATTTAGGACCAAAGTGTCTTTCTGCATGTGCAGATTTGAAATCTTTTCTCAGACCCTTGTAGCACAAAGAATGTATATCTGCACACATCTCAATCAGCAACCCAAGTATCAACAATCTTAGGGACAAGTGAGCCTGAAAGGTTTGAAAGGCAAAACCAAGCAAAACCCATAATGACCAGTGGAGGGACAGCTTAAAAAAAAAAACAAAAAAAACCCAACCCACCTCACTCTTAATTTAAGTTGCAAATTCTGTAAAGTGTTGCAAGAATGTATAACTTCATGCAGCTACTTTGCCTTGGTGAAGTCATTAGCATGGAACTGCTGTTTTCTGTATTGTTCTTTTGAAATGGTTGGACTTTTTTTCTAAGGCTTTGCTTTTTATTTTGCACCTATGTATAACTTCCTACTCTATCACACATATCAAATTATATCAACAGCTATTATATGGTAACCTCATTGATTAAAATAACCTTATCTTCTATACACAAAACAAATGTCTTATGGATAGTTTTTGTTAACAAAGCAGGTTTCTATACTTAGATGGGTAGACTTCTTTCTGGAATATGGACAGCAATTATTTCACCCACCAATGGTGAATCTCATTGCTTTTCCAATTTGCTGTAGTAATTTACTGTAGTTTTGAAAAAGTTTTAACAAACATGATCTTACAGTGCCCTTGCTCTGTGTATTTTATCTTATATAAAAATTGCATTAGATCAAGTGTCCAAAAGATGAATTCAGTGTGTGTTGTGCAGTGGAAGATCGACATGTTAAAATCTAAATACAATACAGTGCTTTGCAAAGTCCATTTTAGGGATATATCTCTGATCCTGCTACATGTTTAAGGTCACAATTATCTGAAATTAGTTATATGTTAAAGCTACTGAACACATCAAGTGAGACTATTAGGTTCTTCACTTTAATTAAGGAAAGCTATGACTTCTATGAACTATATAGATGTATTGTACACTTGAAAATTTATTCCAAAATAGCTGAGAAATAAAAAAATTGCAACAAATAATGGCTATCTGCAAAATGTTTTGGTTTTGCTCTAAGGTTGACCACAGTATTTGAGATGCATTTTTAATTTTTACAAACTATTTCAACAGAAACTCAATGGTTATGTAATTTTGCAATTGCTAGGCCACAAAGGGTTGAGCAACAGCACTGCACTTAGGACTTGGGGAAGAGGTCCAGCAAACAAGACATGCAATGTTTAGGTAAAGTGCAAGTATTCCAAGGAACTCATCAAGAATATGTGTTAGATTGCCTCAACTGGCGCTCATGATGTTGGTACCACTGTGAAAACAATCATTGTATGGTTAGAGACTTTTCCCCTCATTTCTATCCCATGCAGCCTGTTCAGCACCCAGCTTACACCTCCTTGAAGAATGAGTGTCCTTATCCTGTGGAAGAGGCTGGCTAAAGACTTGCCTCATGCTTCTTCTTGAAACTGAGCCACCATGCAAAATACAAAGCAAGTGTTATGGGAAGGAAAATGATGGTTCTGTACACTGGGACTGAGACTGTCCCTCAAAAACTGACTGTATGTGTGAAAGAGTAGTCTGTTTTTATCCTTGACCCCTTGGCATTCTGTCCAGCTTGAGATATTCTATGACTGTTTTTCAAAGCATATAGGGTTGTAGGCTGTTACACAGAGCCAGAATGCTGTAGAAAGCTCTTTCAAGAAGCTTTAAGCATAAGGAGATGACCATAATCTCCCATGCTACTTTGAAGTGTCCCTAGACCTGTAGCTATCAGCCAGGAATAAGCCTTCCTGAGGGTTAGATAAGTCGGATGTGACTCAAGTTCAGGAAAAAGGGTAGCCAGAGCTGTGGGCTGTGTGGGGTTAGGGTTTGTATAATTAGAAAGTGCAGATGATTTGCTTTATTACTGTCATGAATCAGCCTTTCACATTTGCTTGATTAGCTTGAATAGGTTGGCATGGTCTGTTCAGAGCTAGGGACTGTTTTGTCTCTAATATGGCAGCATTTCTGACTAGTGCTCCATCCCATAAGGTTTTTTTGTTTTCTAAAAATATCTTCATTCATAAGAGAAAATGTTCATCTTGGTGTTAACAATGGCAGCACATCATGCTATATATATAAATGACATTGGCTGTGTATGCCAGCTTGAAGCATGTATTTCGATGCATGATTAACACAAAGGCTGATATTATGGAAAGTTGCTAAATTGGGAGTAGGATCAGAATTAGTTTGGTTTTGGTTTATCATTAAGTATTATTCTCAATATAAGTGTCAAACCAAAGTAAAGGGGAAAATACAATAGTATTGTTTGTTATATCTTTCATTGTAGTGAGAGAGAATCATTTGTGCTTAGAAAAAAACATGTGTGCAAAAATCCAACAGTCTTGTTGCTTTTTTTTAATTTCTCCTTATCTGTTCACTGCAGTCTAGCAGAGGGTGTTGAGATGACACCAAGCTCTAGGAATACTTGAAACTTCAGTGTTACTCCATCCAGAATGATAGAGGATTCAACCCTTTTGGGATCACCCTAAGAAACTTACAGCAGTTATCTGATACTTTAAAAGTTTTATTGCGTTAAAGGGGGAACTGGAAAGAAAAATAACTGCATTATATAACTTTGTGTCCCTTCAGTTCTTGATCAGAAACAACACCCTCAAGCTTGATTTACAGGGGCAAAGGACAAAACAACCAAATGACTAGCATTTCTTGACAGATTCCTTCCTTTTGGCCAAGGTAGTACTATCCAGAGAGTTTCTCAACGTGCTGTATATATTTTCCCCTCAGGTTTTCCCAAATATTTTCTCAAGACAATGAGAAAAACCCATTTCCATTTGTCTTGCAGGCAGCTGTTCTGTGACAAAGAGAAGACACTTTAATCATAGTTATATGTGCTTTCTATGTTTTATGAAGTGCTGTCATTTACCAAGGAGCAACTGGGCAGTTCCATGTCTTACGTGAAGTCTTTGAAAAAAGCAGGTTTCAGACTTTGGTTTGATCCTTAAATCCAGGCTGGAAACAAAAACTGATACCTCTGCATGTGGCCAGTTTCTGTGTTTTCCTGTAACTGGACTAACTTCACAGAAGAAGAGAATTTGGTAGTTAGTAGAGAAAAATCTATAATTTTGAGAATGTAATGAGAAATGAATGTAAAAGTGCCATCAAGGATGTTTACTGGTTTTAACTGTGTTTGCCTGGGGATTTACTTTGTGAATAATTTAATTGAAAAAGTATTTTTATTCATACACATACACATACTCAACAAAAATTAATATTATTATATTTTTGGGTTTGTATTATATTGATACATATACATGTGCAGATTGTATGTGCATGCTTTTAAAATAGTAATTTCTTCATTATTTTCACAGCAAACCCAAGGAACCAATGTTCAGTGCAGGTAGGAACTTTTAAAATTTTTAAGCAGATAGTAACTGTGATAACATATTTGGGTTCCCCCACTACCCCCTTTCTTCTGTCGATGCCCAGAAATTGGTATTGGGAATCTAATCATGATACTTACAGACTGCTCCTGATATATTTTTTTAAAAACTTGTTCAGTTCACTCTAGATTTTATTGATCCAATAGGTTTATTTTACAGTTCGGTTTCTTTGTAAGAAGACAAGGACAAAAAGGACCATGTCTTCTTACATAGCATATGTCTTCTTTTTCAAAGCAGCATTAAGGTTTTGGTAATTAAAGCAATGCCAAATTCCAGCTATGATGCTGTCATGTTAATCATAAAACTGTGCCCTCTAAAGATTGCCACATCTGTCCCAAAGCCTTGTAATGTAATTTGTCAAATTGCAAATAAAAAGGTGGTTTGTTACTACAGTTTTGGTAATCTATCTTTAATTTGAAAAGCACTTCTATTTTTTCCAACTTAGGCATTATCTCTGCTTGAAAGATTTTGAAAATGAAATAGTAGGTGTAAGTGAAAGCAGTGTTTGTCATTGTCATTAGACAGTTAAAATTTTGAAGAATCTCAATAAAAATATGAAGTAGTGTATATAACAGTTATTTTTGTCCTGAAAAGTCAATGACAACTAAAATAAAGATTTATTTTAACAAAATAGGGAAGGGGAAAAGCGCTGTTGATTTATCAGATGTATTGTATTATTTTTATGCATAGTTCTATGACAGTAATCATACATTAAGCTGAAAAAGTTGGCCATCTTTTGTTTACTGCATGGATTGATCAGCATCCAACAAAGCTCTTAAGCCATATTTCAAGGTTTAATGTAACTGATTTTGTACATGAAGTTAAACGAGCACTTAAATCTCTTGTGACAACAGAATTATGGTTCATGTCCCTTCCATGAAAACATGATGGTTTAGAAAAAGAAAACTTCTGATTTGCACAGAATATGCTTTCATTGCCTAATTTTTCTCCTTCCCTTATACTGTGTAAGTAAAGGTGTTAGTAATATTTTTTCTTCTGCCACTTTTCCCATAGATAAAGGTTAGTAATTAAATAGGTGTGACACTACATTGATGTCCTCCTTACCTAAACAAAATTCCTACTGAAATGAATGTTTTTTCTAAGAAGGTTTTACTTGGTGTTTTACTGAAGTATATGGTTACAAAATGGAATTTAAGCCAGTGTTTTAATGGTAGAACCAAGCTGAGGCCCCTAACTGAAGAAAAAGGTTTAGAAGGTAATTACCCAGTGTATGGCTCAGTGTTTTGTCAAGCCCCAGGTTAGCTTGCAGCAGAATAAAGCTGGACAGCCTGTAGAGCAGGTATTTAGAGAGTTATTGTATTCAAACACATCTTTATCTAGCCCTTCTGTCTCTGTCTCTGTAATCACAAGGGAAGCGCCGTGTGACACACTGCAAAGGTAGGCTTCACTTCCAAAACCTCATAGCTCTCGAAGCAAAATGGCTCTGGTGGGATAAAAGCTCAATACAGATACAGCTGTCTTCTAACTTGTGCGCATTTTGCAATGTTAAAACTTTTCTAGTCCTTTTGAGTGAAACCAAAATGTTATACCATTTATTATATGATCTACTGAATTATAACCCTCAGGTGCTCTTTAATCATAATAATGGGTTATAATTTACATACCTGTGGACTTATTCTTAAGAATTTGAATTAGAAAAAAAATGTTGAGAGAGCTATATGGCAACATGTGGATGTTCACTGTGTTTGAAATGGCATTCTGCACTTTTGCTGAAATTCATATAGAATTTGCCCCTTTGTTGGCTGTTTTGCTGTTGGCCTAACATGATCATAGAAGCCTTTGTTTTTTCTTGCTTTTTCTTACTGAGTAGATTGTAGACTTTTCTGAATTACAATTAAACAGACCTAGGCCTACAATTAATTTCTCATTGCTTTTTGCTTAGTGTCATAAAGCAGAGTTATATTTGGTAAACGTACCGTGTTGGTGTCTAAAGCTTTAGTTAAGTTGTAGTGTAAATATGCACATTTTTGATGCATGTTTATATCTGTGATCCAATCACAGACTTATCTGCTGTTTAGAAATAGCTGTATCCTAACAGTCTTTCCACTAATCAGCGTCTTTCAGCTTTGCAATAATTGTGAATTTCACAAAGCAAAAAATGTCTGTTCTCAAGGCAAAGTCTATTGGAGAGTCTCTACCTCTGTGTATTCTTTGTACAAATTTATATCTGCAATCAGTGGTGGTCTCCTTTGCAGATCTCACTGGCATTGATGTGCCTTTTTATTTCAGTTCATTAACTGTTAATTTATGCAACAATAATATCAAATTTACAAAACTGCAGATGTAAAAGATACATTTGTCTAAAAGTTTCACTGTTGGTCTGTCTTTGTAGTTTGATGATTGTCTGTCTTTACATCTATATCTTTACATTTGTAACTCTACTGTCTTATAAACTTACTTAAGAAAAGTATGAAAAGAAGTACAGAGATTGATTGTGTAGATATGATGTATTTGGGTTAGGAAATATTACTGAAAGTTAGAACTAAATACACAATATTACTTTTGTGCCTGACCTAATCAGCCTAAGTTCCTCTTTATAGTTAGAAAAGACAACATACACGCATTCTGAAGGTGTAATTTATATACTTGTTGTAATATACTTGGTATAGTTTACTGGTTAGTATATACTTTCCTGGTCCGGTGTGACTAGGTCAAATGCTCCCACTGTAGTTGGCTAAACGCAACTTTTATGAGTCCCGTAATCTTCAGGTGAGAAAAGCAGCTCGGTGAATTAAACTTTTGTTCACTCACAGCCTTTGATAAGTACACCCAGTAACTGTCATTGCTGAAAATCTATTGACTTTCAGTGCACCGGCATCAGCAGTGTTGGCACGTGTTTGAAGCTCATTAAATAGATGCTGCATGCGCATACAAACAGTGCTGTAATGCTTTGCTATTTAATGCTCTACCCTCTATTTTATTTTCCAATACAGATATATTGGAGTAGATTTTTAAAAGCAATTCCAATATTCTATCATTTTAATGGGCATCTTGAAGTTCCAACTTTCTGTCACCATTATTTCATCATTATTATCTTTTTTTTTTTTTTTTAATTATTATTAAGTTTTCTGTTGCTTTCATTTTACGTTTGCATTCTGTAAATTAAGCTAGAGAGACCTCACTGTAACTTTACCGTGATAGATCAGGTAGATCTCTTTCCCATATGACTTAGTCTAAAGGCAAAATACACATCTAGTTAGGTAATACAGCATAGCTATGATGTTTATTTGTTCAATCAATAATTCTTATTAATTTAGTCAGGATTTGTAGCATATGCATATTTCCAATTAAAATAAAGCCTTAGCTTTCAAATTTAAAAAATAGTGGTATATTTGTAATGATACTTAAAAATTCATAGCATAATTTAACAGTCCTAAATTGTATAATTTTTTTTTCATTTACATGATTTTTGTTACTTTTGCCCTTCCATTTCCTCTGTGCCCACGATTATTCTGTCTAGTAACTCTACAGATGTCACTGACTCCAAAACTGCTTGATTCGCATGCGAACAAGGCTGAACCCCTTGATCTGCCGATGAAGCAGCAAGAGCCAGCACGTTCTGAATCTGGACAAACTTCATCAGAAGTTCACAGGACACCCACTTTGACCTTGCCACTTCCCAAAAGTCCTAGTCAGACCTTCATGGCATTTCCCAGATCTCCTAGTTTTATAAGCCCCATGAAGTCCCCAAGTCAGTACTTCCAGATCTGTTATTAATCTCTGCTTCTCTGCCCCAAAAATATTTCTTACCAGTTCAACACATTACTTTTAGTATTTTCTTCTAGAAATGTTTACTTCTGTCAGCCAACTGAGTTTTGGTAGCTTCTCTCCTGTATGTCATTTTCCTTTCTTTTGATGTGCTGTCAATGTTGTCATTCCTATTTCAATGTTTAGTAGTTCTTGAAGCACATATCTTTTCTGCATGTACATTAGCATGATTCTTCTTACTAATTGTTTGTGTTCCTTATTTTGAATGTATCTCTAACACCGTATCAAGTGTAAAGCATATCTTTACACTAGGATGCAAAGAATGCGACTGAGTGTTGGAAAATAATTTAGATGCTGATGCTCAACTGTAAACGTTGATTAAAAAATAAAATTAATTTTAAGTGGCATTTCTGCGTTAATTGTAATCTTTGATGTATTCCCCTCCATTTTTAATATTTAAAAACCGTAATATTGTAACATTAAAAAAAAAGTTTCAATTTCAGACCTTTCTGTTTTGTAGTCCTTCATGACATTGTTTAGTTCTATTTCTGCTACTCAGAATATTTAGAGGAAGAAGGGACTTCATATGTTTTTAAAAAATTCTGCTTAGCAATTATGATTTAGGAAAAAAAAAAAAACCAAAACTGCTAAATTTCTAAGTTTGAGATTGCATGTCATTCTGTAATTGTAAGGCACCAAACTGTTATGTGGGAAGGGATGGAGGAGCACTGGAATTCTCCCCGGTGGTTTTTTTGTGTAACGTTAAACATTTCTGACCTTTTGTAGAGGAAGGATACGTAAAAATGTTTCTTCGTGGACGTCCTGTTACCATGTACATGCCCAAAGAGCAAGTGGAATCTTACAATTTGGAAGCAAAAGTAGAACTACCAGCCAAGAGGCTTAAACTGGAATGGGTGTATCCTTTCTGTGCTGGAGGGCTACTGGAAATCAATCATTCCATAATGATTCGGGTTAAATAACTTTACAAGCTAAAGTATAGCAGGATTAAGGTCATAGGGTTCATTTAATTGGTGAAGTGACATTCCATTGAAAATAGGTGTTAATTTCTTGAGGCTGCTGTTCTTCACCCTGTAAAGGGCGGCAGCTTAAGAAAGATTTTGCTTAAATGTTGCCTGAAGGTTAAGTCTGAAGCATGCTAATTAGCCAAAGATTAAACTAGGCATATCATCAGAATGTAGTGAGCTGGGATTATTAATTATAATATGCAAAAGACAAGCTCAGGGTTTTTTCTAGTTCTTAGCAGTAATTTATCATTTTTAACTGTTTTATAAAATGTACACCATTGTCTTAAGAGGCTGGTACATTCGTCTTGAATAATCCCTGAACTGAGTAATGCTGTGCAATTGATAGGTGCTTAGCCATCAAATTTATAAAATTCAATGTATAAAATAACATTTGGATTTCTATCTTAAGGGGGCTTAAACTCCATAAATACTGAACAACCAGATTTTTCCACTGACTTCTATGAGTGGACATAATTGCAGAAATCTAGCTTGAAAGAAATCAGTGTTTCATTACATACAAAAGGTCTCCTATTTCACTTTTTCATAATATGATAGAATTTTTTTTATTATTTAAAAAAAGAAATTTCACTTTTGTATAATCTTTTTAATATATAATAGATGATTCAAGATAAAATATAAACACAACAGGATCTGCGTCTATTTGTAATATCCATTATCTTTAGAGAGATGACGTTTTCATAAGGTTTTCTCTTTAAAGAAAAATATTTTGTTTGCAGGGAAAACAGGTAATTACTTTGTCTTCACAAAAGAAGACAGACTGCATATAGTCTTTTTCAAAGTCGTATAAATAGAACTGCATGTGGTTTCAGAATGTTCAGAGAGTTTCCAAAAATCCCTTTGTATTCACAAGAGATTAATGACAGATTTAGTAACCGTTCTTATTATTCCTATTGCAGCTGAGGCTGTAGGTTCTATCCCATTCTGCTGGAACCGCATAGATAGTGCATGCACAAATAAGTGAAGATGGGTTAAAAAGACAAAAAACCCCATAAAATTAGTAAAACAGGTGAGATTAGAGTGATAAACACTGCTTGCAGCATTTTACCATCTAATTGTACAGGTTCTCACCATTTATCACAACAGAATTGAATTATGTCTTTTGCAGTTGTAAGGAGCTCCTCGCTCGGGGGACCTAAGGATGATAAGGAGAAAGTGTTAGAAAGCTTGCTGAAACAACAGAACACCCAACCATGAAACAAAGCAGAGTGTCATTAGCAGCATGTAGGTGGAACCTGGCCTCAATATTTCAGACTATTATAAGAAATTATAATCAGGGTAGGTCACGATTTCAGTCTCATTAGTTTCTCACTTAAGCTTATTTAAATAACTGAATATTTGCCAGATGGACTATTATTTTTAGTTTGAATATTCATATGTCCTTCCAGGTGTGTGTCCGTATACCCAGCAGAATCCCATCTGAGGTTGTCTGCAGCTAGAAGAGGTGTGAATTAATAAAACAATCTAACTAACCCTAGATGGTTATTCTAAATGGCATTGATGGAGAGGTAGTTTTTTCCCAAAAATACTGTGCTATCTTCTTCTGTTTCTAATTTATTTGCAATTAAATCAAATTATGATATCCATACTTAATATTTATAGCAATGACTAGGTATATGGAAGGTTTAGAAAGAATTAAAAAATAATTTTAAAAAGAGGGAGAAGGTAATGCCCACTTTACAGACTATAACAAGGAGAAGAGAAACTGAACAGGAGCATAAGATCATTTAAGAAGAAAGACAAATACAGCAGAAAACTAAGCAGTACTGGAGGCATTCATTCCAGTTGAATTGGAGGAGCTGCACTGTTTGATTGGAGGATGACAGAACTGGAATAGGAAAAAACATCTTTGTAAGAGACAAATTAGTCTAGCTGTGGGAGTACAGCCAGAAATGCTGTATAATATAAGAATGGAGATAGGGAAACAAGATATTGGAGGTGGCGTGGACAAATGAAAAAGAAAGCAGACTATGATGAGAAACAGAAGGAAGAAAATCTAATGTGTATGGATTTCAGGGCATACCAGAACCATAAAGGATTATTTCAGTCACGTTAACAGCTGTCTGGGTAAGCTGAAAAAAGGTTGATACCTTTGATATATTATCATATATATATTAGGACAAGAAGAAACAAAAACACTGAGTGATGAGCTGTGAGGGGGCTGGAGCAGAGGTGGAAAATCCCAAGTGAGAAATCAGCGCTAAGGACATCAGGGTGAGAGCAGTGGCCTGCCCAGATCCATTTGAGAGAAACTCACTTGGCAAGCAGGAGGTTTGAAACAAAAACTGCAGGCCAAATGAAAAGAAAAGGTCAAGGTAACACTCCCTGAAGTGCCAGTTCACCAAATCCAAGTTGAAGCCACCAAATCCGAGTGTGGGAAACAGTGAGAAGAAGGAGGGATCAGCCCCAGGAGTTTGCATCTGAGAAAAAAAGCTGATAGAAAGAAACTGAGTATTTGACAACAGCAGTCATGTGAAGGGTTGAATACAGCATTGTTCCCCACAGGAAGAATAGTGAAGAAAGGAGACTTTCCCTAAAGAATGTAATCTTTCCCATTTAATGGCTATTTTTGTGCACTAAGATTTGTTCCTTATGCATGTCTGTGTAATGTTTTTCACTTTCTATAGAAGTTCAATTCCTTATACTAACTTCAGCTGCTGGTTCACTATAAATTTGATTATATGTTGTTGAACTAGGGAAATACTATGTTGGCTTCAGTTTGTAACATCATTTGGCCTTAGAGAGAAAAATAAATTTAAACAAATAAAGCATTGTCCAACAATCTAGACTAGTAACACCAACCATCACAGACAGATTCAGACTAATAGTAAATTCTTTGTAATTAAATTCTTTGTGATTGTTTCAATGTAATTGCATTTTAATATCTCAAACTTTAAGAAACTTTGACTGATATGTTTCAGTTTGAGACTAAAAGCTCTATTTCTGAATTCACACTTTAATAATTGGGTATGCAGCACTAGTTCTATAGCGCTTATAAGAAAAAACCAGCAAGCTGTTTCTTCTAAAGTAAGTATTTATATAGGATAAGTATTGACCTTGTTAATTCAACAACGTTACCATGACTATTTTAGTTTGAGTGGCTTATCATTGACCATGCAGAATAGTGCACAGGTATCTTGTTTGGATTGTGTAATTGGGGTTTCATTATTTGTCCATATGTTTTTCACAGCCAGTTTCTCCATATTGACTGCATTAGAATGCACTTCTGTTTTGCCAAGATTCTGCTAATGCTGTTTCTTTCTGTTCCCATTAGGAAAAAAAAAAAAAAAAAAGGGCCAAAATAGTTGTGGTCCCTAATGACTCTTCAGAAAAATAAAACTACAAAATTTGGCTGAATTAACATTCAGTCTAAGAGAGAATATTATTCCAGTCATTTCATTGAAATAATTTTAGATTCATGTTGATATGACTAGCATCAGACTCTGGGCCGCTGCCTTTTAAATACTACAAAAATAAATTGGAATGGATGATGTAACCCTTTTATGGTTTTTATCCATCTGGCTGGTCATGTCCACATTAATGAAATCAATCAGCCTTCACACAGGATAATGCAATCAAATCCTCTTAAAATGCAGGGAGATGTGTTGAATGACTTATTAGTGCTTTTATCAAGTCTAGTTTTTAATTTTAATTAGTCAAGCAGTATAAATAGTAAATACACCTGGGACAAAATTTAGTATTGCCTTTGTCTGTATTTAGCAAATTCTGGAGGATACTGAAGGAATAGTACATCTGCAAATTCCCATATTCTTTGCTATGGATTTTGTGTAGGATTTGTGGGTTTTAAAGTCTGCAAAGTGTTTCAGCTCTCTACTGTAGTAAGGGAAAGAGTTCTGAAGGCTGTCAAGTAATAAAGCTGTGCTCAAGCCAAGAGATGGACTGTCTGGAACAGAGACTACAGACTACAAGGCCAGAGAATCCTATTTTTTTTTTTTTTTTTCCTTTGTTTTTAACATTCTTCATTGGTAGATAATGTTATTGCAGCTTGACCAACACTCTAGCTATGGCTATAGGGGTCGGGATTGTCGCAGCAATCTCTATCTCCTGCCAACGGGAGAGACCGTGTATTTCATCGCATCTGTAGTTGTGTTATTCAATGTCGAAGAGCAACTTCAGAGGCATTACACCGGTCATAATGATGATGTGAAGTGGTAAGTCATCTAATAATAGTTACTTTTTTCTTCATAAAACAGTGTTTGAGATAGATCTACTCATTTTCCATACTCTTCTTTTAGGATGATTATTAGGAACATTATCTTCTTTAGAAACTTCTCCTTGCCTTTTTTAAGTTGGATTGAATTATTAGCCTTCATCAGGGCCTGGGTACCTTGTACAGCTCCTTTAGGTTCAGTCTAACCAGCAAAATAGTTGTAATTTCACCTGTGGTCTTCCTGGTAGTCTTCAGGCACGCTGACCCCATGGCAGATAGCCTGTAATCTTAGACCTGGCTTGTTTGCTTTCATGCACATAGGCCAGATTGGGCTTCAAAGCAATTTAAGTTTGGTGAAGCTCAGAGGATACTAGATACCAGCAAATATCAGAATCTAAATATTAGAATCTAAATTGAAATCTAAATAAACATATGGTTTATCTTGATGGTATCAGTCTGCTTGCACAGTGTAGCTGAAAAAGAGCACCTGGGTTTTTTGATGGGCCCTAATGTATGAAATGGTTTTGACATTCCTTCTTTAAATTAGGCATTATGAAACACCCATTTTCCCTCAAAGCCAAAAATAGGCCTGATAACCAAATCTGCTTGAATTGTGAGCATGTTTCATAAATTGAATTATTTGTATAATCTGGTTGTTTTACAAGGAGATTTTTACCTGGGACCTGTTCCATCTTATTTCCGTCTTTCAAATTTTCTGTCTCTAGATATTTCAAGGCTATCAGGTTTACTGGAAAGAGGATGCCTTTCTGGTTTGTAAAGCTAAATTAATTATTGCCACAGTTCATTTTGTAGGGTACTTGGTCTCTAGAACTGCATACAAAGCAGATGCAGGGAAAAAAGAATTCAGAGGATTTTAAAATACAAGAGTATGACAAATGTTTTGTTAGTTCTGTTTTTTATTCTTAGAAAGTTTACCCGTATGCTCTGTGCTTTATATGAATAAAATAGGGCTATTTATTACGAGCTCAAGTAATAGCTTGTTGAAATAGATAGTCAATAGATTTAAGTTTGGCCTCTTCTTCTTTCCTTTTGTAGCCTGGCTGTTCATCCTGATAGGATCACTATAGCAACTGGTCAAGTTGCAGGGACATCCAAGGATGGGAAAGTAAGTGGCTGCTTTACAGATGTATAATTGTTAATATTTCATAAGAATATGTTATTAAGAAGATACACGCTGTATTCTTTTCCTATTGTATATGGTCTTACATTTTTGGACTGAACGGAAGAAAAAGCTAATTTGGGAGTTCCTATTGCACACTATCACAGTTACCCCACTCCATTATCGAGACTCGTCAATGGTTTCTGATTCCATGCCTTTGACTGAAGGTAAATTTGGAGCTGGTCTCTGAGAGGCATTAAGGGATAAAGCTGCAAAGGAGACAGCAAAGGTTGAGAGGGTGGATGGATGTGGAGGAAAGGAGGACATTAAATTGTATGGTATACAGCTTCATTTTTGATCACAGCTACCAAAACTAAACTATAAAGAATGGGTTTGGGTTGTTTGCTGAAAAAAACCCCAACTTTTAGTCTTGCCATCCTCTAAGTACGAGTATTTTTTTCTCTATTGCCACCTGTATTATTTTAAGCTTAGCTGTAAGCTGGGACTTTATTTGAACAGGGAAAGGTGAACATTGCTCTAAAGAGTTAACAAAAGGGGAAAAGAGTGGAATAACTACCAAAAAGAGGAGCAAACAGAGGCAGTAAAAACCATGAGGAAAAAGTATGCAGTTCTTGTCAAAACCAAACTGTTGCAAACTTTTTGGCAGGCTCCAAAGAAGAATTTTGGGATGAAAAGTGGACTGTCAATATGCTGACTACTTTGAGTGTCATGATTAAACTCCAGTGAGCAATTAAGTACAACACAACCACTCATCCACTCATCCACCCCTCAATGGGATGGGGAGGAGGATTGGAAAAAGGACAAAACCTATAGTTTGAAATAAGAACAGTTATTATTTAATTTTAATTAAATAATGATAACAGCAAGAAAGACAGCAAAAAGAGAGAAATAAGACCCAAGAAAGAGAAGTGATGTACAATGCAATGGCTCATCACTCACTGACTGATGGCCAGCTTGTCCCCCAGTAGCAACTGGCCTCTCCTGGCCAGCTCCCCACTTTGTGTGCTGGGCATGATATTCTGTGGTATGGAATATCCCTGTGGCCAGTTCAGATCAGCTGTCTGAACCATGCTGCCTCCTGGTTTCACATGCAGCTCTTCACTGTCAGAGCATGGGAAACTGAAAAGTCCTTCACTTAGGGTAAGCACTGCTCAGCAACAGCCAAAACATCTGTGTTATCCACATTATTCTCGTTCAAAACACAGCACTGTACCGGCTACTCGAAAGAAAATTAACTCTATCCCAGTCAAAACAAGGACAGTGGAAAAAAAATTTAAATCCCAGATATGCAGTATAAGTTTTATATAAAGACAACTTAGCTGAGTAGCATAAACTATTAATTTTTATCATGTGTTGGAGCTTTTTTACTTACTATTGTATTTTTTAAATAAAGCCTAAAAGTTTGAGGTCTGTGTTTGAGTGGAATGTGGTATATAGGTATATAAAAGCCACTTATGTAACTGAGGTACTGTTGTGCCCTTCGGGTTTTTTTTAATATATATTTGTTTATATTAAAGGACAAATTCAGTGCTTTGAGCGAGAATCCAGCGGCTGCCCGGGGGCGCCCCCTGGTGGCTGCGGGCGGCATCGCGGGGCTCCCCGAGCCGAAGGCGGAGAGAGGGCAGGGATGGAGAGAGGGGGGACCCCGGGGCTTCCACAGGGACTTGATGGGAGGCCAGGATGTACATCTGGAATTTTATTTACAGAGAACAATCTCGTTCTGATTACGGCTGCAAAGAAGAGTTTGAACATCAAGTCATTTTCCCCGGCCATTTTTATAGTGTTGAAATGAATTGCATTTTAGAAATATCCGAGCTTCTTTTCACATTTTACCTTTCAGATTTACCAGAGTTATCTCAGTTGGTACAGTTTAAACTCTGCCTGGGCCTACCAGTAAATACCATGTCACAAAGTCATCAACAATTTTCAGTTCATGCCACGTATCTTAGTGGCCATGAACTTCAGTGAACAAAGGGAGATCAGTGAGATCTGATGTGCTGTACACTCTGGATAGTCAATCCCAAATATTGGTCCTAGGCACAGTAATCAGCAAACCATTTGTAATGTATTTGTGCTTACATGGGAGACTCTAGAGAAATTCTGATAGTTTTTATACCTTCAATCATGATTTTTTTTTTTTTTTTCAGATGCATTTTCATTTTTTCAAATCCTGATGGGTTTTCTCCACTGTTGTTTTGAGTTGATGTTTTCTGTGTCTGTTTTATAGCAATTGCCACCACATGTCCGTGTCTGGGATTCTGTAACTCTGAATACACTGCATGTCATTGGAATGGGATTTTTTGACCGAGCTGTCACTTGCATTGCTTTTTCTAAATCTGTAAGTAAAGTAAATGAATAGTCATATTAACACAACTTTCTGGAAAGATCTTTGAAATCTTTAGAATTTAGGTGGCCACAACAAACTTTCAAGCTGTCTCTTCTCTCAGGTTCCACTTTAGACACTTTAGAGGAGGAAAGCTTGCAGCCAGTTGTTTCTAACAGTTTAGGTTGCTGTTAAAGTGAACAATATTTCAGCAGGCTCAGATTTACCATAGACTTAAAATAAACTGCAATTTTAGCAGTTGCAAAAATACTTGTGTACTTGAAATTTCAGCATCCCTACTTTTCTTGAATCATCCTATTCAGGATGATTCATTCATCTTTCATTCCCTACATAAGAAATTTACTCTCTATGTACCTTTTAACCCTCTCACTGTGTCTAAAATGATTGATGAAAGACTTTTAAAAAATGGAGTCTCCCATAGGATAATCAAAATCTTTTGCTGAAAAGCAGCAAAGGCATATGGATAAAGGATTGTAAAAAAGTAAAATCCTGTTGTTTGACTCCTGGCACCATATTTTGAACTCTAATCTTAGTCAGAGAGATAAAGGAAATATTTACATGCTAATACAGGCAGCATTTGAATCGTATATAAAAACCTGAGTCTGTGACCTGACACGTGCAAGCTGCAAAAAACCCCTGTATACAACAGAATCTGTGAGCAGTGGATGTGGTGGTGTCTCGTTTTCTTGATGGAATTTTTAGATAGGGGAGGACTACTTGGTGTATTCCCTAGGCAAAATTTGCTTCAGTGAAAGTTTCTGCAAACACTTGAAATCCATTGATAACTATGTTTATAGAAAGTAGAAAAGCGAAGGGTGTTTTGGGAGAACTAGTTAAGATTTCAAAGGTGAAAACTAACACAGTTTGATGTCACCTTTGAAGGATAAATAAAAAGGATGAGCAAGCAAATTCTCTGTAAATACCCCTCTGGAGGGAAATAGATGCATAATAACAGAGGAGCACTATTAGCATTTGCCAGAAGAAAACAGGTATTTAATATGTTTACTTTGTGACTTCAGTCACAGCTTGGCCTGTTCTGAGCATCGCTTCCCATTCTGTAGCAGCCCTTCTCTCACTTTAGACAGCCCTCTCTTCAGGTTTCTTAGCCCTGCCTCTGCCCCACCTCCTGGGTTGCTTTGGCACAGTTGTTTTTGTAGTGGTGTCTGACATGTATTTGGGCCTGAATCCTGAGGATAACAACCAAGCAACCTCATATGTAACGAGACACACCAGAAAAATGGGTACCAACAGGAGAAGGTCTAGGAAATATGATGCATGAAGGAATTAGGGTAATTAAGATTTGAAAGAGTGATAAACATCATAACTATAAAAAAGACTCCTGTCAGGAATAAGTTGTTTTCTATTTCCTTACTGTGTTCTCTGATTTTGATCCACTATACCAATATGAAGAATGAAATTATTTTCTGTATTAACAGACATCATAGAAGAAATAATTGATTTAATTTGCAAAGAAAGAACTCCAGTATAGTTATCAGGAAAAGATTTCTTAATAAAATGGATAATGATGTGTAGTTTGCCTTTGGAATTTCCACTACTGGATATTTGTAAAGAGATACCTACCACTTTCCTGACACTTGACTGCTGTTTGCAAGAGTTCCTCCTCTAGGTCCCTTTTTTGCTGTCTTTTCAATGACCCTCTAAATTATTATATTTATGGAGATCTAACTACAAGTATAACAGTTAAAGTGTAAATATGTGTAAATATCTTCACTTCCACATAACTATTTAATTATTTTGAATGTGTATTTATATGTTCCTCGTGTTGTTTGGGTGGTGCATTAATATTTCCCCTGTTTCACCTCAGAATGGAGGAAGTAGCCTGTGCTCTGTGGATGACTCCAATGACCATGTGCTTTCAGTGTGGGATTGGCAGAAAGAAGAAAAGCTGGCAGATGTCAAGGTGTTGCAATAAGATATTTTGTACTACTTGCTAGTATATAGATCTGGTTTCTTGTAATAAAATGTCTTTCTGTATTTAACTTTCTGTGCCTTTTTAACACTTTCACTGTATAAAAGACAAGGAACATGAAGAAAGGGAATATTTTCTCTATGTTGAGTTTATCCCAATAGTTTTGGGCTTTTTTAAAATTTTGCTGTTGTTGTCATTTTAAAATTCGTTAGAAAATTCTAGGCAGCAATGATAGGAGCATGTGCAGGAAAAATGTCCTAAGCTAATCTTTTGCATAGAAATTCTCATTATCTGGCATGATTTTTAAGGATACATTTTGATAGCAACTTATAAAGACATAAAATCTTTTCACTACAAAGTTATTTCAGTCTATGTTAGTAAATGAATTGCTCGGAATTTCTCTGAATTCAGAAATAATCAGTTTACTGAACTAGAGAAACATGTAATGTTGTTTTCTTTCCGTTGCATTTTAGATTTTGATACAATGTTTTTCTTTTTCCTTCAAAGTGCTCTAATGAGGCTGTATTTGCTGCAGATTTTCACCCTACTGATACAAATATAATAGTTACTTGTGGAAAATCACACCTTTATTTTTGGACACTGGAAGGGAATTCCCTTATTAAAAAGCAAGGATTATTTGAGGTAAAATATTTTTTTCCTTTAATTTTACGTTTATAGTAATGATACAATCATACAGAAGTAAGGTTAGATAATGTTTGAGTAAATCAAAACAAGTGATAATTATTAAACTTGAAATGCTGCAGAAGTTTAGGTGGAATTCATGGTATGGTAGAGACAACTTTTCCATGGGTAAAACTTCCACACTGAAATTTTTAAATGAAATTACCCATTGTTCCTTGTATTCTTTTTCCTATATTCTTTTTGCTACATAGCCCCACCCTCTCAATCTGTGCAAAATAAAATTACCTTAGAACTCTCTGTGATTAACTCAGGTTGGAAAAAAAAAAAAATTAAAAAGAGAAAAAGAAAAAAAAGAGTGTGGTGGAGAAGATTTTTATTTTGTGAGAGGAGAGACTCCATAAAAATATATCTGTATGAATTTTCTCCCCTTTTCCTGTGTTCTGTTCAGACACATGTACATATGTCATTCAAATACAGATTGAGCTGGCCACTATTTGGTAAATACAATTTTCATTTTCAGGTTTGGATTTGGTTTTGTTCTCAAATATAGACAAAGCTGTAAAGCACTTGCATTCATAACTGAGGGATGTTTGCAATGTCTGCAGATAACTCCAGTGACTGCTACTTAACTGCTTGTGGAGTTGTGACTCCCACAGCTGACAGCAGTCAGAACAATTATTTACAATGTCAGTTAACATACTTTGTGTGAAATCAGGAGGAGATGCTGAGAGAATGCATTTAAATGTTGTTACATTTTATTCATTTTTCATGCATTTTAAATGGATTTTTCTCTCTGTTCTGGCTCTGTTGGTCTTGATGATGGTTATAGGTGGAAAAGGGTGGTTGCCCTAGTATAGAACAGCTCTTAGTTTGGGGGAGAAAGAGGTCATCATACACATAGATTGTCAATAAGCAATGTATAATGTCCTTAGAAGCTGCCAGTGATGTTTTTGTTCCCTTACACATTTAATCATTTTGTTGCTGTCAATGTCTTAAATGAAGGGGTTTCATTGCTGGAACTTGAGCTTCTTTCAAGAGATGAGTCCTTAATTCTTACCCTGTGGCCAAACCCTCTAGTATTTTTTTTCCTAGAAACTTTGGAGTTAAGAATTATAATAATAAAGTTTGTTTGAAACTCTGGCCATTTCTAAATACACAAAGTCTCTGGCATTCTGCAGTAGTTGGGGATTTGGTTTATCTCAGAGCATCCCTGATTATGTGTTCCATGTTGGCAGGCCCCAGCTTGCAATTCAAGGGTGCAGGATTTGGCCACAATCTTCAGCTGATACATCTTCTGCCCTTGCACAGATTATTCTGTTTAGACTGTAGGAATGTGTTTAACTCTTGTAGATATTTAAATCGTAATAGAGCTGTATAAGACTAAGCTAAATTAACTGAATGCATGAAGTTAAAATCCACGGGTTGTGTGTTGCTGTGAGTGTGTATTTTTCATAACCATGCAGAAACAAGAGAAGCCAAAGTTTGTCCTGTGTGTGACCTTTTCTGAAAATGGTGATACTATTACAGGAGACTCAAGTGGAAACATTTTGGTTTGGGGGAAAGGTAAGAAAAAAATTCACTATTAACTTCCATCTTAATATTAGACTGTGAGTGTAGACTTGAGTGTAGAACTTCAGTTCAAGAAGAAAAATTTTGTTTTATCTCGAGCTCTTTCCCAAGACCAATCCAGCAGATTGTGCCTGGATTCTTTTCTAGGCTAGAGAATATCTGTACCTAACAGCTAGAGCACAAAATTCTATCAAATGTGTTCCCTATTGTCAAATACTGAATCACAGAGCTATGCCAGCGTGTGAGGCTTTTACTGATACAGGAGATGCCAAAAAAGTTCTTCCTTAATCACTGTATAGAAAGAAACATTGTTAATGTAATTGGTGATCTCCAGTCTCTTATCCTGTTCTTCTCTACTCTTTGCAGAAATTATGCCTTTTGACACATGCTTTTAAAAAGACAACAAATAGCGGTATTTGTTTTCCTAGGAAGTCAAGCTAAAATGTATTCAAATCTAACAGAATTCCTCAGCTTTATTTCAGAACAGATGGATAGGAAGAACTTCTTAAAAAGCATTTTCTAGTAAGAAGAGACCTTTTTTAAGGCAGCAGAAGGCAGTGCCTGCCAGAGGGCAAACAGCAGCAACATCCTAAACGTTTACTTAGTTCCTGAGATGCCATGCATAGAATTAGGAGAATCCCTTAAAGGGGGCCTTATTAGTAAAGGAAGAAGGGATATGGATGACAGCTTTTTCCTGTTTACTCAGTGCTTTCTCCCAAAGTACTACTCAGAGGGATAATACCCTGAAAACAATACAGTGAATCAGTTATACAGTTGAACCTTACTGAGCTGTTTTTGTAGATTTCTTTTTCAGCCAGGGACTGTCAGCTAATTATCTCCTTGGCCACTACACTATTGAGGGGTGGATGTGGTGTTTGTAACTTGGCTTCTCATTTATTTCCCTTTCCTTTTTCCTATGGTAATTTAAAGCAAGGCACTTCACCACTTTTCCTTCTGAACTTACTTTAGAAATTGCACTGTCCCATGTCCCTGTTCTTCATTGTTATTTTGGATGTCAGCTGACAAGGGAGACAGGGGCAGTGCTCAGGGGCCAGTTTGCCATCATGCTGGTAGACTAATTCCTACCTCGACTGCAAGCAGCCTCTTCTGCCCTTTCTCTCAGAAATAAAAGGAAAATCTCAGTGTGCTCAAGATCTCAACTTCTGCCAGCTCTTTAGGGTTGGACAAAAATGTTTTTCTTGTTTTTCTATCTCAGTACGGTGTACTTTCTATGTCTTCACTACTTTTGACTCAGAGCTCTATGTGCAAGAGGGGGCTGCTTCCACCAGGTCAGAGTACCCTTAGCAAAAACTTCTCTTAATAGAAATCAGCTGTGCCTGACACATTATATCCATAGGTGTGGATGAAGGAAGAGGCAGTTGTTTTTCCCTGACTTGCATCAGCCCCTCACTTGTGCTAAACATCAAGTTAGCCAAGCTTTAATGCAAGATGCACATTTCAGTAATAGAATCCCTAGTAATCATTTATTTGTACTTCATAATATTAATGATTCCCCAAATTAGAGATGTTTAATCTAATGTAGTTGGTTTTGACGGTGTCGGGTCTAAGAAGCTACTTGAACAAGCCAAATTCATCAATGAAGAAGTACAGGCTCCTCTGGAGAGTGGTCAGCACATTGTGCCAAATATACAAGGACCTCTAGCTTACTCAGATTTTGGTACAGGTTCAGGATCTGGAAGCTGCAGAATGTCCTTGGAGGATAAAAGTGACTGAGTTATGGAGGTTTTGCTGATAAGGTGTGTAGTGCTACTGCAGGTCAAATGTGATGTAATAATATTTTGCTTAAACCCCCTTGAAAGGTTTAAATGAACCTATTTCACTTTGTTCTTGAACTAGGCTGAGTAGGTATACTTTCCATTTTTGAGGTGGGGGGAATATATAGTAAGATGTACTAATTTAGCCTCTTCTGTGGGTCTGTGTGTTTTGGTTCAGCACCCCAAGCCCACTTTTATCATTGTTTAAATGCAATCCTTGAGAGATAGTAGAGAAAAGGAGAAAAAAACAGGGGGAAGGGGGCAATTAAGCTGAGTATTTCAATAGTAATGCCTTTTTTTCTGCTATTCAGGTACCAACAGAATAAGCCACGCAGTTCAAGGAGCACATGAGGGTGGAATATTTGCCCTGTGTATGCTGCGAGATGGCACATTGGTATCAGGAGGTGGAAAAGACAGAAAGCTGATATCTTGGAATGGAAATTACCAAAAAATCCACAAAACTGAGGTGATACCCCCTATCTTGAAATTACTCTGCTACTTAAAATTAAATTCTCCTGTCCTCTGAGCAGCATTTTTAATCAGTTATTTTTTCTAATGGATATGTTTTCTATGGGAAAGCAAATCAGTGGTAAAATACAATATTTTCATATGTTGAGTTGGAAGGGACCCATCAGGATCATCGAGTCCAAGTCCTGGCCCTGCACAGGACACTTCAAGTTTTCAGTCCTTGGGTCATTCCTGTGATTCCCTATTCATTAACATAATATTTCCTTTCTAAATTCTATGGTAACTGGAAAACAAGCCTTGTGTTCATATCTTCCCGTATTATTTCTTCCTTTCTTTACATTTAATAATGTGAGGTAATGTTTAACTTCAGAGTATTACAGTATTGAAATGGTTTTGTACTTTCCTCTTTGCCAAAGTGATGTGAGGATATTCTGAGGGTTTTAATACTTAAAGTTTTTCATTAATTTCTTGGTTGATGTTGTTGTTTTTTAAATGTGATTTGAGCAAAAATTGAAAATTACTCCAGCTGCTATGTAGGAACTTAAATGATTAAAGCAGAGTTTGTTTGGACAGAACTACTTTGACTGTTTACACACTGAATGTAAGAGAAGAATCAGTGGAAAATTCTGGGGAGGGGCTTCAACTCTGCTGTATAAAATTAAGTAATAATACTTCATAATAATAATAATACTTAATGTTGCAAATATGTATATACTGGAATGGCATGTCTGGTTTTGTAATTCAGTTTTTAACACAGCACAAGTGACATGCTTGTTGTGCTGTTTCTAACTGTGGTGTCCTCTTTCTCTTACTTGTATATATTCTGGTACCCCTTATTTTTCACTTTCCCTTGAGCTTTATTTTAGAGATTTGCACTGGCTCTTTCAGAACCTAGGCTGCAATTAAAGAAACATTCATTGCAAGAAAATACTCTGAGTAGAAATGCTTAGTCTGATGTCACAGCTGCAATTAAATTAAACTATTGATTTAATACAGCTTGAAGGAACCTTTTGTATATCTTGCAATACTTGGTTTATCTGAGTATTCTGTAGATAAGAATGTCTTGTCTTGCAGTATTATAGAAGTTACTGAGCTGATGCAAGTCCTTATAAAGTTTTGCAAGCAGGCACATATATTGATTTGTTTCATTTCTTCACTGTGCAATATTTATCAAAACACATTTCCTAGGCCACACGTCTTTAAAACTGCAGTACCTGATGAATTGCCTGACTAATCTATCCTTTTGTCTGTTATAATCACAGATACCTGAGCAGTTTGGTCCAATAAGAACAGTAGCAGAGGGAAAAGGGGACGTTGTATTAATAGGAACCACCAGAAACTTCGTCCTACAGGGCACACTGTCAGGAGATTTTTTCCCAATTACCCAGGTAAGCTGGGTGTCCTTACAACAACACTTCTAACTGTGTAAGAGCAGCAAATATCTTGTTTAAAATTAATTTTCATAAATATGCATCTATTTGATTTGTTATTACAATACTTTTGGCAATAAGAATCATTATAAAGATGTATCTCTCTGGAGCTAACATATTTTTGGAATGTTGTAATATGTAGTTTGGTCATTTTAATACTATTTAAACACGTCTACTTTTGATGGCCTGTCCTTCTTGTCTAAAAATATCTCTGCTTGTGTAGGGTCACACCGATGAGCTTTGGGGACTTGCAGTCCATTCCTCTAAGCCTCAGTTCTTCACATGTGGACATGACAAACACATTACACTCTGGGATGCAACCACTCACCATCCCATCTGGAACAAAATCATAGAGGTATAAATTTATTAAATACAGCTCTCCTGTTATAGGAATTCTCTAGTCATTTTGCTTTTTCTTAAGATTATTGTTTAAAAGTACCTTAAAATAATAACTTGAGGGAAAAAATAATTTCATGTTAATCTATTTTTGTGGTAGAGATCAATGTAAAAGCTTTTTAATGTAGCTATTCTGAGTACAAGTTAGATTAAATGCACTGTTTGAACCTCTAGTTTATTCAATGAAATATCTTAGCATTTGCTTTGAAATTATACTTTAAAAAAATTAGGAAATTTTCCTTTTGGGAATGCTGTAGTGTTTTAGAAGCTGTGCATAGAAATCCTGGATCTCAACAATTCTCTGAAATTTTCTTTAGAGTTAGTAATCCTTTTAAATTAATAAGTTGCTTATAATTAATTAATGAGAGTATCCTTTCCACCTAGCCTCTAGGGCTAGTAATTACCAATTACTAAAAATGTAAACAGGTTTACTGAAGCAGCTGTAATGTGATACAGAAAATACAGAATTTAAAATACAGAAAATTAAGGACACAAGCATTTCCATGAGATGGATCATTGGAGTGGGTTTTTTGCTTACACTTTAAAATTAAGTTTTAATGGTATGAGGAAAAAAAACCCAGAAACTATATTAATATTTTCTGCTATAACCTGAAAAGTTCTGGACCTGATTCTTTGTAACTGGACAAGTGTTAGAAAGAAAATACTTACCTTGCTTTTAGGCATATGTTGAAATTGCAAGAAAACCACTAGTTTTAAGAAGCAAAATGTTTTAAAATTGCACATCCAAATAAGAAACCCAGTTCATGACCTATATCTCCCACTGAGCTGCAGCTTGGCAGGTGCTGGGAAAAAATGTTGTTGTGTGTAGGAGTTAGGCTTTACCCCTCCTGCAAAGTGCCACATGCCTTTGTTGAATAAGGGACTTACTTGTCCTTCAGAGTGTAGGTAAACTACAGCTTTGATGTTTAATTCTAAGGTCAGCTCTAGTTTAAAAAGTAATTTTTACCTTACTTCTCTGTGATTTGTTGAGAAGCTGCCATTGCCAATGTTCTTGTTGTGAAATCACTTGCCAAATTATTTTTAGAAAGTAAAGAAAAGAAAACAATGGCCTTGTATAGAGGGAATAGAAGTCAATTGGATAATATTTCATTCAGTTAAAAATGCTTTTTTACCCCTCAACTTTATATTGAAAGAGAAAAAATGACCCCTAAAAATCAACAAGATAGTTCTACTATGTTCCAGAGGCAGATACTTGAATTGTATTTTTGTTATAACTTGATAACTTGGACTGGTAAAAAAGTGTGCTTCTTTCTGAAACATTTCAGGATCCAGCACAGTCTTCAGGTTTTCATCCTTCAGCATCTGTTGTTGCAGTAGGGACGCTGACTGGAAGGTAAGAGGTGCAGAGCTACACCTTGGGCACCAACAAACACTGATTTTTCCAGCTCACATCCAAGTTCATGTTCTGTCTTTGCAGATGTATGCAATGACACATTTTCATTCCCTATTGGTGTCTATTGAATGTCACAGTGAAATTTATTTGTACTGCCTTAGTGCCTAGAAACCCTAGGCTTGGGCCAGCACCCTGTGTTTGCTGGGAGTTGCATGAACAAAGAGATGGTTTCTGCCCTGGGAGAGAGACAGTGTAAGATCAGTGGGAGGAGGACATTTAGAGAGGGCAGGAAGTCTAGGTTAGCTGTGAGACCAGGCATGGGAAGTACTGTCACCATACCAGTGACCTAAATGTTAAATCTCTGTGCCCACTGGGAAAAAGGAGAGTCTAGAGGAGGAGTCTGGTATAGTGGGTTAACTTTGCAGATGGGGGGGAGATTTCCTCCAAGGCCTTCAGGGCTGCATGGAGGAAATCACATAGAAAAATTGGAAAACGTAGCAAGTGGTTCATAATCCCTAATGCAGTGACAATCAGAGGCTTTAAAAAAATTTGGTGAATGTTCCACTGTGCTAGACATAGTATAAAAATGCACCTTAAGAGACTTGTTCTGCATGAAGAGTGCGAGGGATAAACAAGGCAGAGGAAACTGAGGTGCAGGAGAGTCTTGCAGGCAGCAGGTTGAGCCCTTGGTGACATCAGTGGCAGCTGCTGGGTTTATCTGTGGTTGTTTCTCATAGGAGGGACTGCCTTTGCCTAACTTCTCCCTCTCCTTTAATGTCACTTGAGGGCAGACTTGGCTGTTAGTACTGAAAACAGTTCCAGTTCACTGAGAATGTATAGGCAGCTTGTAGGTCATGAACAAGCTTATTTCAGATTTTATATCAGCCCTAAATAAAAGGCTTGCTTTTGTTACTGAATGTACTTTATTTACTAAATAAAGTAAAACAAAAGAAGAAGCCTTGAGAGGAATCTTCTCTTTGTCATTAGTAATCTGATGCAATTATTGAATTGCAAATTTTATCTTTGTCCTTTCTACGTGTTTCCAAAACTAATTTTTGGTCCATTAAAATTAATTAATTAAATTAAACTACAAAAAAAAATTCACTTTAAAATAAATTAATTCATCTGTTTCTTCTGTCAGAAGAGAATGATCCTAATGCTTGCTTGTGTTTCCTCTTGCCCTAGGATTTAATGCAAGCATCAATTTAAACATCAGCGTAGCATAGAGGAAGGTCTTTAAAGGAGAAGGGACATCACAAGCAATGCTTACTTTAATCTTATCCATGGTGTATTAAAACACACAAAAATCTGAAGACTGATATTGGGGTCGATGCCCAAACATTTTTATGGTTAAAAAAGATGTGAAAGAAACTATCATTTTGTTAAAGTAAAAATAGACCAAACTGAGTAGCAGTTGCTGTTTTTCTCTTCTTGGTATAAAACTTCCGCTATTTTGACAGAAGAAAAGTTGGTGAAGTTTACAGTAGATTTAAATTCCTTATGGAATGATTTACTGGCCTCTTTCTGTGTTTACAACAGGTGGTTTGTGTTTGACACAGAAACAAAAGATTTGGTCACTGTACACACAGATGGAAACGAACAGCTGTCTGTAATGCGTTACTCACCAGGTTTGAGAGCATTTATTTACTGGGGAAAACAAAGGCGTTGAAATTTTTTATTAAATTAGAGGTTGGTTTGTTTTAAAATAAGTCCCTGCTTGCCATACTGAGGTTGAAAGTAAGTGAAACACAAAATATTGGCAAGAATTTATGGGTGGTGTCTTAAGCTCTGGTTTTGTTTTCCTTCCCTTCCCAACACATTCAATATGGTTTCACTGTGAAGAAGGGAAAAAGAAAGACTTAACTCTGCAGGTTGTTGTTATAGCCCTAAATGGACAATAGCTGCTTCATGAAATGTTACATGTTTTTAACAGTAGGATGCTGTTAACAGTATATGTTACATGTTTTTAACAGTAGTCTGCTGTTTTGTGGTCTTGATAGATGCATCAATATGCAACTGGAAAATTAAAAATATAATTTCCACTATTCGTTTTTCATTATCAAGGCCTTTATGAACATGTCCTCTTGTCTGTGACATACAAATTTTTCAAAATTAGCCTAAGTTCTTTCTTACAGAAATAATTGCAGTTTCACTTTTGTGTTTATAGATGGAAACTTCTTGGCAATAGGTTCCCATGACAACTGTATTTATATATATGGTGTAAGTGAAAATGGGAGAAAGTACACTAGAATTGGCAAATGTTCAGTAAGTAAGCTTTTTTTCTCCTCATTCAGTATCAATACCCAAAGTGTATTTTGTAGTACTGTATTATTACTGTCACATTGTGGCATGCTGTTAGTGTAGTTATTAAAATGCTTTTTCTCTTTGTAGGGTCATTCCAGCTTCATTACTCATCTGGATTGGTCTGTTAATTCACAATATCTTGTGTCTAATTCAGGAGACTATGAAATCTTATACTGTGAGTAAGAATTATATTTAGTCCTTTTGTGCAAAGTGCAGGCAGTCTAAGACAGATTTAAAATTTAAATGAGACCATATAACTGCCAAAATCAACCATATGTTTTAATTCATCTGGTGTAATCAGAAATCTATACAATTTGAGAATGAAATATGTTGTCATGTGGTTTTTGGTTTTTTTTTTTTTTCTTTTGTAGGGATCCCCTCTGCTTGTAAACAAGTTGTGAGTGTTGAAACAACTAGGGATATAGAATGGGCCACTTACACCTGTACTTTAGGATTCCATGTTTTTGGTAAGTATATTTCCTCTTACAAGCTCTTCCCATTCTTCTTATTAACAAACACTTGGAATGCCAACTTTTGCTTATGAAACATGACTATTCATAATTCAGGGAAAAATGCAGAACTTCTGTTATGCCATTTTTATTACAATCTGTCTTCTTATTTCAATCCAGAAAGACTCTGATTTAATATTCCTTCTAGCTTTAAGTACAAATATATTACAACATAAGTGGCAGATAAGGAAAAAACCACACACTGCTCTTTCTGCCACAGTAGAGCAGCTTTTCATAATTTTTAATTTAAAGTACCAGTTCTGTGAAATTGTCATGTATTTAGGCAGTTTACTGGGTTCAATCCCCTTACCAGAACTGGTTTCATTTGCTCTGGTTACTGTGCAAACACAAAATTGATGATAGACTCCCTCATTAAGAACTTCTCATGTATTGTGATGCAGTCTGTAGCAATTAAATTGAGTGAAAGAAATTCAGAAAGAAAAACCTAAAAAAATCCAGTGGTTTGTTTCTGTGAGATTTCTCTTTTACCAGTTTTGAAGGATCCACTTTCCCCAGTGTAGTCTGAAGCTTTCTACTCATTCTACAATGTGTGCAGAACTGGACAGATGGTTACAAACACTGAGTATGGGAAGCTTCAGATTCTTGAGTCCTCGAAAGGAAATAGGAAGCCATGGTAGAAGTTCAGAGAAGAGTCTGGTTTAGTATAAGTGCTAAACAAGGAATATTTGCACTTGTGTTTCAAGTAGAATAGATTGCAGTGATATGTTTGAAGTCAGCCAGGAAGGGCATGGAAGACATGAAGATGCTATGACAGTAGCAGAATGCTGGGAAAAGACGTTCAACTTTTCTATCATTTAGCTGACAAGCAGTGTTTGGATATCACCTGGATATCACAGCATGCAGATTTAGTAAAAGCAGGAAATCCTGGAAGACTGGCTGCATGTTGACATAATGTATTTTTCATCTAAGGGATGGAGGCTCTTATGGAACTACTACAATATTTCTGGGGGTTGAGTACACCCTACACCTAGTTATAGAGCTACAAAGTCTGCATCTAGCATCACAGGTTCAGATACTCTGAGATACTAAATACTTTATGTGAGGGTTCCTTACATTTTAATTCAGATTCCTGCAAAATACAGTGCTATCAGAATCTGGGGCTGCTTTTGGTGCACAGAAAGTCAGAGGAGAGAGGCATGTGACACTTGAGAGGGACTCTCCCCATGCCTTGTCACAAATCAGCTTTTTGAACCAGACCATGGGACAAAATAATCTACTGAGGGGGGAGGAGAGATGACACTGCTAAAGCTGAAGTGTTGAAAAACCCAACGCTTTTTAAAATTTAAAATCTTCTTTAATAAAAGACTTACCACAGTTTGGTGACAAATCCTGTTAGTGCCTACTGCTTTCAGTAAGGAAGGAGTAGTTTGGAAAGCTGACATAAGTCAGGTATTTTCAAAGTATTTGAGTGTGATGAACCTTGTTGTATCTGTAAAAACAACTGGTTAATGTCAACTTGAGACCATTAGTGCTTCTTTTTGACACCTCATAGAGAACAGGCAAAGTACTGAAAAACTGGAGAATGAATGCACTATCTCCAGGATCATATATACACCTTCAGAGCTCATATGGAGAGACTAAAGTGCAAAGTGAGTGACTAGAAGAAGCACATAAATTATGAGTTGGAAACCAGTCCATTTTTATTGGAAGTCCATCAGTACTTTGGGGCCTCAGAGCAGCCAGTTAGAACAGTCTTCAGATGCTTGCTGGGGTCACCCCCCTGGACACAGAGGCAGCAATCACAGCATCCAGCATGTGAGGCTTCTAGTATATTGGTTTTTCAGTAGCTATGGCTGACTGAAACTAGGGATAATTTCTCTGGTAGAACCATATCAAATCCCAAACTATGCATAGCACCCGCAGATCAGTGTAACCAGTGCAGGGGGAAAAGGATTACTGGTCCGTTGAGCACCTGTCTTTGAGCACGGGAACAGATTAGTCAGCCTGGAAGTGTTTAGAGATGATTCAGCTGAAAGTCAATACCATGTAAAGAAGTGTCCCTGAGAGAGAATGTTTTAGTGATAAAAACACGTAAATGTGAAGGAGCAATGACTTTAAAACACTTACTGATCTATAAGCTCTTTCAAGAGCCATGTGCTGCTGGATACACAAGTAAGGTCATAGCACATGCCTAGTTTTGAAAAAATAGTGTTTGAGGTGAAAGATAGGAGCAGAAAAAATCTAAGATACGGTGCAAAGCCTGAAAACGTTGCCAGCAAAGCAGAGCTCAGACTGGTTGGGTTCAAAACCAACGAGAACACTGTAAATTGAATATTATGTTTGAATATATTTATTAATAGCATGCATGATAAATCAGCATGTAAAGTTTGTAGGTGGTGCAAAGCTGAAGGATTAGCAAGTTGTCTTGAGAAATAGAGGAGTGGTATGAAAAAGGAAGGAATTCAATAGAGCCAAAGAGGAGGCTGCCCATTAGAATGGCAGAACCCAGTTGTACAAATGCAGAAGAGATGAGGGCAGATCTGCACAGAAAGATCAGATTACTCTTGCATACGAACTGAACATGAGTCAAGCTCATTATGCTGTTGTAGGAAAGGCAGATACATTAGTGGGATGTGTAATGAAAAGAATGCCATGCAAAATGTGAAGCAATCATCCATTTGTCAGTATCAGCTTCAGTCACAGCTGGAGTGGATTCTTCTGGTTTTTTGCACAGTGGACCAACAGATAATGAGCTGACTAGCAAGAATAATTAATTATCCATCTAAATATTGTTCTGGGAGAAGAGATATAATGAATGAATTTTAGAGAAGAGGAGGAAAAAATAGCATGGCATCAGTTTTCAAATGAGAGAAAGGAAATGGTCTCTTTTACAGGTCTGCAGAGGAAAAAATAAGGACTACTTTTCAGCAAGGGGGATTCAATTTGCATATTCATAAAAACTGATAGTGAGGCACTGGGATGAATTTTGAAAGAACCAAGAGATTCAAAGAAAACCCCTGCTATTATCCTTTCCGCATTTCAAAACAATAGTCTTGTTTCTTTAACCATTTCCTTCAGGGGCTATTTCCAGCTTTGTCATAGTGACCTCTTGGGAAGACTCCTTTCTCTTTTCAGCTAGTATTTGATATTCATATAGCTTCCTTCTTGTCAAAGAAGATATTTTAAAAAGCTTTTCTGTGTCTCTTTGTTCTGCATATTCATAATTCCACGAGTAGCAATTAGCGTGTTTCTTTGCAGCTTCCATTTCTTTGGGCCTCTTTTACTATCCCTGATCTAGCAACATGGTGTTTCCACACACATCAGGAGAGTTAAGGGCAGTCTACAAATCATTTTATTTATAGCAATTTGTAATTCCTTATAAAGACATGGAATCACCTCCTCTTGGTGAACTGCTGTGCAGTGATACAAAGGCTGTGTTTGGGAAGAATCCCAGGGACTGAAGGAGAGCTGTTCCCACGGTGCATGGCAAATGCCTGCTGTGGGGTTAGAAGTATCCCGAAGAAGGAGGAACTGCAGTGTGCCTCAGGAGTTCTTAGAGGAGTAGCAACTCTCTCACCCTGACCTGCAGCAGCCCCAGAGGAGGACCATGCACTGGTGGGCAGGGCTGCAGGGGCACACTGCAGAGGATGGGTGACACAGGGACAGGCACTGAAAATGACACAGCCAAGACACGGCGGGGGTTTTGCCAAGTCATAATGGCAGAACACACAATATAACTCAAGATGACAGTGGTGTCTGAAAGCTTGGTGCCCTTTATGTTGAGTAGGGGTTAGATAAAATCTAAATTAGAAAATCATAACCAAAACCTGCAGTACTGCATACAAAATCCTGACATTTCAGTAACTGGGTGGATTTTAGTAAAATTGCAATTTATTACAGGCAAGTATTCAGAGGCTTTAAAGATGTGGTGCACAGATTTGGTCTCTGCACTGTTGACCTTACAGTTTGATTTTAGGACACTGCTTTGTGCAAGAATAGCAAAGAGTACAGTATGTGGGGAAGGAAGAGAAGTACTTTCAGTAGAATAAAAGCATTTAAGAACCTTACAGTAGGTTCAGTTCCTTTCCAAGGGCTCTATTAATTAATAAACAATGATTTAAACTATATCATGTCTTTTTCATAGACTTTAGACTTTAGCAATACGAAGAAATTACTTTTGGATCTTACTCTAGTCTAAGCACATACCCATGCAATATGAAAAAAGTGTGTTAACTCATACATAAGGAGGAGGGAAAACAAAAGCAGTAACTGCTACTTTTCCACATAACCATATGAAAATTCTTTTGGGCTCAGACACATGACTGTAGTTCAGCAGAATACGTCTTCTCAGAGTAAAAAGCACTTTACTGACTAGAGGGAATAAAGCATTTTTTTATGTGCTTGATTACCCATTAGGAGCTGAACTTTAACTGGAATGGCAGTATACATTCTGACTCAGATGCAGTTATTTTTATAGGTTTTTCTTTTCCTTAAACAATTCACTCTTTATTAATATTTTAACAGAAACTTAGGCTGTCTCTTTTGTTTCCATTAGAGAAGCCTTTAATTAGTCCCTCTGTGTTTCAGGTGTATGGCCTGAAGGTTCAGATGGTACAGATATCAACGCTGTCTGTCGATCCCATGGGAGAAAACTGCTATCAACAGGAGATGACTTTGGCAAAGTACATCTCTTCTCGTATCCATGCTCACAGTTTAGGGTAAGGTATTTCCCAAAAAATGATTCTTGTAGTTTGCACAAATGCATTAAATGTTGTTTTCCTATAAACCAAAAACCCCAAACACATCCAAACAGGAAGAATGGGAGTATTTGTACATCTAAGGGATTTATTTAAGGTTGGTTGACTGAGACAGCAATTCAATTGAAAACTTAATTTAATATTAAAATACTTTGAGAGAATGATGTGATGCTTTGGTTTCATTGTTGCATGAATGTTCTAACAAGATGCTTTTGTGACAGCTGCTATTCTCACTAATATGGTGTTTTCTAGGCTCCAAGCCATGTGTACGGTGGACACAGTAGTCATGTAACTAATGTAGATTTTCTCTGTGAAGACACCCATCTCATCTCCACAGGAGGAAAGGACACAAGTATTATGCAGTGGCGAGTCATTTAAAGGAAACTTCAGCATGAACATACCACAGTTGAGTCGACCATGCACAGAACTTATGTATAAACTGTATATTTAAAACTTAACGGTATGTTTGCAGTTTAGCCTGGTCACTGTGATTTTTGTTTAAAAAATTCTTACAAACCTCAGGAAAATTAAGCCCTGTGCTGGTTACCTTACTCAGTCTAGTATTTTTTTTTTTTTTTTCATCGTGTCACACCTTAAGTTTGATCGTTCTCTGTTGTACAATATACAATGCAGTACAAGTTTAATATAAGAAATGTGGCTTGACAGTTTGCAATACAGTGGTATCAGCAGAATGTGACTATCTTAAATGTTTTCTATAAACACTGCTAAACTGGTCACAAAAATGCCTTTCAAAGACTGTATATATGTGCTTATTCGTTTCACTATCTACACTTTGTACTATATATCTACTTATTTAGAAAAATCTATGACAGTGTCAAGGTACTGAACTGTTTCTGCTGGAGGCTGATGCGTAGATACAAAAAATACAAACTGCGATGTAAGATGCAAAAATTAGTGCTCTAGACCTGAAAATGTGAATGCTGGTAAATTTGAATTCTCTTGGGAACAGCACACCGTGGGCGTCACCCATGAGGAGCTGTGTTCCTTTTCCAATGAATCAGCAGGCTTTGTCCCAGTTTGACCTGAATTTCTCAGCAGGGCTTACAGATGTCTGTGTGGTTCAGGTAGTCCATATGAGTTTAAATTAGAAATCTTTTTACTTGTAAATGAAAAAATTTCTTTTTGAAAACAAACCAATAAAGCTTGGCCACATCCCCATTATTGGCTCCTATATTTAACTAATATGTATATTAATCAGCATGATGCTATATTGTACATGTATAAGATTTTAGCAGTTCATAACAAATGGTAAGGCCATCTAGCTTTACTTTTTTATGCTTATGGATATTGTATATTTGTATTTTAAGACCAAGTAGACCAAGTCTAAAGATATCTTTTTAAGTGTACCATAAACCTGCAGAGGGTAAAGGAAGACTTGGAAGCCTACATGAAATATTAATGTGTAACTTCTGGCCCCTGTGTTTTGTGCATGGATGGGTATTTATAGTATGAAATAAGGTTGTGTTTTGCAATGAAGTAACAGTGGAGGTGGTATAAAATGGTTAAGAAGGCCTTATCAATGTTGATTGTGACACAGATTGAAATGTATTGTTTACTATGACGAATGTATCTGAAGAATTTTAAAAGAGGAGTTCTAAGTGGACTTGAAAAAGGTAATATTAAAATTTTGCTTGTAACGGACAGTAAACGTTAATTCTCTGAACTCTAAAGCACTGGTTGTTTGGAGTGATTTAAATGAAATTGAATCAATAAATTTTGAAACTTTTTTATTACATCTCCAACCTCCTACACTGAAAGTGCAGGACACCAATAAACATGTATTAAAGTGAATTCTCAATGCATTCTTCCTGTTTAGTAAGGTGTCTTTGTTTAAGCATGATATAGAAGAGACTTGCTTTTAGTTAACAACACACATTTTTGATTTCTCGATTAGAGATGCATTTGAAAATATTCGGCAGGAAAATCTAGATTTTGGGGTACATAATTTTAGAAGTGCCCATGACCCTGGGGGCATAATGACAATGCATACCTAGAGAGTGAAACTCCAGCTTTGCAGCAGGGAAGGATACACCACATGCTCTCACCTACAAACTGCCTTGGTCCTGCCTCCCAGTACACATCTCTTGTTTCTGGGTACTCAGCTGGTGGAATGTTGTTCCACTGCTCAGAGTCGTGCTCATGGCAAGAGTTCCTGACAATTTCTGTGTTAGGAACTTGTCCTCAGTCAAGACCTTTTGAAGGCCATGGTTTCAGGGTCACTTTAACCTGATGTTACCTGGCACTGCCGCTGAAGGCAGAGTTCTTGATCCCAGCTGGTTACTCTGATCCCGTGCAGTAGCACAAGAGTTACTGTGGCCATAAGCAGAACCCAGCTGGGACACAGCAGCTATTGCAGACAAAAAACCTGTTTCCTCAGCTTCTGATCTAGATGTGGAGTGTGGGAAAATAAATGGCCAGAGGAGCACAGGAACAGCTTTTTATTAATAGTGATGTTAATCTCCTTCTTCTTGAAGTGTGTGAAGCTAAGGCTCAATACCCTTACCCTTTCTAAGGTTAATGAAGTCATAGGAGTCCATAACACACAAGTGACAGGTTTTCATTGCGTCTGGGTACTTGATTATCCACAATAATTTCTGTTTGTTGGTTTTTAATTTTTTTTTTTTAAATTTGCTTTTGCAAATGAGGTGTTTTCAGGTTTTCTGCTTTTGGAACTATAGGTGATTTGTCATTACTTGCAGCAGAGAAAACAGGAGTTGCAAATTGGCTTGGCTTATTCTCTTTTCATCCTTCTCACATGGTGCTGCTCTTGGGATATAGTAAAGCATTTGTGATCCCTTTCTTCATTTTAAACTGTTATCCTTTAGAAGAAATAGATGAGGAATACTGGAAGTTCATCCCTAGGGTTACTGATCAAAGGGCTTTTCAACAATCCCATCCCATCTGTGCCTCTGCTGCTCCTCTGTTTCTAACTTTTGCTGTTAAATGTGTCTTTGTTCCTCTATGAAAACCTGATAAATGTATTAGCTGAATTGGCAAATGGTGGGTAATGTCTTAAGCCAAATATCCGTTTGATGACTGTTAAAGTGATTCTCCTTTCTTTATCCAGGAAATTCTACACAATTTTGCCATTGTTTTAGCTAAGCTTCAGCTCTCCTCCCTTCCATCCTTGTTACTTTGTTCTTGCATTTATTTGTTTTCTCAGGAGCGTCCTCTTTTTCACTTAAAAAAAAAAAAAAAAAAAAAAAAAGAGAGAGAACAAAATAAAATAAAGAAATAGTTATGCCTGAATTTTGTGTATTTTATTCTCTCAGAAACACCTGAATTCTTTACCTGACACTGTCTGCAAGAGCTCTCTTTTCCTGCCCTACCATGGAAGGGCATAAGGCTGGTGTAAAGTCCATGGCTGAAGATGAAGACACACCTGGGCTTCTGCTTCTGTCCGTTCCCTCCCCTCATCCTGACTGAAGCAGGTACAGTGTTGCCCAAAGAAAAGACTCATCTCTTCATGTCTTTTGTGTATTGCTGCTGTCTACCAAGCATTCAGATACTCCCCTTCAACTTCCTTTGGTTTCAACTCCCATTTCTTGCTTTCCTTCCCTTCATTTCTAGCATTACTCTTCAGCTTCCAGTGCTGCACCCATGACTGGCACATGCTGCTGCCCTTACCTGCTCACAAAGGCAGTGGCCCTGGCTACCTCTCTGACAGTTTTGGGGCTGTGGTCCTAGTTTCTTATTTTATCTCTGTTCACGCTTCTTCTGTGACTTGTGCCTCAGGATGTCAGTGAGTGCCTCTGCTTTTAGCCCTTTCTCCCTGCCTGCCACCTCCTTGTGTGGGGACGCTGAGGGGACCAGCACTGGCTCGCTGTTTCTCGATTGTCTCTGTCTGTGGGCAGCCTGTAATTTGTACCATGTACTCAGATTTGGAAATATTTTTAGGGTAGGAATTTTTTTTTCTCTGTTCTGTGGCATTTAGCAATGGGATTTTGGGATCCTATACTCACTCCAACAGTATGATTGGCATATTTGTCAAAAATAATGAGCATGTATTTAGGTAATGCTTCTCTGTTAGGGTATTCAAAGTGATTAGCCACTAAAGTTGATACTATCTATTCTCTTACATCTTAAAATATTCAGAAAACAATACAAATGCTTTCAAAATACTTCTTCCTCCCTCTTTTACACACTTATAAAATAAACATAGACTCAATCTGGTTTTTAGGATCATCGCCCATTTCCAAGTAAAGACTTTTTATTATTTTGTTTGCCTCTTCTGCCTGTCTTCATATATTTATTTTACTCAGAAAGGATATATATTTGTATGATATCAAAACTACAATCTTTTTCAACTTAATCCTATATGTACTATTTTAGTTATTTCCTGAAAGATGATTATTACATAAATGTTTCTGAACAGTGCTCGTTTTTGACAGGTTGTTGAAACCTAAGAGGTATTAACAATTTCCAACAGATAAGCTCTACAAAACCAAGGCACTATATTGAAAAAAGTTTTTTAAAAAAAGAGCAAAGAAGGAGATAAATGTAAAAGAAAAAAGTTTTTGCAATGCTGGTGAATTAAAAAACCCTACCATTTCAAATTATTTTAAAAATTTCCTTGTGGAGCAAATCAATTTTGTTAAAATGGATTTTTTACTATTGTAATTAATATGGGGTTAGTTAATGCAAGGTCATATTTCCTATGTGAAATATTTGGATGATTTTTATTCTTTGAAAGATTTAATATTAGAGGATATTATTTTCCTTGAAAAGTATTCGTGTGACAAGAGCTTGCAAGGGCAAACTGCCCCATTTTTGCAAGGATTGGCATTTTTAATTTCTTCTGGTTCTGCTGCTGAGGGAAGCAGGAAGTCGTTTTGCTCTGTTTTCTACTGGAAATAGGGCTGTTGACAGATCACTCAATTGCATCCTCAAAAATCCTACAGATGGCAAGGAAAATGTCACTTTAATTACGAGTGGAAAGAACAGACTTATGGGAAGCCTGAACTGAAATCTTTTTCTGCCATTGCTGGCCAGGGTTCCCAGCTGTGCCAGGCAGTCTGGACGCTGCCATGCAGCTCCAGCTGCAGCAGCCTGCCCTGCACTCGAGATGCCCCAAGCCAGGCACGTCCTCATGCGCAAGGTGGGAGATGAGGAGCTGACTCCTGGGGCGAAGGACGGAACCGCTCCCCGATGGCTGCTTGTGGATGGAGGCTGCTGGATGAGAGAGGACAGTAGCGGTTTGTGCTCTTGCCGGGAGAGATTTATGTTTCTCCTTAGTCATGAACTCCTGCAGCAATTTCATTTTTCTTAATGGAGCTACTTTGTCCCCTGAATTCATTAAATAATCGCAGAAGACCAAGCGATAATTTGCATGGAGGCATCAGTGGCAGTGCAGCCAAAGCTGCTATCTAGCTCTGACTCCCACAGGCCTTATTTCAGTCAGCAGTGAGAGCAGTGGGCTAACCTTCAAAAGCCGCTTTGGAGCCCTTTGTCAATCTGGATGGCTCACAGCACTGTGGATCCTCCCATTTCCTGCCAAATGTGGAAGTGTAAGAACGGGTCTCCTTTCAACAGGGCGTGTCAGTGTCACCTGATGCTGTAGGCACTCCTTTGGACCTCACGTTTTGTCTGTCTTGTTAAGAAAGCTGGATGTCTTGGACTCAAGTGGTTCCTCCCCACCAGCTTCACTGAGGTTTGGCTCTACCATCTTTTGGCTGACTACAGACTGCACTAAAGGAATTTAGACATTTCTGTTTGTTTGTAGTGCACGTATCTGTCCTTAAAGGCTGCCTCTTTGGGTCTAGTCTGAGGTGCTGAGCTCAGAACCATTGGAATGGTTACCTGCTTTCTGGGTCTCCATGCAACTGAATGGGGTTTTTAGCATGAGCTTGTAAGAGATGAACATTTTTTTAAAATCTGCTCATTGGAATTACCTAGAATAAGCATGTAGCCAGAGGGAAGCAAATTCATCTGCTCTGTGGATTCTGTCAGAGCTACACGAGCTACAGTTGCTCCAAATTCCAGGTTGTAGGATAAAGAAATCTCCTTCAGGCTGTTCAGTCATTATGGTTAGAAAGAAAAAATCAGAAAGCCTGGGTGAGTTCTGCAGCCACGTTAGATTATTGTAATTTGCCTTTGCCTTGCTTTGCCCTCGCACTGCAGAGATGTGCTGAAGGGGAATCAGTCTGCACGAGCCCGAAGAGAACTCCTCTCTACAAAATCAATTGCCTGGCTGTTCTTTCTGGATTCCATTTCTCATTGAGAGAAATGTTAACATTTTAGGGTTCTTTCCTCTCTGCCCTGCTTCTCCTTTGCATCACCTTTCATTGACGTTTTCACATCAAATTTATGACATCTGCCTATAACCAAGGGAAAGTTACTACGCCAGAGGTCCAAGTGTTCTGGCCTTTCTACAGCACCTGAAAAGAGCAGAAGCTGAGCCCTGTCTGAGAGTCTCTGTCTACAGCTCGAACAGTTGGAGAGGGAGCTGACAGGAGGCTCAGCCAAAGTGAAAAGCCCTGTGGCATTTCCCGTATGTGCAGCTCCTGCTCAGCAGAAAATCTGGCCACACGCAGTGCAGCAGCCTGGAGAGCCCCGGCTGCCTCTGACTCGGGGAGCGCAGCATCACCGTGGTGCCGACTCCCTCCCGGCTAGTCCTGGGTGACAGGGAAAGTCAGCTTTGGCCTTGAACAGGTCCCCAGGGTCTGCCTGCAAGGCAGGGCTCCTCCCTGCTGCCTGGAAGTCTGCAGCTTCCTGCTTCAGCCTCCCTAGTGATTGTAAACCCTGCTCTCAGAAGGCATAACAGGAAAAATAAAAGTGCCAGCGAGCTCCTCCCTTTCCAAGGGGAGGCACTGACTATCTCCCTGAAAGCAGGGTTGGACTCCCATCTTCACTGGAGGAAGTGTAATAAAATAGAATTAAAATATATCAACAGTCTATTTTTCCTACTTATTCTCTGCCCTATCCTATATTACTTATTTCCTTCTTCATGATTTCCTCATTTTTTTTGCTTTTTGTGTAATTTCCTTTTCTCTCCTTTTCTTGTAAAAATAAAAATTCCAAACTTATGTAATTCCTTCATTTTTTTTCTGTAGTCTCCATTTTCCTGTCCCCTTTAGCACCTGCTGTACTCATCTGCTACTTGATTCTTTGTTCCCCGCTCTTCTCATCCTTTCCTCTTCATCCCAGAAGTGGATGAAGCGTTGCTATGGAAATCCAGGTGCAGACAGGTGTGACCTCACCATGGCTCCTTTGGGCTGCCACAACAAACCTGAGATGGAGCCTTTGCCAGATGGTGCCAAAGATGGTAGGGAAGTGGGAATGAGGGAAAACCCAAAATCCAGGACTGAACCTCTGAATCTGGGGAATCTTTGAATCTCACTTTGAGCCTGGATTTGGTAATCGTGTTCTTTCTGCCTCAGTGAGGTCTCTGTGAAATTGTACAACTTCATCTTTGGCAAAAGTTCTGAGTTATGTTGCTGTCTGAGGAGCAGTTCCTTTTAGAAATAAAAACATACATATATTACTGGACGTGACATAATGAATTGATATAATGAATTCCTTTCAAGGGTGACTTTCACAAGGCTAAATCCTCCCTGCTTAGGAAAAGCCTTCCAATAAAAAGTGTGTAAAACAAACTATTGTGGACATTCATTTTCCTTGAAAAGAGGTGGTTTTGTGGACAAGTCCACAGGAAAGTGCCAGAGTTTCAAGAGACAGCTCTGAGCTGGACAAATTCAGTGGGAAAAAATGACCACAAGACTCTTGCTGGACCAGCCTGGGCATGGCATGGAGTCTCTGAGAAAAACAGTTGGATAACCTTGAGCTCCTGCCAGGAGGATTTTTACACAGGATGTTGCCCCAGGCTGTGTGACTGCATAAGGAGGGCATCCTCTTCCCCCTCTTCCCCTCCTGACATGAAATCTCTGAAGCAGCAATCAGAGCAGGCCCCGGGGCAGTTTTTTGCAGCAGGACCCAGAGGCAAGGCAGCAGATCCATCAGGGTTTGCCATGCAGGAGGTCTCAGCTGGGAAAGATGCAGCCACAGGGACAGCACTTCTCTTGTGCAAGTCTTTGCTGGGCTCTGCAGGAGAATTTGCAGTCAGGGAGAGGTGCAATGGGAAGAGGGAAGAACAATGAGCCCAGCAGGATGGAGACCACCCTGGTGGGTCAGGATTTCCCCTTGGGCAAGGAGCAGGTGAATTAACAAGACTACAGTCAAAGATTATATACCTGTCAATAAAAATTACCAGCTTTAAGTCTCTTATACAGTTCTGATTGAAATATAAAGTCAGATTTGTCCCAGCAAAACAATTGGTCCGGTCACTCTTTCTGTCAACACAGTGATCTGATGGTCAACCAATGAATATTGATAAGGAATCCTTGTGGATTCTGATACAAGAAAGATTTTTAATGCTGTTCAGGTTTTGTGCCATTAGTGGCCAGCAAGATTGGCATCTGTCTTTCCTCTCTTGCTTCTAAGAATAAATAAACCAGCAACTATAATTGTCTAGTCTAGTAACCTCACTGCATTTCTGCATCGCTTCTCAACCACCTCATGTGCAATTAAGCCTCCTGACCCTTTGCAAGGGTGCATGCTGCACAGGTTTATATCCAGTGAGGTGTTGCAGCTTGCCCAGGGCCAGAGAGTGCCTGTGCTCAGGAGGCAGTGCTGGTGCAGAGTGGCAGAAGCCAGCCCTGTCCTTACCTGGTGGCTTGCTGTCCCTCGTGGGCAGCTGCCAGGGCTGATGTGTCAGTACTGGGGCACGTGGTGGCTGCAATTGCAGCTCTTTGTGCCCCCTTATGCTGTGCAGCCAAGGTGCACAGGTGAAAGTCTTTGCAGATTTTTGATCAAGTTTTAAATTCTAGTATTACCACAAAACTCTCTAGTTTAATGAGTGTCCGCCCTGCCTTATGCTGTCTCCCATATGTCCAATGAGCTGGTCACTGACCCACCCTCTAAAGGATTAGTCAGATCATAGGAATAAGAAAATAGGTTTTATTTTTGCTCATTATTTCTTCATATGCTTACTACCTTCAGCAACCTCATCACAAATCCTGTGGATGAGTTTCTCCAAGCCACTGTCACTTGGGGGAGACTGCATATCAGATCTGTGGTCTGACACAGGTGTTTCTTTAAGCAAACAACGTATATTGTGCCTCCTAGGAGATTTAGGATAATTGCTTAAAGAAAGGACTGCAAATTTTGGTTTCAAACAAACAAGGAGGCCCCTTAGATATAAGGGAAGCAGCTTCTTTAGGAGAGCCTCTCAGTCTGAAGGGAGCTTCAACTCATTGGTGGGGTCACTCGGGAAGAGGATGACCTTCTATGGGACAGGGAAAGCACGAGCTGGGATTTGTGCTTCTGAGGCACAGAAGTGGTGGGGGTTCTCTCCCCCTGCCCCTTCAGTAACTAAATATTTTTTAACATATTAATGTTCATTAAAAACAGCAGATATCAGATATGCATTAGCTACCAAGAAACAAGCATGGCTTTGAATAAAAAGCATATACATGATTACTACCACAGGTTTTGTAGCTGTCATATTTTTGTTGCTGTTATTGTAGTATATTTCACTTGGTATGGAGCTGCAGTGGACAGCAGCAAAGCTTGACGAGCCAGTGGTGAAATAGCTCTGTAGGGCATCAAATCTACGGGCTTGATTTTTGCAACATTTATTCTGGTGGCATAGGTTACTACTACAGTGAAAATAAGTGTTGTATTGCCATGAGTATATAAACTTTTCAAAGAAATGGAAATAAAAATGTAAAGTATTTATGTGGAAAATGGCTGCAACTGCTTTGCTCTTCATCTTCTACATGTTCTTTGCCCCACCTGGTTGCCCCCCCTTGCAGTGCCATGGCCTGCTCTGCAACATGGACACGTTCCCCTGAGCCCTCACACAACCTTGCACTGTAGGCACTGCTCAGAGCTCACCTTCACATCCACACTCACACTGCCCAGAGCTCACATCTGCACTGCCCAGAGCTCACATCCGCACTGCCCAGAGCTCACACCTGCACTGCCCAGAGCTCACATCCACACTCACACTGCCCAGAGCTCACACCTGCACTGCCCAGAGCTCACATCCACACTCACACTGCCCAGAGCTCACACCCACACTGCCCAGAGCTCAGCCTCACACCCACACTGCCCAGAGCTCACATCCACACTCACACTGCCCAGAGCTCACATCCACACTCACACTGCCCAGAGCTCAGCCTCACATCCACACTGCCCAGAGCTCACACCCACACTCACACTGCCCAGAGCTCACATCCACACTGCCCAGAGCTCACACCCACACTCACACTGCCCAGAGCTCACATCCACACTCACACTGCCCAGAGCTCACATCCACACCCACACTGCCCAGAGCTCACACCCACACTGCCCAGAGCTCACATCCACACTGCCCAGAGCTCACACCCACACTGCCCAGAGCTCACATCCACACTGCCCAGAGCTCACACCCACACTGCCCAGAGCTCACACCCACACTCACACTGCCCAGAGCTCACATCCACACTGCCCAGAGCTCACACCCACACTCACACTGCCCAGAGCTCACATCCACACTGCCCAGAGCTCACACCCACACTGCCCAGAGCTCACATCCACACTGCCCAGAGCTCACACCCACACTCACACTGCCCAGAGCTCACATCCACACTGCCCAGAGCTCACATCCACACTGCCCAGAGCTCACATCCACACTCACACTGCCCAGAGCTCACACCCACACTGCCCAGAGCTCACACCCACACTGCCCAGAGCTCACACTCACACTGCCCAGAGCTCACATCCACACTCACACTGCCCAGAGCTCACACACTGCCCAGAGCTCACATCCATACTCACACTGCCCAGAGCTCACACCCACACTGCCCAGATCTCACCCCCACACTGCCCAGAGCTCACACCCACACTGCCCAGAGCTCACATCCACACTGCCCAGAGCTCACACTCACACTGCCCAGAGCTCACACCCACACTGCCCAGAGCTCACACCCACACTGCCCAGAGCTCACATCCACACTCACACTGCCCAGAGCTCACACCCACACTGCCCAGAGCTCACATCGACACTGCCCAGAGCTCACACCCACACTGCCCAGAGCTCACATCCACACTCACACTGCCCAGAGCTCACCCTCACACTGCCCAGAGCTCACATCCACACTCACACTGCCCAGAGCTCACACCCACACTGCCCAGAGCTCACATCCACACCCACACTGCCCAGATCTCACCCTCACACCCACACTGCCCACACCTTTCCAAAACTGCCCCTGCACACAGAGATGTGCTTCAGCTCCCCGTCCCTCCCCAGCACATGTGGAAGGCAGGCCTCAGGGGGTGATGGTGGTGGTGTTATTTGGGACACAGCTGCACAGAGGGAGGGAGACAGGCAGAAGCCTTTACTGTTCCAGACACCATTAGCACTCACACATGCAACCTGCCTGGAAACCCACTGCTTGCTGTGGGATTACGTGGTTGTTTGGGGGGCTTTGTGCCTAAACTGGGTGATGCAGAACTGGGGGAGATCAGCGGGAGACGATCCACAGAGAGTCAGACCGAAAAGCCTTTATTCTTGAGAAATGGCAAATAAATTATGTTGACCTATGTACAGAAGACCTGAGAAACAACTGCATAATTTTGTCCTGTATTATGGCAGATCCTTGAGGATATTCAAGTCATACCAATTTCAACATAATCTTTTTTCTACTGAGTGGTGCATGGGAAGAAGAGACATGGAGATGGGCAAGGGAAGTCCAAGGCTCTGGACCTCGTGAATATCATCACCAGTGGTTTGGGCTGCACAATGGAGTTGGCAGGAGGTGACGGGAAGGAGAAGGGCAGCGGGTTAGGGACGGGACTGGCATGTGCAGTGAGGAGGAGAGTTGGACGGGAGAAACACAAGACTTCGAGGCAGCCCAGGATGCCCAGCTTGGGCGTTGGAAAGGTGGGTGGGGAGAAAGGACAAGGCTTTGCAGGGCAAGAGAGCTCGCAGGGACACTCGCGGAGACAAGTGGGAAGGGTGACGGAGCAGGAACCACAGGTACCCCCCGGTGTTAGCTGGAAATGCCATTTCTGCTCCTGCTTCTACCCACAAAAGCACCCGCCCCGTCCCCGCACAGGACAGCACCGTGCAGAGCAGAGGTCTCCTACCTCGGCACCGCCCCGCTCCAGCCGGGAACGGCTCGGGGAGGCGGCACGGCCAAGCTCCCGGCACCTGGCACCAGGCACCGGCCGAGGAGCCCGGCGGAGCCCGGAGCCGCCGGCCGGTGCCGCGCAGGGTGCGCGGCCGCTCCCCGCCCCACCTGCCCCGGGCGGGGGACCCGGGCAGGGCCGGGCAGGGCCGGGGCTCCCCCCGACACCCGCGGCGGGGGCGGCGCGGAGCGGGGCGGGGCGGGCGGGCGGCGCGGCCCCGCCGCGCGTGGGAGCGCGGCTGAGCGGGGCGGGCGGCGGCGGCGGCGCTTTGTCCTGCCCACACACACAGACACAGGCAGCGCAGCCGGGCGGGAGCCGGCAACATGGCCGGGCCGGCGGAGGGGCTGCCCGGCGCCGCGCTGCCCGGCTAGCGCCCAGGGGCCCGGCGCTGCCGCTGGGGCGGCGCCGCCGCCGGAGCCCCCCGCCCCCCGTCCCGCCGCCGCCACCGCCCGGTCCCGGCCCCGCTCCCGGCCCCGGCTCCGGCCCCGGCCGCCGCTGCGCCCCGCCGGGAAGATGAGGTGAGTGCGGGCGGGCGGGGATGCGGCGAGCGCCGCGGGCAGGGCGGGCGCGGAGCTCCCGGCGCAGGGGTGGGGGGACCTCGGGTCCCCGCGGCGGTGTCACGCCGTGGGGGTGGGGATTTCCTGTGCGAGTGGAAGGCGGAGGAGAGGTTAAGCAATGCGGCGCTTCCTAGTCCTTCACCGGATGGATAGCACGAGTGGGTGGTGACGTTTTTGGCATGTTTGACTGTCAGTGCCTAAGTCCATCTGACAGATTATCTGGCGCTTACAAAAGGCTGTGAGCGCCTGTGAAACTGCCGCGGTGAGCAGCCGGGATGTGCCCGGTGCTGCCGGGCCCTAATTCCGGGATGTTCCCGGTGATGCCGTGCCCTAATGCCGGGATGTGCCCGGTGATGCCGTGCCCTAATGCCGGGATGTTCCCGGTGATGCTGTGCCCTAATGCCGGGATGTGCCCGGTGATGCCGTGCCCTAATGCCGGGATGTGCCCGGTGATGCCGGTCCCCGCAGCCGGGATGTTCCCGGTGATGCTGTGCCCTAATGCCGGGATGTTCCCGGTGATGCCGTGCCCTAATGCCGGGGTGTGCCCGGTGATGCCGTGCCCTAATGCCGGGATGTGCCCGGTGATGCCGGTCCCCGCAGCCGGGATGTGCCCGCTGATGCTGTGCCCTAATGCCGGGGTGTTCCCGGTGATGCCGTGCCCTAATGCCGGGATGTTCCCGGTGATGCCGTGCCCTAATGCCGGGATGTGCCCGCTGATGCTGTGCCCTAATGCCGGGATGTGCCCGGTGATGCCGGTCCCCGCAGCCGGGATGTGCCCGGTGATGCCGTGCCCTAATGCCGGGATGTTCCCCGTGATGCCGTGCCCTAATGCCGGGATGTTCCCGGTGATGCTGTGCCCTAATGCCGGGATGTGCCCGGTGATGCCGGTCCCCGCAGCCGGGATGTGCCCGGTGCTGCCGTGCCCTGATGCCGGGATGTGCCCGGTGATGCCGTGCCCTAATGCCGGGATGTGCCCGGTGATGCCGGTCCCCGCAGCCGGGATGTGCCCGGTAGTGCTGGGCCGTGCAGCCCTGGGAACGGTGAGAGCTTCGTCGGGCGAAGGACCCCCGGACGGGGAGAGCGGTGTGCGAGGTAGGGAACCAGGAGTTCGCCGGAGAAGCGGAGATGGGATATTTCTCAAGAGCATCCAGCATGGGCCGTGCCCGATCTCCCAGTCTCCCTCTCTGGCAGCGTGTGCCACAGCTCGTAGTTTTCCCGAGGTCAGTTTGTCAGTTGTGAACAGGAAAGGCAAAAAAGCCCCACCAACCCAATTTCCTGGTGAAAGGATGGAGGGGAAATGTTATTTAGTTTGGTTTATGCTCGTCCAAACCTCTCTCTTTCTTCATTTATTCGAGTTCACTTGAGCTGTCAGTATCTTGGAGCAACCCAGCCCCTTGATTCATCTTTAATACTAGTGAATTTTTCCACTTAATAATTATCTTTAGCAATGTAAAATTGTTTTGGAAAACCTTAGAAATGGAAATAACAGTTTGAAGCCAGATAGCTTTCTGTGGTGCCTGATTCCCGAATTGCAGGGTTGTTGGCATTGCTCCTAGCAAGTGCAGTGGGAGTCCAGATAAGCCTTTGCCTGCAATCGCAGTTACATTTACTCCTGGCACTGTCAGGTGTGTTGAAGACTTGGAGCTGCACCGACTTTTTTGGCCATTTCCATTACCATTAGTTCTTCTAACTAGCTTAAAATTGGCTTCTTGGGGAGGGCTGCAAGCACACCAAGCTGCTGTGTTGTGTGTCTGGTGGTCATGTGTCTCTGGTCTCCACGCAAGATGTGTGTCTGCATCAGTCCCACCTGGTCTGATCAGAGTGCGAGTCAGAGACCTCCGGGGAGAAGTCATCGAACACAACAGACGGTCGGGAGGTTTTCCCTTGCTCCCTCCTGCTCACTTAGCAGCCCAGTTGGGAGAACTCCTGCCCCATGAAGAAGGGTTGCTAAAGCTCTTTCTCCTGAAGAAGGAAAGTTGACTTACTGACTCATAAGCCCATCTTTCACCCCAAGGAGGCTCCATGGGCAGATTGGAAGGCTGCAACGATGTTGGGTTTCTCCTATTGAAAATGTTCTTCTCCACATGAACTTCCACATTTGGTGGTTGCACTTTTTGTTGGAAGAGGGAATAGGGGAGAGAGATCCCCCAAGAAACCCTAATTCACAGTCTATCATAATGTATCCAAAGTAATCCCCACCAGCAGAGCTAGGACACTCTTAGAGGAGATCATCCACAGGATGTTTTGAAAGGAAAAAGCAGCTTAACTCCAGGAGAGTCTCCAGAACTTCCCCATATCCTCATTTAGACAATGATGGAGGGGGTGCTTCTCTAGGTTGCCCCCAGGCTGCCTCTGCCAGAGCTGGTCTCTGTGTGCTGCTGGGCATGTCCTTGTGCAGCTGCCCTTTCCTGCTTTCCTCACGTGGCACTTGGCATCTGCAGGTGGATCACACTTAAAGTAGTCTTTTGTTATAAATACCACTTTCATACTTAATGCACATTATTATTTTGTTGGATTTTTTAATGGATTCTTGTTTTTAAAGGCTTCCATTACAGATTTTTTTTCCCCCTTGCATATACAGACATTACTGAATAGGTTGTACTTGTCAGTAAATATATGTCTGTAAATCACCTAAACCATTTTCCAATAACAATTCTTATTTAATAAATACAGGCTGTATAATTCCAAAATACCCTGGCAGGGTATATAATCATTTAATAAAAACCTCCTTGAAACATTTGCTTAGCCATGTGTGTTTTATTTATATCTCTTTTTGTGGTGAATAGATTGCAGCGCTATTCTTTGCACTATTGCATTTATGTGATGGTTTCCATTTTTTGATAATTCTTTATGTCTTCACTTCAAAGGTATGAAGTGTGTGAATAGTGGGTGTACCAGACACCTTAGTAATAAAACAGATTATAATAGATGTTCTGCCTCAAAAACGGATTAGGATCTCTGTGTGGAAAATGTTAAAGTGCAGAGGTGTTATTATTTTTTAGTACATAAAAATCCTGCTTTAGTATAACAAATGTAGTGGTTATTTGACAGCAGATATTAATTTATTCTTTGAAGTAACAAAATCAGCTCATGTTTGGGAAAATGTCTATGAATATCGCTGTAGGTGAAAATAAAATTTTTACATTCTGTCAACAGAGGCGTAACCTGTAATTTCTTATTGATACCTGTTGTTTAAAAGGCATCTATGTTTCAGTGGGCCCTATTCTTAAAAATAAAAAACAGACATAGCATTTTGGGTGTATCCCTGAAAAAATCCATCTCTCTTTTTGCCATGGCTGTAGTGAGTGTACATTTGCTCTCTGTGCTGTGCTCCTGAGGCAGTGGTGTTGGGGGAAGCCTCCCACTTTAAGCACTTGTTTTGTTTTTTTTCTAAACAGAACGTACAGTTAATATTTGGAGATGGAACCAGCCTCTAAACAGGATTTTTCAGATTAAAACTACTTTTTTTCAGATTAAAACTTTTTTGTGGTAGTGCATGCTTTAATCCAAGCCAAAATAATGAGTTCAGCACAGAAATTATGGGGAAAACAGTCACTGAGCACCTTAAAATTTAGCAAAAATCATCCTTTTTGTTCTGAGGGTTTTATATAGCTATCAGCTGAAAATCTGAAAAAGATGTTGTATTTAGCTGAAATTAAATGGATGGATCAACATGCTGAGAAAAAGAGGACTGAATATTCATAGCAAAAACATATTTTAATAAGAGCAAGGTATACACATTATACTTCTTGACCCTTTTGTTTTCAGACAAGCGAGCAAAGTCTTTACATTTATACCAATAAACACAATGTATCGAGCATTTCAGTGTCCTCCCCATTTTCTGTTCTTTAAGCAATTCATGAGATAACTCCAGAGTCTTGCCAATTCTTTCCGTTTGCATGGAGAGTAAGTGGAGTTTTACATATGCAGTGTTATTTTCTAACTTTTTTCTCTTTACCATTTCTTTCTGTTTACATCTGCAAAAAACAAGAGAGAACATGATGTTTTCATTTATAAAGTCATCAAAATTGGGGTTACCAACCTCACTGGACTGGTGGACTTAGTTGCTCAGTGTTTCCATTAGAAAAGCAGGAGCACACCCTGAGATGGATAATAAAATCAAGCTGGCTATAGAACATCATTTAACCTTGTCTCTTAGGAATTGATTTCTGAGCTGGAGCAATACGCCTGTAACTTCACTAATTTTTGTTTAATTCTAAGGCTCTGTCCTGCCGTGTTCTGACTCCTGCTGCGTGCTGTGGCATCGTGGTGTGTGTGGTTGTGGGTTCCAGCTGGGAGCTGTCAGACACTCTCCACAGCCCTGCCTTTGGATATGTTTAGGTTTGCAGCTTTTCAAGCTGAACCTGTGCCACACAGCTCTGCCAGTGTCTCTTTACAGGAAAACACCCAGCCCTTTGCCCATCACAGTTTGGTCAGCAAAATCCCAAGTGTGGGTACTATGCTGCTGACGGAAAATTGCTTTTGTTAGCTCAGCCTTGACCTTTAGAGGACTGGGTAAGCTCAGGCTGCAGACAAACTCATTGTCAGGAGATTTTGGACCTCCGCTGAAGGTGGTACCACGCTGGCTGTGGCCCTGCAAAGGCAGCAGTGGTGTTCCATTGGGAACAGGCAATGCTGGGTTTCCATCAGTGTACCCCGACTGTCAGGCTGTGGAACAGACAGGCCAGCTGTGCCTCTTTCATAATGTCATTCTGTATGCTTTCCCCCCCTCTCTGAAATAAAGCATAGATCCTGGACATCTTTTTTGTGCATTCCCTCATTTTGGGGGTATTTTGGCTTGTATTTTGTAGCGGTATAGCTGAGGCTGAAGATAATCTTTCAAATGTGCACAGGTCTGTTTAACTCAGTGTTGTGGGTTTGGGTGGTGTGTCCCTTCTGTCTGTCTGGGTCACTCAGACCACGTTAAATGACAGATAAACTAATGCAGAACAGCTCCATGAAAGTGTGTCACAATTAAAGGTGTCTGCATTGTCTGCCTGCACTTGGCTGGCTGCTTCTTTGGGTAGTACAGTACTTCTCTCTTTTGAAGTGTTTTACTTTAAATATTTGTATTTCTTTTGAGAAATCAAAAAAAATCTCTCCAAAGTGCAAACACAATTCAGTTTCAAATAATTTCTTGTATCTTGCAAGTTTTGTGTTTTCTTTCCTTTTTCTTGCTGTGTCATAGTTTCTCTCAGTTCTGAGCACTATGTAAGGAGCACTATGGAACCTCTTTAGAAAATATTTCTAAAATTGCTGCCACAATGAAATTAATTATAACCAATTTTTAATCTTAACAATTACAGAAATGCAATAAATTAAGTTGAAATAAAATAAGTTGAATGAGCTGCAGGTTTTCTTTTTTTCGAGAAGGTCGTTATAAATATTTCAGGGTTCTTCGTGGAATCAGAACCATAGTATCATCTCATCTATATTTAATTTACATTCAAGAAGATCTCACTGATGTTTTGGTGTTTGGGAATGGTGTTTTGGTCCTTCGCTGCAGTAGGTAAAGCAGCAAAAGCTGCCCCAGCTGTACATTGGTATTGCCCCCACATACGTTTTGTTTTCTTTGTAGTCAGTGCAGAACTCTAGGGATCCACTGTGCTTTCCCAGCTTTTTCTCAGCCCTGTGGCCTGGACTCAGTTTCTCAGGAGCAGGGAGGAGAGGTGGAGTAACTGTGCCACCGTTCTGGGCCTGTTGTTTGCCCTCAGGTAGATTTTGTCTGCAGTCACCTACCCCAGCCTTCCGTTTCATCTGCTTTTTGATCTGATGTGCTGTAATGAGGGGAAACAACTGAAAACCACCACGGCACACCTGATGGGCACACCCGTAAAGCCCTTGTGCCTGTCCCAGTGCAGCCCTGATGCCACCCAGGGAGAAGACACCAGACCTTCAGACAGGCTGCCAGGGTGCAAGTCATGGCAGCACACAACCTTGCTTGGGTTCATCTGCCTTGTTCCTAATTCCACGGGAAGCTTTGCAGGGTAAGGGCAGGCTGCTTCCCAGTCCCTGGGCTGGTGGGGACATCTCTGCCCGGCGCTGTAGGAACCTCAGGGCTCATCCGGCACGTTTTTCCCGTGACACTCCGGGTTCGTGGGTGTGCGTGCACATCGCCCAGAAACACTCAAAGCGTGTTTCAGTCCAGGTCGTGACCCTGTGAAACCAAAAACAGTTCAACTATTTTTTTCCCCCTGTTTCTGATGTATTTAGCACTGCAGAATGCTTCTTCCTATGAGACTTTGCATTTTTTGCGTTGAGCAAATGCTTGGAATATTATTGACAGTCTTTCCAAAACTATTCGTCATTTGAGAGCTGTAGAAGCATTAAGGATATCTATCTTTTTTAATCAGAGAAGACAGAGTGGGCAAGTCCTGATTAAAAATTTGAGCCTGAAAACCTTCACCTTTCTGACTATCCAGAGTGCCATTCTGTAATACCACAACAACCAGTGAAGCACTACATTTCACTGGATATGTCACGGTCTTAAAGTCGTAGAGACGTGTGGCCACCGGAAACTTTTGGCTTTCCTTCTTGATGCAGACATTCAAGCCTTACATTTGTTTCAAGTTCAGTGTTAGTTTATATATTTCTCCTGAGTTCCCATTCTTGTTCCCCTCAGCTGTACCAATTTAGCCACTTGTGGTTTGGTAGGATGAGCAGGATGTAATGGTTTCATGTTTCATGAAGTCTTTACATAGAAAGACGGGAGGAAAGAAAATTCACTTTCCATGTGCAAAGGGCGTATATATAAGGTAGGTTGTGGCAGTGCTCCCTGACACCAGAAATGCTCAAGAAACCATTTCTTCAGGGAATGCTATACTATGAATTAAAACATTTCTTTCACTGAGATGCTGCTCCTGCTCTTATGCTCTGCAGACCCTTCCACTGCAGGCTCCCTAGTGCTTTGAGGTACAAACTGTGTAGCCTAGCTGTTGGAATGGATGAGCACTTTCTGACTACTAACCACGTTCCCTGTCCAAAAAAGGTATTTTTCACCTGAGTTCATGACGGAGGTGTTTTTACCTGCCCTGAGTTATATATGCTGTTTATCAGGAATTAACACCTTTCTTACGTCACTGAACCTCCCTTCCTGACTGAATTTCCTGTGGGCTTTCATGTGATCACCCTCACAGTCAGCACTGGGGCTGGACCTGTTCTGTAGTATCACAGAACGATTTGGGTTGGGAGGGATATTGAAAATTACTCCAACAGGTCCCTGTGTTTCCTGTGCCGGGGACCCCAGAGCTGGATGCGGCACTGCAGGTGGGGTGTCATCAGAATGAAGCAGAGAGGCAGAATCTCCTCCCTCTATCTGCTGGCCAAGCCTTTCTTGATGCAGCCCAGGGTTCAATTGGCTTTCTGGGCTGTGAGCACACATTGCTGCCTCATGTCCATGTGCTGGTTTGTTCTGTGGAAGCTCCTTGCCATTGAGTTCGATCTCATTTAGGTGAGCAGTTCATTTCCCAGGCAGTAGGTGTCATTCCTGCAACTTGAGATCTCACAGTCGTATTTCTGTCTTTCTTCAGCTTCACATAGGTGTCAGGATGGATAGACATCTTTTTCTCTGAAGAGAGAGTAAAAGAGAGGAAAAAAAAAAAAAAAAAAAGGCAAGTTATGTAGTGCTGTGACTCATACTGTGCCATGGGTACTGGCACAGGGAGATGCTCCAGCACTTTGCATTTCTGCAGCAAGGCTGGTCAGGTCCAGTCCTTGTTGTTGGGTGAGCTCCATGGTGCAGGCATGCTGTATTTCCTCAGCTGGTCTGCAGCTGCTAAATCTCTTAACCTTTTTGGCATAATTGCTTTATCTGCTGGAGGATGACAATTGTTACCTGAGAGGGAATTAAGATGATTAAGTAGCTGGGTCTCAGTCTAGCGCAGGATTTAAGGCTTAAGTTTGGTCCTGTTGAAGTCCTTGCTTTGCTAGACTGGAGTCTCTTGTTCAAGTGGCATTTCCGAGGATGACAACCATCTTTGTAGTAAATGGCTAAGCATTACAGCAAAGTTCATTGTGTATTGCCATCCATTCATTCCTTCCTCCCCCTTCTTCTCTTCCCATTCCCATCATTCGCCGCTTCTTAGCCAGCATGTGTGTAGCTTCCTTCCTTTATCCCTTGTCAGTAAGCCACTCCCTCAGTAATGAGGAGATCTAGAAAATACAGTGAAATGGCGTTAACAGGAGGCAGGGCCATGGCCACCATAATCCCTTTAATTGCATGCTGAATGCCTTTCTTTCCACAGCTGTACACGGAGCAGGAGCTTGGCTGCAGCGACGTTCCGAGGGTGTGTGTTTGCATGCAACAGGAACAGCTAAACACACCCAGGGCTGCTGAATGCTTGTGGTGAAAGGATAGCTTAAAAAAGTAAATTCACGTGTAAAAGCTGTAATTGGAAATGTCTGTTACATGTGTGCTGGATGAGTAGGAATATTTCTTCAGCACTGAACAGACTAGCACTGCTCGATTCATGGTTCGTGGTCCAGAGGACATCAAAAGAGAGATCAAAAAATGCCTAGAAAAATTTTAAAAATCAGAAGCAAGGCAGTTTAAAATCATCTCCATATGCATGTATTTCATGCGGTTATGTGTGTACCTATTCCTGTTAGCTCCTTACTGTTCTTATTACCCACTTAAAATATTTTGATACTACAATCATTTTATTACATGGCTCTGTTTTGTCTGTCATTCTAGTTCCCACCTGACAATCAGTAGTGGGATTTAAGATAATCTGTGAATTTCTTTTTGAAAAGGATTTGTGATTCAAAATGAGAAAAATACTGGACTAATATATTTTGACAGAATGAGGTAGCTTTAAGATTGACTTTGTAATGAATTAGTGTTGAGTGCTGCAACACATTTGCATGCTAATCTTTCTTTTAATTGACTAAATACATCACCTAGGTGAATGTAAGTCAGTTTTTGATCCCACAGCTGTTATGTTGAGAAGTAAGGGTTGTATCATCCAAATAAAGCAGCCTTCTCAGGCAACTAATTTCTTTGGCTATTCAGTAAGTAGAAGAGAGAAAACATGGACTTACATGTTCATTTTACTTGTATGCTTAATAAAATGTCCTTTATCTGTCCCTGTCTGTTGTTTTGCTTGTCTGGTAGTAAGAACCATCTTTGAGTAGGTGGAACAAGGAGTTACATCTCTTCATCACACCTTGGCACGTGCAGCATTGTCCATTAGAGGTGCTGCTTTGTCAGCCGTCACCACCGTGATCCACAACTCACACCACCAGCTCGGATTCCACTGGTAGCCCAGTGCTGTGATGGATCCTCCCAGAGCGTGACCTGCTGCCCCTTGGCTTTGTGTTTATTTGTTTTAATTGGTGCTGAGCTGTCAAACGTTAGTTCACAGCAGAGGGAATCACACACAGCTGTCTCCAGGGCCACCGTGTTGAGGGGTGATGCCCAGGGATGTCTGGTTCATCCACACATTCATGCCCAGCGATGTCTGGTTCATCACACGCCCAGGAGCAGTCCAGAGGCACTCTCCTGTACCTGCAAGTCAGCCTGGAGCCATCAGCCTCCCTCCTTGGGGATTTCAGCTGCCGCAGCTAATGCTGGAGGCAGGGAGAAAGCCAGCTGATGCTATGGCATTAAGGGCCTAATCTTGAAAGGACTTGTACACATTCTTGACCTTATTACTGGGAACAGCATCCTTGATGTTTGTGAACCTAATGGCCGCTGTGATGAGACCACTGACCGTAATAAATTTAAGTATATGTGCAAGTATTGAAGGGGTTGGGGTCTGATGGAGCAGTGACGGCTCTCTTCTTCATTTGAGGACAGAATTTAGCAGGGAAAATCTGTCGTTTTTAGGAGGGGAGACAAAAGTTATTCCTGTCCTCTGTATGGAAGTCCTCGCCTTTAACATATACAAATAGGAATATAAGCATCTTGTTTAAAATGTTCCCCCCACCAATGAACAATTATTATCTGAAGACCTGTCAGTAAATCAAAATCAAAACTCCAGCCCTTGGGGGAGCAGAGGAGGTATCCAGGCGGTACAAGGAGCAGGTTTGCTGGGAAACAGTGTGGAGGGCTAGGTCTGCCAGAGCCATCCTAGTGAGGCAGGTGAGGTGGGTCTTTCCCTTTCAGGGGTTCACAAGCAAAAATGGAAATAAGGGGGGAACAGGGGTCAGTGTGTTTAGTGTAGCTGAGGAGTGTGTATGTCTTATTGGGGGTCCCCCAGGGCTTGTTGTATTGACCCCAGGGAATGCCTCCTCATTTTATATTCCTCAAGATATGAGCCAAGGGTGAGCTGCAAGGGTCTGCTTGTCTCTTCTGTCCTGGCTTGCTAAACAAAAATAGTGCTGGAACTGCATGACTGCGACCCCTTTGCAGGCGCTCAAAAAACCTGAGCCAGCATACTATTTTAAAATTTCATGGTATTAAATATGAGTGTTACAGAAATAGCAGAGGGGACACTGAGCCAGCAAGCTAGGGAATGTGGAAACGAGTTTGTAAGAGCAATAAAGGCACACAAGGACATTTCTCAAGCTATGAAGCATGTTCAGAGGTGTGTGGGGTGAATGCCTTGCGTGTTCATTTAGATGTGCTGCTGTCCTGAGTGCTGGTGCAGGTCTGGTTTAGTCACTTCTCCCAGTTTCCAGGTGGCTCAGTCTCCTGAATGTGATCCCCAGGGAGCTGTGTAAGTGTGTCAGCACCACACCAGTGGGAGTGGCAGGAAGGCTGTGATGCCCCACAATGCAGCACGTCAGCCCAAGTGGAAATGATGCTCGGTGTCTGACCCTCCTCTCAGTGCTGATTTCATCCTTGCGAGAGCTCACATTTAGATCACTGCATGGTCTGATAACCCAGTGGTTTGCTAAGGACCTCCATGCTAAATTGCTAAAAGAATAGTCCTTTTTCCTCACCCAGGAATGCTTTATACGGTCTCCAGTCTCTGGTCTCTTTGTCACTTTGGTCAAAGTCACTGCAACCTCAGTTGCACTCTGATTCCAGCTGTCATCTGTTGTTGCTATCAGGACCTCTTCATCCTCATTTTGCTTCAGAGGTTTAGACACCTTTTTTGACCCTTAAAAGATGATAATCCTGAGTGGACACTGCAAAACAGACAACACAGCTAAAGGTTCCCTGAAAAAAATGTTTAAAGGTTTGCCTGGGTATTAAAGGTTAAGCCTGACCTTGCTAGAGCCCTTGTCTTCTACTTGAATGCAGTGGGATTAAAATCTAATATCAATTTCCATCTCTGATTCCCCAACACCCATCTCAGTATGATAGGCCTGAACTGCAGTTCAGTTTCACAGATGGTACCTGCATGACAGAAAATATTAGATGACTAGTGCCCTAAATACGACAGAGTGCATTTGTCTACACATCTGTGTATACAGAAAAATCTCTTTAATGGTAAAAAGCATAGTCACGTAAGAGGAATGCAAAAGAAGCTTGCTAGAAGACTCAGTGGTGACTTTCTAAGTGTTGGAGCAGGATAAGCAAAATGAGAAGACCTTAAAACTGTGAATAAACATGGCAACTCAATTTAACATGTCTGTCTAAGGAAGCGGGCTTTTATGATTTTTTGTTATTTTATTACAAACAAGAACTTTGATAACTGCTGTGTTTTCCCAACAGTAAAAAAACATGTCAAATATTTTCGTGACCTGCTATTTAAAAAATAACCACATCAAATGCTTCGGCTTCCTTGAGGATTGTCGCATTTTCCTTCAGGACATGCATTTCTCATGGCCCATCAACATCTGTTCATCTCTTGCAGTGCAAGAGGATGAAGTGAAGAGTTCCAGGGTCTGATTTTCTCTCCAGCCTCTGGGCACTGGGGGAACTTTAGTGAAGACAGAGATGGGAGAGCTTTCATGGAGGCTGAGCATGCAGCATCCCTGACAGCGTGTCCTCAGTGGGATACCAGCTTCGAGTACCCCTTTCCTGGAGGTGAAGTCATTGACAGCTCAGAACTGTTGATGATGGGGAGAATTTTTGCAGCATCTCTCCAGGTTTTTGCTGTCTCTCTCTATTCTAAAGCTGTCTGAACAAGGATTTGAAGGAAAACTAATCCAAATCACCAAAAATGTGAATGTAAAATAAATTAGGTAAACTAAATAAAACCATTGTATATTTTATCTGATTCAGCATTCAAGTGACCTTAATTTGATTAAGCTTAATTCACATCAAAGTAAATTATACTAAATATGAAATAGGGTTGATTTAATTAATAATGAGTGAGTCTGCAGGGATCTAATGTGGTTTGATTCATTACAGAAATGTTAATTCAGATTACCTTTCTAGAGTTTTCTCATGTAGAGAAACCTTACAGGACAGGTTATTAGTTAGGCCTAAACTGGTGTAATTATGTGTTTATTCCCCCTTGCCTGTAGAAGGACCTTCCCACTGCTCTCCTCTTGTGGCAGTTCATGAGCATTTTGTTGTTTTGTTAATTTGTTAATCCAGTCAAAGGAAAATTATCAGTTTAGTCACCTTTTCACCTGATTTGTGGCTGCATGGTGCTCCACAGGGAGAAGACAGGAGTGTGAATGTGTGATCAAGGTGGAGAGGGTGGGAAGACACTTCAGGTCAACCTTTGTGCAAGAGACACCCTGCTTACACCCACACTCTGTTGGGTTACACAGCACTTGGACAGAAGAATGAGCTTTGCTGGAATTGCTTCAAGTCACACACCACCAGTTTTGATTTTCTTGGTGTTTAGGTACAACTGTGATGTATTGCTTGGCTTGTACTCTTTCCCTCTGGCTTTTTGTCTCCTTTGTGCCTCAGTAGTACTACAGAGCATGTGGTTCTGAGCAGCATCACCCCAGTAACTCATGCCCTCAATACACTCCAGCTCTACTGACCCACTTTCTGACTGCTTTTCTTCCTCTTCTGTTGGTGGCCTTGAAGTTCTGTGGGTATATTTTCTGCTGTATGATTATTAAGGACACACCATAACTATGAAGATGGGATAGCTGGAGTTGCTGAGACCTGCAAGTATTTGTGTAGGTTGTTTTGTAAGGATGGACTTTGTTTTTGAAGAACTGTGCCAAGCAGTGCTGTGATTCAAGTGTAAAACTTGAACTGAAGCACCTGATCATTTTCAACAATTTGCCAAGTTGAAAATACTGGAGAGACTTGAGGAGAGAAGTGGATGGTAAATATGAACTAGATACAGCAAAGATTATCTAATTCCATAGCTTGGGTTTTTTCCTTTTTTTCTTTCTCTGAACTGGTATTTGAAGAATAGAGAAATTCTCCAAAACGTTCCTGAACTTTAACAAGAACGCTTACTTTGATGCAAAAGCCTCTGAACTTTGGAATGTGAGGTGTAATATAATACTATGCTTCAAAATTCACTTGAGGTCTGAGCCCAGAGTACTAGAAAATGCTGGCTGTCCCTGCTAGCATCTTCACACCTGGTTTGCACCAGGAATCTCTCGCAAATAGTGGCCAAAGCAGTGCTGTCAGCCTTTAGAACCTTCCTGTGATTATTTGGTTCATTCTTTCTGGAAACCAGGCTTTGAAACCATTGAGCTGTGCCCATCCCATCCTGTTTGAATATCAGCACACCCCGACACGTAAACAATGAGCTTCTTCACGAGGCAATGAAAATCAATGAGGCTTTGAAAAGACATACTCTAAAGTCATGGCCTTATTTGGGAACTGGCAAGAAGCTTGGCTGCCACAAGAGAATATTTTGGCTCCACGACAGTTTTCTTTTATATGGTTCTTCAGTGAGGTAACGCCTGGGTTTGTGCAGTGATAGCTTGCAAGTGTTGTGTGGTTTTTTTCACCTCTTCCCAGGAATATTTGCTTGAGGAGAAACTAAAGACCCCTTTTGACCTCTCTTGTCCAAAGTATGTAGAGAAAAAGCAGGTTTTCAAAGGTAAAATGAAAAAATCCTGCTATTTCAGTATTCCTGAGCAAACTCGTGTGTTTTTATCATAATTACTTCTTTATACCCTTTTTATTTCTCTCTACTTGTTTGTCAAGTGCTGCCTTCTGTTTATGTAAGTGTGGGATTGTTTTGGAATAATCTGGTCTGACACCACACTTTTGATCCTTACACTCCTTGGGAACATTTTCTTTACGTCCCTAACACCTTGGGAACTGTGGTGGGATAAAAGAGCCTGCATGATAAAGATAAATAAACTGAAGGGAGAGTGTCAGAGACAGGAGCGTTTTAGACTTGGAGTTGTTTGGGGAGAAAGAGAAAGAGAGGAGAGAGATTATCTCAGCAGCATTTTGAAAGGGTTTCAGAGGAGGTAGTTGAAGGAGAAAGGGGAATTAGAGAAGAAAGGTGTGATTATAACCTAAAAACCACTATGTCTGTTTCCAAATCCCCTGTGTAATGAATGAACAAGCCCAATTCCGTAAATCAAAATTTAGAATTTTATTTCAAGACTTAAATTCAGTCTCTAACAGCCACAATTAAAAGGAACAGCGTCGAACCCCGGGGTTTCGCACTGGGTGAACACGGAAACGGACTCTATCGCTCCGTATCCACTCTGTTCACAAAGTGTGCCCAGAACCGCCGATTTTTATACAGTCGTTCACTGAGAGTGGACGGCGACCATAGCGCTCTTGCTTCGTGGTAGCTTCATTAGGTATTCATGTTCAGGTCCCGGGTCAGTTGAAAAGGTTCTCGGAGCAGAACAATGCCATGATTGCCGGGTCCGGAGTAGGTTTGGAAATGTTAAATCGGGCCGGAACAGATAAGATATCAATCTCCTCTTAATCACTCAATCATTAGCATGCCCATCTCCGGGGGAGACATGGCCAATCTTCCCATTTTTCCCATTCTTTTAGTTTTGTTGGTTGTCCTGAGGCTTTTCCCGGCAGGGACCCTCCCCATCCCCAATCCCCGTGTCCCCCTCTTGCAGTTTAGCTTTTTTCTTTTTCTTTAACCATAAACACACTTTAGGTTCTTAAATCCAACCGAACACAGATTAACTTTATATTACATATCACTGCATTTTAACGCGAATTAATTACGTATCACAATACCTAACACGAATTAACTTTAGGTCACATATCACACCCTGTCTATATGATATAGAGGTGGAATATAAAATTACTTCAGAGATGTAAGCTGCACAGTTTAGTGAATTCTGAAGGAAGAAGGGCCTTCAGGCCACACTGATGTTGGAGACCTGGGGGACAATGATGGGCAATGCCCTCTGGATCTGTCACAACATGGATACCAAAAAGGACACCCTCAAGCATCAACAATACTCTTAAGTAATTATAGATTTGGGGGAAGTTGAGAAGGCAGGGGAAGAAGGTGAGGTCAGCATTCTGGTTGTAGGACTAGCACCTATCCTTGAGATTTTTCTCCCTACGAAACACCCTTCTCCCCAGGGTGTTGAATCCTCTCCTCCAGCATCCTTGTCGGGTTTCCCTTGACCTGTTCCTGCCATTCCTGTGCTTGTAGTGACCCAACACACGTTTCAGCTCTTTCCTGCTCTGCCCAGCGCCTTTCTGTTCCTGAGGAGGTGGGGAGGCAGCTGCACAGGCTGGGCTCTGTTCCCAGCCCTGCGCTGCAGTGACAGAGGTAATATTTGGCTGGTGCTGGAGAAGGGGCAGGGGGAGAGGGCAGAGTGCCTGGAGCAGAAGCGGCCCAAGGGTCCAGCATAGTACTAATGTCACTTAATGTTGTGCATCCAATACCAGCCTGAGGTAGCAAAAGGGGCAGTGCCCATGGCAGTGGATAGAAAGGGAAGATTTGAGAGAGCTTGAGCTGTTTGCAGCCAATGTGGGGAATGCATCTGTGAATGTGAGGCTGAAAGGAGCAGTGTCAGTCTGATGTGCAGTGCTCTGAGAGAGAAATGTGAGTTAAAAATGTTGAGGAGCAGGGATTCTTGTGGCTGGAAGCTTAGAAGGAATTTTTGGGAGCAGTGGGAATAATTTTGGATAGTATTTGATGGTTTGTCAAACCGTCATTTTATGAAATGTCTTATGAATTGATTTCCAGAGCCTTGCTGTTTCTGTCTTCCCTTTCAAGGTTGTTGGGATGCACTGATTACTCTGTAGCTTCATTCATTAGAAATTAGCCAAGCTGGGATTTGACTAGGATGTTTATCTGGGATGACCTGAACTGAACCATTTGCTTCAGGAAGTCATTCATACTTGAAAAGACAAATATATTTCATGTTCATGCTCACCTCTCTTTCCCTCCAAAGACGAGGGAAGTAGGATTTGACTCATGAACAAATACTTAATACTTGAAGATATGAGTCAGTTGTCTGAACCGAACTGGTGCCCAGTTCCATTTCAAATGACCTGGAGTATCCAGGTGCTGGATGTGTGGCTGATGGCCATGACCAGAGCCCATCTGGATGCTGGACACCGTACACATGCTTGGATCCCTGGGTTTGAACCCCAAGCAATGCTAGGCAGGGTGGCAGCGGGAATACGCAATGTTTCATCTGTGAGCACTGCTGGGAGGGAGAAGCTTTTGTTTGCTGCAGTTTGCTGTGGGGTTTGGTGTATGAGTCAGTGCAACTAGAGCCAGATGGCTGTGATTGCAAAACTCACTCCTGATTTTCCCTTCTGTCCTTTCCTGGTCCTGGACACCTCCTTTGTGCAGTTTTGGGATGGACAAAAGTGTACCCCATCGCTTTTCCCGAGGTGGTGACCTGATTGCGGGACAGATTGGATGTGTTCTGTGTGGATTGCCTCTTAGTCTAGCCTAAGTGATGAAAAGGGTCCCCTCAGCACAGGCAGGGAGGCAACTGGTGTTGTACTAAGCTTGATTCATGGTAGTGTAAGGCAATTTGTACTACTGATCCTTACTTGGCTGTGAAGATGCTACTAGCTGTAGCTGGTTAATCATGTAGGTGGTTAATCATGGTTGTATAGGCTAAGTAGGCAGGTTTTTTTAAAGACAGAGAGAGAAAATGGGATCATTCACTTGAGAAATGATAAGCCGTGCCATTATAGCTGAGCAGGTAGTGTGTATGTGTGACCTCCTGCTGCACCTCCCAAGCTGTCCCGGCTTCTTCTGGCTGGGTCTTGAACAGAAGTGCTGGATGGCCAGGGCTTGGGGCTGCCGGGACAGGTCACAGCTTGATTTGTTGAAGACTGTTTCAGACTGTGCATAGAGCAGAGGTCTGGAGGCGACCAGGGAGAGCCAAAATGAGAATTCAGTTTGCTACACAGACCTGAAGCAAACAGTGGGATTTAACTCGCTATTCCAACCACCACCTCAGAAATCCACTTCTTATTAGAGAAGATACAGGAATATTAGGAGATGCATGGAAAATTCTGGTAATAGAATGCAAAATTAATTCCCCCTAACATGGGTTCTCTGTTACTGTTTTGCTTTTATGAATTGTAGTGCTTGTCCTTTTGTTAGGAAATTGAATCTCATCCCTACTACCACTGGAAACTGGAGAACTGGTGATGTTCAGATGATGTGGGGTCCTAAATGCTGCCTAGGTTCATGGATTGTATAAAGGCTTTTGCTATGATGGAGCTTCTATAATTTTGACTCCAAAGGGTAATATGCAGCTTATGTTAAAAAGGTATTTTTGTATCCTTTAATTAAAGTGTCAGACCTAATACTGTTTCATTGAAAAAGCCAGTGGATGCTCTCCAATGAGTCCAGCAGAAGCAGAAAAATCAGGGGCTGTGATATTTCTCAGGTTCTTAAACAAAAACAAACCAAAAGCCCAGTTTTTCGAGCTTCAGCCCCTTCATAACAGGGGATTGAAACACGATATTCAAAACAATACTTTGCAACATAAGCTTCCTGCTTTGGTTTTGATTTGCCATAGAATATCATACAGCATTTCTCCTTGCTAGGTCTGGCTCAAAAATTTTGGGTGTTACTGATGCTCTGCAAAGAGACTGGTAAAGCTGGCACATATCCATTGACCCTCTGCAGAGGTCAGCATGGCCAAGCCACACATTTCAGAGAAAGGCCCTCCCTGAGGTTCTCCTGGCTTGTAGGATATACTTGTGGCCACCCCTAACTTCCCTCCAGCCTTAAAGGAAGAAGGCAGCCTGAAGTCTCCACATTGTGGTCTAACTGTGTCAGTGGTTCTCATTAAAGATGATGTATTCTCTTCCTCCCCTGTGTGTGCTTTCCTTGGGGAGAGGACGTTGTAGATAAGTAAATTCCACATGAGATATCACAAAGGGGAGAGGTTGTGGGAATGACCTGATGCTGCTGGAGGAACATCTGCTGTAGCAGCCAGACACACTTCGGGAGCAAACTGTTCTGTGCCCAAGGGATGGGATGGTCCTGCTCAGAGAACCAAAGAGCTGTGGAGGTTGGCAAGGACATCTGGAGATCATCGAGTCCAACCCTTACTCAGGACCTTGTCCTAATGAGTTTTGGGTATCTCCCAAGAGGCTGATGCCAGCCTTTCTAGGGGACCTGTGCTAATGTTTGAGCACTCATGGTAGAGAAGTTTCTTCTTATTTCTGAATTGAATTTCCTGTATTTCAAAATTTGTACCTATTGCCTCTTGTCCTGTCCCCTCTGAGAAAGGTCTGACAGTCTTCTTTACTTCCCCATTGTGTATTTTTACACAGTGGCGAATGCGTCTATAATGATGTGATGTCAAAAGCCTTACTGGAGGCAAGACCTGTTCGTGCAGAGTAGGCCAGAACCTGGCCAGGCTGACAGTGGTGTCACCTTGCTCTGGCAGAAGCACAGCTCCAGTGACACCACACACTGACAACTCTCTGCTGCCAGCGAGCTCATTTGAGCTAGTGTGTAAAAGTGCTGATGAGTGCTAGGGTGTAATGAAGCCTTGGAGGAATCAGAACTTTGTCAGTTCTCATGGGAGCGAGGAAACGTTCTGAAATTGCCACAGCTTAGTTCTGGTGCTGCTGTCAGAAGCTGTTTCTGAACAAAGAATTCCACAGTGTGTGTGAATAATTCCTGCACACTTTATTCTAACATCTTTTGCATCAGATGCAAGGGAAAGAAAAATTTATGGGGTTTTTTTTCAGGTTTCTTGTAGGAAGAAGAGGGAGAATACATGCTAATGTGATAGCAATGCAGCTCAGTTTTGGCAGATTCTCTATCAACGGCACCTTGTACTGAATAACCCTCACATGTAGCAGCCTTCCAGCACCTAAAGGAGAGCTGGAGAGGGACTTCTTTTAAGGGCTTGTAATGGTAGGCCAAGGGGGAATGACTTAAAATTGAAAGAGGGAATGTTTAAATTACGTATCAGGAAGAAATTCTTTCCTGTGAGGATGGCGAGGCACTGGCACAGGTTTCCCAGAGAAGCTGTGGCTGCCCTGTCCCTAGAAGTATTCAAGGCCAGGTTGGATGGGGCTTGGAGCAACCTGGTCTAGTGGAGGATGTCCCCACTCATTGCACAGGTTGGAATGAGATGATATTTAAGGTCCCTTCCAGCCCAAACCATTCTATAATTCTAAGTTCCTGGTGAAATTCCAGGCCTTGACCTGGTCTTTACGTGTATGTAAAATGCCCATAATCCAATAGCTCCTACAACCTGGGTGCTGTGATCTTGTGCTGCAGAGAGCTTACTTGACAGGTAGCTTAGCCATGGAGTTTTATCAACTGCAGTGAGGTTACTTTCAGCCAAGAAGCAGAGCTGTAAAACTTCACCTTCATTTTTCTCTGGCCTGAATTCAACCATCTAACTAGAGAGTGGAAAGCTGCAAGAGTTACAACCCACCCCAGAAGGCATGGGTGACCCAGGTTTTGTTAATAGATCCCTTGGGGCAGAATAGAGGGAAACAATGCTGAATGCTCAGTGTCTGTAAATATACATGTGTAGGGTTCATTGTGGAACAATTTGGTTGCATAGGAAAACAGATAGGTGCCCATTTTGGTTATCTACAGCAATATGACAATATGAAAGCATAAAAGTATCACTTAAGGAAATGTATAAGAAAAAGAAAGGATAAGGGTAGAAAGATCTCACCACCCATGGGCCTCACGCTGAGGCCTGGTTGTTTTATTTTTGATGTTTGTTGGTCAAAGTGATGGTGGCAGACTGATTCCATGAGGAGGTGGTAGTGGTGGTAATCCTAAAGAGGCAGTGGAGAAAAATGCCCAGACCACTCCATCTGTTGCGTTTATATTCAGCCAGGCTCAGGAAGGAGCGCCCAGGCAGCTCCCTGGGGGCAGGGACTTTAGGCAGGGTGATGTGATGTTGTGGATGGGGGACGCTGGGAGCCTTTGACACCTTCTGAGATGTTACAGCTGCCTGTTACATCGGTTCAGCTGAGTCCATTATGGCCCGTTGCGGCCCATCAGCGGAGATGAAAATCTCCAGGCCACACTGGGTGTCCTGGCGCTGCCTGGCAGGGGAGTTATCACAGCTGGGTTCGCTGGAGGTGACAGGACCCACCTGGTCCTGGTGGGGTCTGCCTCCGTCCTTCCCCCGCTCGACCCCAGCTGTGGCCTGTGGGGCTGGGCTCTCCCCCCGTGCTGGGAGCGTCCTTTGCACATCGGCAGCTTCCCCCTGAATGTCTGAGACATCAGCATTCATCAGCATTCCAGCCTCTCTTCCAGCACCCCTCGTGGATACATTCCTCACCCCAGACCCGGGACGATTAAACAATAGTATCCCCACTATCTTATCTCGTGCCCCCGTCACAGTCCAAATTCCAGTTGATAGGCATATCTGGGGAGGTGTGGGCTTCGGGGATGGTTGCAGGTGGACACCTGCTTCTTTGCGGTTTGCTCCAGTGGGCAAAAGCCCTTCTGTGGTTTTAGAAATGTTTAGAAATGTTTAGAAATGACTCACTTGTTACTAGGAAGACTCTTCTAATGTTTACCAGAGAAGATGTCTAGTAGACACTGATATTTTCCGTGCAGAATAACTTCTGTCCAGCCAGTATACTTGATAAAGAGTCGCAGATTCAGGCAATAATGTGCCCCCTTACGTGGGGGAAGTTGCTTGGTTCATGGTGGCTGCTACTTTTTACTGCAAGCATGCCACTGTACATCTCAAACACTTATAAGGTCTAGGCCACTGGCTTGCTTGGAGATGACAAGAAGCCAGGGTGTTTGTGGCGGTATGTGTATTTGTATTCATGTTTGAAGCACACAGGTGTGTGTTTGTTGAGATATGAGGTGTACACCCCACATAATTGTCCAAATGTTTTATTGTGAAGTGCCCTTTAGTGGATGACCATGGTTTCTTCACACACTATTTTCAGTTCCACTGACATTTCATTTGATAGTGGTGATAATGCTGGTTGAGTTTTAGCCTCTAACTTCCCTTTTTTACCCACTTAATCCCTCACAAAAAGTCAAATTGACTAATTTCAGCTAGCTTTAAGGCAGCTTCCAACATGCATTTCCTTTTATTTTCTCTGATAGTGTTTTCTGTGTTCTGCTCTGTCTTTGTTCAGATACTAAACAGCAAAGATGTAGCTGCTGTAAGATGCTGTGGCTGCCAGGTGAATATTGAGGTAGTTTGTAATTCATTATTACAAAGCAGACTTCTGTCAGCAGCATGATTCAAATTAATCTGTGCTGAACTAAAAGAAAAAAAAAAAAACAAAACCCAAAAGGTTGATAATTGTTTATCTAGGAAAAATAATACATTGCTACTTTGCACTTCAAATTTGTATAGCCTTGTCCTTTTCCGTGGAAGGGATTTTTGTCTTTTAATCAGTAGGGTCTCAGAATGGTTTGGGTTGGAAGGAACCTTACAGACCATCTCGTTCTCATCCCCCTGCCATGGGCAAGAACACCTTCCACCAGACCAGGTTGCTCAGAGCTTCATCCAGCCTGGCCGTGAGCACTTCCAGGGATGGGGTGTCCACAGCTTCTCTGAGCAATCTGTTCCAGTGCCTCGCCCCCCGCACAGGAAAGAATTTCTTCCTAATATCTATTCTTAACTGACCTTTCAGTTTGAAGCAGTTGTCCTTTGTTCTATTGCTATATTTTGTATGATGTTAAATAATTTCTCATAAGCAGGAAGCAATACCCAAATCCGGGTCGTATCCACTAACATTTGCAACCTACACAGACTGAATCTCAGTTTTTAGATGTTTGGTGGCTTGACCGTATTTCTTCTTTTACCAGTTTGAATTTATCTCATATATCCTTGTCCATTGTTTATGTAAAATGCTTTTCCATTTTCAGCTTTCTGTGGTGGTCAGCACCATACAGTCCTACACTTGACTGGATATTTCAGGCCCTGTTGCAGTGATCGATAACTTAATAATCCGTATGGAGCTTTTAGTTTTCGCCCTGACTGGCTCAGTTCTGTTGGATTGCTAGTTGTGACTTGGTGCTATCCCCAAGGGCTGATGGAAAATCAGTAAGAGCCCCACTCTCTCTGGTTCACTCCAGTGCATCTTCCCTAAAGCACTAGAATAAGGCAGATGAGGTTGTAGTTGGAAAAACATCCCCTTTCAGCCCTGTGAGTTGCTGTGAACTCATCTGCATCTGGTACAGGGTATCTGTTCATAAGAATGGTGTGTGATACTTCCAGTAGGATAAGAGTAAAACCACGGGAGAATGTGGGGAAGGCATCAGCCATCCTGTGATCAGGAATGTCAAATCCTGAGATTTACAAAGCATGAAGCATTCTTGGGCCAAAGCTGAGTGAGAAAAAATGATTTTTTTCCTGTGCAAATATTCATGGGCTGTGATAATTCCAAGATATATAAATGAGGTAGGATTTTTTTTTTTTTGGTGAAGGTTGATATCAGGAAATCAAACTTTTGTGGTCAACGTGAAAAACTGAGACTGAAAGGAGAAGCATGAAATATGTTGGATTATCCTTGTGCATCAAAATTCACATTATATTTTAAGGCAACACATAATAGAAATCTTGTTGATAAAAGGAGGAGAAAAAAAGTTCATTTTTGTCCCACCCGTCTTTCCCTTTAACAGCTGAAGCTTTGAGTCAATACTCCAATACTGAATATATCTTTGTTCTGTAAACTTAACGGCACTGCAGTTATTTTCACAATTTCCCCTGTACCTGAACAAACTAAGGCAGCCACTCCTTTTCCATTTCAATAAATGTTTTAAGTCTTATTTTCTTAAGCCAAAGAAAGGCTTTTGAACTCAGAGACAATCCTGTTGAAAGAAGATTTTTCAGCATATTCTGGGATACTGCCTGTGATTGCCACATTCTCCACTGTGCAGAAATTTTGGAGCTGCAGTGAATGAACACTCATTAGATATGCTCTTGTTGGCTCATTTCCCTTCTTCTTTCTGTTTTCTTCCTCATGAATTGAAGTGAATGTTGAATTTTTCAGCACAGTTGCAGGGTTTTTTTGGAGTGGTCTGAATATCACTTCAGCACAATGATAATGCAGGCTTAATGACACAAGTCCAGTGTGTTAGTGGCTTTCTTCCTTTCTTGAGCAAGGGAATAAGTAGTTACTTCATTAAAATATCTCAATCTGTTTGTGATCAGACAATGTCACCAAGCATCTGGCAAAGGCTTTGGTGGAGTCTCCGGTCAGGAGGACAAATAGTGATACACTGATGTACTAAAATAACAATAATGCAAGATGTTACGCTTGAGGAAACCAGGCTCTTAGCAGAGTATCAGCATGGGGCCCTTGGATGGCAGTGAAATACCAGATAAAGACAGAAATTTCACCAGTATCCTCTGCCTTGTTCTGGTTTGTCATATTTCCAGGCTTTTTTTGCATTCTTTGCTTTTTTGACAAGCTTTCATCAAGGATAACCACTTCTATTACAGTCTCACTTGTTTGTTAGAGCCCAACATTAAAATAGCAAATTTTTTTCCCAAAAGCCACTGCTTGTCTTCAGTGGGAGGGACACTCAATGTCACATCTTTTTGGCCTCTGATCAGAAGGTGGGGTCTGGGTCCCCCAGTTCCCATTGCATTAATTGTCCCACCCAATGTTTAATAAATTTTTCTTTCATGTGACATAATTTCAATTTTTGGTAAAGTGAGGGACATTTGTCACCAAATATCTGGACTGGTTATACCGCCAGGAAGGGAATAAACAACTTCTTGTAAAAAAAATTTCACTGCTGATCGTGGTTTCTGACATAATTTCTGTCTGTTTCTCAAGATCTTCAGTATGGCTCAGGGCACAGGAAGTTACAGTCTTCCCTAAAAAGTAATAAGGAGGTATTATAGCCTTGCATTTATGCATTTGGCCACTGCATGTGTTCATGTGACTTTCTGAAACCCCAGTGAGTTCTGTTTGGTAAAATTTCATGCTGAGCCTCATTCACATCTACAGTAGGACATGATGGTCTCAGATCTTACTGCTGAGTATGGGAATCCTAGTAATTAATTAACCAGAACTGAGACTATTGGTTGTCTCACAAGATAGAAATCCTGCTGTTTCTGTCTGTAAAGCTATCAGCTGTTGTGAAAGTGCTGGCCAAGAAAAAAAAAAAGTTAAAATGTTATCCTAATGAAACCTTTCAACAGCTGACCTCTACTGTATATGAAAACATTGTGGAGGATGTTTGCTTTTCTAGTCCTTCACAGTGAACTCATTGATGACAGAAGCCTTGACTTGAACAGCTGACTATTTATTTGCATTGTGGCTGTTGAGAAACTGCAGAATTTGGAAGACCAGATAGTGATTTTGTCAACTTTGTTTCAAGAAGAATGCTTAGGAGAAGCAGGATGTTTGCTCTTAATTCTGTAGAAAGGTTTTACTTTAGATAAACAGCGTGAAAAAGAAACACATTTCAAGTGAAAACCAGCCCTCTCCCACTTGATTCAAGCTATTGGAAGATTGTGGTGAGCAAGAAAACAGAACTTCAGAATTCCATCCTTCTCCCATGAGGGATCTTAGCTGGCTCTGAAGGCACAAAACTATTTCCTACTAAGTCAGTAGCAGAACAGTTGCTTGCAAGGGGTCCTTCTCCCGTGCCCAGCTGCTTGGTGCTGTGTACAGTGAGCATACTTGTAGCGAAGTTCAGCCTAAATATGGAAAGCAACTTCTCTTGACGGTTGCATTGTTCTCCTCTCTGCCAGTTTTAATCTTTTATTAGGCTGTAGCCAGAATCACCTTCTCCTGCTGGATGCTTGTGGAAGAATTAATTTCTGTCAGATGGTGTGACTGCATGTGTTTTAGTGTTCCTACAGCGTGCCTTTATTGTCACTTAAAACTATCACATTTGTTTAAAGGAAATAAAATGAAACCCAAGGTCACTACTGCATTAAAAACACCATGTCTCAAGTGAATGTGGATTTTTTTTTGTTTGTTTGGTTTTAATGCTGGGGTTTTTTTGCCAAGAGTGCATTTTCCCATTCCAGCCCTTTCAGCCTATATTTTTCAGAGCCATGAGAACAGATGCCACAGTTACGGTGGCCCGTCCCCAATCACTGTGTGTAGGAGATGTGGCAGTCTGTACACTTTGGATGCTTTTCCAGCCTTCAAATCCCAGAGCTCAAAGGGACAGCCATTGCCCTAGAGTACCGTGGACCTCAGAAGCTGTAGTTCAGTTTGGATGTTTCAGACTCCAGCCAAAATCCTCTGTGTTTTTCCTTGTGCCAGAAACCCACCCTAGTGGAGGCGAGTCAAGGTGGGGAGCAGCCCCAGAGATAACTTTGAATTTTCTGTCTCCCCATGACTTTCCCAGACAGCATGTTCTCCCACTGCCCCATTCTCTCTCCTTCCCAGGGCTGGGGTTGATTTCCCAGGATTTGAATCGCCCTCATTTCCAGTTGTCCTCACCTTTTACCTACTCTCTAGCCAGCAGGTGAGTGGCAGAGCCTGTCCCCCGTCAGTGCTGGCAGCCCTGGGTGGCCCCACTCTGTGGTGGCTGATGCTGAGGCTGATGCAGTGTCATCAGCCTCAGGGTTAAACCTTCCCCTTGGCCCTCCCCATCACGCTGCTGAGTTTGGCTGCCTGGGCAAAGTGTCCCCAGTCTCACAGCTAACACTCAGACAATCCCTAAGCAAACTGGTGATGGGAGTCCTCCAGCCTATGATTTCAAAATTTCCAAGGGATTGCTGAGGGGATGGTGAGCTCTGGCTCCTGGTGGTTGGGATGTGTGAGCAGTGTTCACTCAACCAGGCTGTTTTATTTCAGAGGAGTAGATGTGCCCTCCATGGCCAAGCTGTTCCAGGAGCGTGTCCTTGCGCCTCCACACGCCGCAGCAGCGGGACCTCCCCGCGGAGTCGGTGCAGGCTGCACCCCTGGGCCCGGGGTGCCTCGAGCCTCCCGGGAGTGGCTTTGGCTGTGTGGGGTGGCCGGCACAGGGCAGTGTGTCCAGCACAGGGCAGTGTGTCCAGCACAGGATGGTGTGTTTGGCACAGGATGGTGTGTCTGGCACAGGGTGCTGTGTTTGGCACAGGGTGGTGTGTTTGGCACAGGGTGCTGTGTCCAGCACAGGGCAGTGTGTCCAGCACAGGATGGTGTGTCTGGCACAGGGTGCTGTGTTTGGCACAGGGTGGTGTGTTTGGCACAGGGTGCTGTGTCCAGCACAGGGCAGTGTGTCCAGCACAGGATGGTGTGTCTGGCACAGGATGGTGTGTCCAGCACAGGATGGTGTGTCTGGCACAGGGTGCTGTGTTTGGCACAGGGTGGTGTGTTTGGCACAGGGTGCTGTGTCCAGCACAGGGCAGTGTGTCCAGCACAGGATGGTGTGTCTGGCACAGGATGGTGTGTCCAGCACAGGATGGTGTGTCTGGCACAGGATGGTGTGTCCAGCACAGGATGGTGTGTCTGGCACAGGGCAGTGTGTCCAGCACAGGATGGTGTGTCTGGCACAGGATGGTGTGTCTGGCACAGGGTGCTGTGTTTGGCACAGGATGGTGTGTCCAGCACAGGATGGTGTGTTTGGCACAGGATGGTGTGTCCGGCACAGGATGGTGTGTTTGGCACAGGGTGCTGTGTCCTGCACAGGGTGCTGTGTCCGGCACAGGGTGCTGTGTCCTGCACAGGGTGCTGTGTCCAGCACAGGGCGGCGTGTCCAGCACAGGGTGGTGTGTCCTGCACAGGGTGGTGTGTCCAGCACAGGGTGCTGTGTCCTGCACAGGGTGCTGTGTCCAGCACAGGGTGGTGTGTCCCAGCACAGGATGGTGTGTTTGGCACAGGGTGCTGTGTCCTGCACAGGGTGCTGTGTCCAGCACAGGGTGGTGTGTCCCAGCACAGGATGGTGTGTTTGGCACAGGGTGCTCTGTCCAGCACAGGGTGCTGTGTCCGGCACAGGGTGCTGTGTCCGGCACAGGGTGCTGTGTCCTGCACAGGGTGCTGTGTCCTGCACAGGGTGGTGTGTCCTGCACAGGATGGTGTGTTTGGCACAGGGTCCTGTGTCCAGCACAGTGTGCTCTGTCCAGCACAGGGTGCTATGTCTGGCACAGAGTGCTGTGTCCTGCACAGGGTCCTGTGTCCAGCACAGTGTGATGTGTCCAGCACAGTGCGCTCTGTCCAGCACTGGGTGCTGTGTCTGGCACAGAGTGCTGTGTCCTGCACAGGGTCCTGTGTCCAGCACAGTGCGCTCTGTCCAGCACAGGGTGCTGTGTCTGGCACAGAGTGCTGTGTCCTGCACAGGGTCCTGTGTCCAGCACAGGTTGTGTGGCCGTGCTGGCAAGGCTGTCGCCGTGTGTCGCCCCTGGGGTGCGCAGCGGATGCTCTGCCCCTGCGCTGGCTGCGCTGTTGCTGTGGAGATTGCGTGCGCTGTTGCTAGGCAGCTGAAGCATCCTCGCCTGCACACACTGCAATGCCACGAAATGCTCAACTTTCCTCATTCCTACCTCCCTTCTGTGATCTTGCAGATATGACTCCTTTGGCTCTTTTCCCACTTCATTCAGTCGCACGGCTGCGATTTCCTGGTGTTAACCCTGTAAACCCTAAAGAGCCCGCGTGGCACTGCAAATAGGGTCTATGGCGATGAATTCAGGGCCGAAGGACTTAAAGTGGTTGGGGATAGACTACAGAGGAAATGATTTCTAGCAGATAAACTACTTTAAATGTTCTGGCTTTCATGGAAGGGGAGGTTTGTGGATGCAGTCTTTTGTTCCATCACTGATGGTTTAGATGAATAAAAACAGACTAAAATATCACTACAAGGTAAGAAAATCAGCTTGAATGGGCCTAATTAATCTCTTCGGTTACAATATATATCTAGTTTTTTGTTATCCTCTGCTTGCGTTTGCTGATTTTGATGTAGCATGCGAATGATAGTTCAGCTGTGAAGCCTGTCGTGTACCGTATTTGACTTATTTGGCTTGAATAATAAAGATATCAGCCTGTATTCTTGGAGTATACTGCATTAATCAGACTTGCAGGAATGATCACATGGTACTCTATCGCCTTTTCCTGTTAGCTGCTGCTTGTCAGCAGCTGGCTGAGCTGTAGGCTGCAGGCCAGTATCTGCATACCCTTTCTCCTCAGAATATTCCAAATATACTGTCTCGTCATTATGCATTTTGCTGCAGTTTGACAAACTAAATGGTCCTCTGCACGTTAAGAAGATTATTTTAAATTTCAGAGCATTTGTGTAGTTGCTAGGCCATGTATGCATTTGAAGAATTCAGGTAGGCTCTCTGTTTTATACATCAGTGTGCTTGGTTTTTGTTCTCACAAGGTTTTTGCTGTGTAATGTCAGTCAGCTCTACAGTTAGTTCTTCAATGTGCAGATATTTATTGCGTTTTAGAATCTCTACCCTGTGCATGGGGAGAAGTGCTTGAAGGGTTCGTTGCAGGTAACGGTGGCTTAACTGCATGATGAAGTGCAAAGCTGGGTAATTGATTATATCGTGCACAAATTTCATAGCCGTGCAGCCAGAAACAGCAAGTACAGGGTAGTTATAAATATAAACCAGAAACTGTTCTCTTTAAAAGGGTCTTTGCTATTTTTAGTTCTGGAGAATCTGACAGATGCTCCTTCAAGATAAAATACTGATGGTGATAGAGAAGAGAAAATTGATGCTTGGATTGTACATAGGATTATATTTTATGTTGCTGCAGAGTATACATGTCTTTTTCATAACCTTGTAGCTGCAGAATTCCTTATGAATTACATTTAAAATAAGAATATTGTTAAGTTTGTTGGGGTCGGTTTGTAGTTTGCAAACATTTGAGCAACTGTGATTGTTAGAATATAAAATTAGCACTTTTTATTTGTTATCGGTTCTGCTCAGTATTGCCTCTGCCCCCTCCCCTCCCCCATCCCCACCCCCAGTATAACTTAATAATAATATTTTCATCCTTATGCAAATATTGAGATCTATTAAAACCCCAACGGATATTTGAAGACATGGAACAGAATTTCTACCCTCACTAACAGACAATTATTTTCCTATGCTGTTTGGGACTTGAACAATTTCTGGTCAGTAGTTGTGGGGTAGGGAGTGTCTCACTTTTTGTAAAACAAATTTGTTCAGTTCTTGTAACTTGTGTCATAAAATTGTCCAGATAAAATGGTGACAATGTTGAAACAGCACTAGGCATCACCTTATGATCCATTTGTCTGCATGTCGTTATTATAATGTATGTTAAAAATACCTTTCTTATTGATTCAAAAAAATAGATTGTTTGACCAAGTATGTAACTAGAGGAGATGATGGATTCTCTTCCTATACACAATGGCATTCTTTATCAAATACCTTCAAATTAAACTTTCTACCTTCAGATGAGGTATTCTTAACATTATTTCTGCCTTTTGTAAGGCAAATATATTGGCAATTTCCATTATTTTGTGACTTGCTGCTCAGTTCTCTGCATGTGAGTGGTGGCAAAAGCAGGTATGGGACACCCCCACTCCCCGAAATGTTCTGATTCCTGCTGCAAGGGCTGGGGAGATCCAGGCTGACTGTGTATATTCCTCCTGTTGTGAAATGCAGCATGAATGCTGTCTGAGGGGAAAGATTTTACTGGAAGACCAGATAATGCTGTGTAACTGCTGTTGTCAGGGCTGTCAGGACATGCTTGGAATCATGACATTGCTGATTGTTGGCAGTAAATTAAGGTGCAAATGGGCCCCAAACTTACTGTGCCCACAGAGTTGTTTGTATTTCTGCCAGTTGGTTGGGTCCTGTTCTTAATTGAGTAAAATTCTCAATAAATCTACAATCAGAAAGAAAAAGGATGTTTTTAAAATTCTGCTTTAAAAGCCTTAGCTGTCTTTCGGTGGCTTTCCTAGATGTCTTGGGCCAGAAAGACACCTACTTTTCTGGAATGGTCAAATGCTGATTACACACCCATTAGGCTTATTAAATTACGTGTCATCCTCTCTTAGACTTGATGTGAAAATAGTATTAACATTTGATGTGCAGACTGGTAGATATTTTCTTTAAAATTTTCTGCGCTGGTAGGGCTGGCGTTTCTGTACAGCAGCATTTAAATGGCATTTATTTTATTAGGAATTTCCACGGTGTTTTGTTGAGGTTGCATCTGCATGTTGATGGGGTTTTTTTTATGGTATGATTATTCTCGTGCCTGTGGCTATTTTAGATTTTGATGGCATCAAAACATATCTTGCAAGACAAAGATAACAAGGAGGTCTGGTCGAGCAGGTGGGTGGAAGCCTCGCTGCCGTGGGCTCCTGGAAGCAAGGTGGCTGCAGCAGCAGAGGGCACTCTCCCCTGGCCTAAGGACCCGGCTCCAGGGCTGCCCCACTCTCTTTTAGAGGTTCCTGTCCTCCATGTGCACAAAACACAGCTTGCACTCATCTCTCACCTTGACTTTAACCCGAGGCGGATGCTCATGTGCGTGTTGCAGCAGCAGAGCTGTTTCCATCCTCCAGTGCACCCACAGGCCTTGAGTACCCAAGTGTCCCCAGAAGTGGGGAGCCCAGTGGTGCCTGCTCGTGCAGACCCAGCCGTGGCATCCCTGTATGTCACTCTGCTTTTTTTATCTGTCCCCACACTGGGCCTTTAGGACCTGCAGGACTCCCCAGAGGGGTGGTGTGGCTGTGGCACCCAGAGCCAATGCCAAGAGGCATCCCTGCAATCAGCCCACCCAAGTTCCCCCACTGATTTCATGTTGACACAGCCATCTTCACTTCCCTGGGGAAATGGTGCCAGGTTATTTTTGTGAAGTGTTAAGCAGCTGCTGCACCTCTCTTAGGGTCTCTGGGAGGCTGTGAGTGACTCTGGTGTACTGTTTGTGAAAAACTTATCTGTAAAGCCCTTTGGGATGGAATCCTTGCTGTGTGGTTACTGGCTGGATAAAGAGAGACTTAATCCTCTGAAAAAATAGGGAGTAAATACATAGAATAATCTCGCAGCTTCTTGTATCAGCCAAGCTTGGTTTATCTTGGAAAGAACCTAATATCCTCTGAAAAACTTTGCTTTTAAAGCAGGGGTTAATGGAGCTAAGCCCCTTCTCAGTCCATATGGGTTTCTGGTTTTTATGTGCTATGGGTTGGGCCCATTTTATTGCTGATTCCTGCGGTGTCTTCATAAAACCCCAAAGATCACATACATTTGGGTTATAATTAGAGGCAGGATTGTTCATAAGCCGTGCTTTTATGATCTGCTGCTGACCACACTGCTGTAAGATGACTTTGCACGTGAAGCCATCAGGTGGATGGTGCACTTGGCCACGAGCAGTGCTCCTCATTTGGTATCTTCCGCCCAGATTTAGCTCTCTAGTGGCAGAACACAAACGCCTTTTCTTTTCTTTTGTTGCTATGCCTTTATCTTTCTGGGATATTACTTGGTATGCTTCGCAGTGAGCTGGTGTCTGTCTATTTCTGCTACACCACCCACCACAGCATCGCAGTATTTTTAACTACGTCTTCTATTCCCTCATCCAACGAGCAAAACTGAGAACGCTACAGGAAGGAAGATGAGTCTCTCAAAGCGAGCTGGCTCTGAACAGAGGAACCGAAACCCACCGATGGATAGAAAGCAAAGCTCAGGATGAACATCGAGCACTTGGGTGCCATGGGGCATGGAGAGCCTCTCACCTGCTGATCCCCAAAGCAGCAGCAGCAGCATTAGAAGATGTCCTCTGGGAGCAGGTGATCCCTTGTGTTTTTGGGCAGACAAAGGCATTGAGTTTATGGTACCTATAAGCATTTCATGGCCGAGTTTAGCTGTGCAATAGGATCAACACACAGGAATTCTGATGTTTAAGCTGATTTTGCTGCTGCCAAGCAAAACAAAAAACCCAAAAAACCTGAATAGGCCAAATAAGTGATGAATTTTGGTTTTAACATGATTCTGCAAAAAATTAATTCTGATGGCAGGAGCCCATCAAATGCCTGCTCCGATATGAGTGCAGCATTCTCCTCTCTCTGGTGACCAACAAAAGGACACAAGGAAATGGAATCAAGCTGCATCAGAGGAAGTTCATATTAGACTTTAGGAAAAGATTCTTCACTGAGAGGGTGGTAGATCACTGGAACAGTTCCCCAGAGAAGTGGTCACAGCACCAAACCTGTCAGAGTTCAAGGGGTGCCTGGACAATGCTCTTAGTCATATGGTTTAGTTTTCAGTAGCCCTGTGAGGAGCAGGAAATTGGACTCGGTGATACTTATGGTTCCCTTCTAACATGAGATATTTTATGATTCTGTAATTTCACTGATGACAGTTTAGGTATCTCCAGGGTACCTGGCATGTTTATTAAAGAACTGTATAAAGGACAAGCATGATCATTTTGTAAAGACGGATATTACAGTAAAAGACACCTGACTTTTCCTTTCCCCTTCCCCAACAACCAGTAAGATGATTTATCAAAGGGACAAAAGGCTGGTGCTACAAAGGGATGCAGGCCTGTCTCCAGAAGCTTTTCCTGCTGAAAATTCCTAAGAAGGAGGCCTTTTAAATAATCCTAATTTTCCGAAGTGACACTGCAGTTTGAATAGCCAAGCAGCTTTAGGAAGCTGTAGGTGAGGTGACAGCCAGCATGGCTTCACTAAGGGTGAATCATCCCTGACAAATATGGAAGCCTTCTGCAATGAGGTTACAGTATTGGTGGATAAGGGAAGAGCAGCTGTCATCATCTGCCTGGATTTGTGCCAGATGTTTGACACTGTCCTGCACAACACCCTTGACTCTAAACTGGAGGGGCATGGGTCTGACAGATGGACAACTCGAGGGATGAGAAATTGGCTGGATACTCACACTCAAAGAGCTGTGGTCAACAGCTTGATGTGAGAGTGGACACCAGTGCTGAGTGATGTGTGGCACTCTTAGGGGCTGACGTTGGAACTGGCATTGTTCACACATTTGTTGGCAACATGGACAGTGGGATTGAGCTCACCCTCAGCAGGTTTGCCAAAGACACCAAGCTGTGTGGTACAGTCAGCACACTGGAGGGAAGGGACCTTGACAGACTTGAGAGGTGGGTCCATGTGAACCTCACCAAGGTCAGCAAGGCCAAATGCAAGGTCCTGCACCTGGTTCAGGGCAATCCCAAGAAGAGCGTGGAAGGGAGGTTGGAACTAGATGATCTTTCAGGTCCCTTCCAACTGAAGTCATTCTATGACTCTGTGATAATAGAAAAGGATTGCTGTTCCTTGCTGCGAGAAATATGATCATATTGATGAGTAAGAAGCATCAGGAGAGTTGCCAAAAGACTATTTCAAGTTGCTACAGGAGTGTAACTTCTGTGTAGAGGTGTAATGAGATTGCAGCACTACAGAGAAGTGGATCAAATTGTTGTTCCAAGTTGGTGACTCTGACCTTCCAGGTTAGATGGAGCAACTAGTGGAAAACACGCCAAATGGTGTAGTTAACCTTTTCTGACAAGAGGGGAAAAGAACTGAGGAATAATTGTTTCTGAGTTCAAAAGGTGTTAAAATGAAAGGGAGGAAACTGGTTTAAAAAGGAGAAAATTCAAGGATGGCATCTTGGCAGACCACAATTAGTTGCAGGATCTTCTGACCTGCATAGCTGAACTTTCCAATTGTATATTGTTCAAAATATCCTGTAGGTGCTTAATAAATAACCACAAATATGTGAACCTGGGAGCTGCAGGCTGGCCAAGTCTCTGCTTGCTCAATGCTTTCTCTGCAATAGGTTGTCCACCAGTGAAGTAGCTGTTATGTTCCTCCCTTTTCCGTATGATGCATCCCGTCAGAGAAAATGCACAAGCCTGGGGGGGCAAATTATGGTCCCAATAAGATCTATAATGCCCTTTGCATAATCCTTCACCCTTAGCTTTGTGACTGAGAGACTAAATTTTATATATTTTTTTCCAAAACAAACTTGCTCTAAATAAATAAATTTAAAAAAAAAAAAAAAATAGGAGGAAAAGGTTTTGCAATTTCTTTTGATGAAGGTGATTGCCTCAAATCTGCTCTTTGATATTGGAAATTGATTTTCGATCCTTGGGTTTTGGACAGTTGTTATTTATCCACACGAGGCGTACACCCTGAGGAAATGTTGCTTCCTTAAACAGCAGATTGAATCAAATGTTTTTGCTGACATATTTTTCCCTGTGACAACTGACACTGCAGTTGCCACATATTTCAGTGATTTAGCACAGAGAAATTTGAAGAGAAGGAGAGAAATGCTTCTAAGAAAGTAATGTGAGAATGCTGTTGCTGGAAATGAAGATAAGCACATACTATTCTCATAGTGGTGATGTTGAAATATTTCTACTGAACAGGAAAATAGATAGAGACTCTTTGTTAGAGGTGGTGGAGTCAGGTTTGGCCAGATTTTAAAGGGGGAAAATTCTGATGCTTGGGCATATAATCTTATCCCAAATATAAACATGAAAGGAGATTTATCCCAGGATATTCACTGGATCGGAGGAGTTCCACTGTCTGTGTTAGGAGGCAATTTCCGGTCACAGTTAAATCAGTGTAAATTGTCTGGTGTGTGTATTTAGTGCCTAAAACAGGGGGCTGTCTGTGGAAGAGCATTCCCTTCTTTTCCCCTGTTGAACTGTAAACTCCACAGAGCACCAGTCTCACTGGTGCCAAAGGCTTGGCTCAGCTACCTGAGATCCACAGTGTAATTCATTTCCAAGCCCAAGGAATTTCCTCGCTGTTCCCTTTGCCTTCTAGGCATGATAACCTGTTTTTGCATTTTTATCTTGTCTCTCTCATCTTCAAAACATGTTTATACCTTTCTCTCTTTTTTTAAACCCTCTTTCTCATCTCTAAAACATGTTTAGCCCCCCATCCTTTTTTGAACCAACCTTGTGGTAATATTTACAAGCAAGAAGTGTCTCCTGTTGTTTAATAAGGACCCAGACACAATTTTCAGGGCTGAAGGTAGTTATCAAGACACATGGAAATTGATGTCAATCTTTAAAATGAAAACAAACACGAGTACAGATGGTTTCTTTAAATAACAGCATTTATGATAATTTTTAAATCCACCTATGGGCATCCATTAGAGCAAACCCTTCTCAGTCCTGTGTTTTCTAAGTATGAAGTCTGTAAAGATTTGAAGCATTTCAGCTGACCTTTCATGGAAAACAGCTGCTGCCCACTGCTTCCTACCTGCAGTGCCTGCTTCATAGGGGTGGATGCTTAGTTTCAGTATCTTGGTGTCTCCCAGAGATGCTCATTATGTCTGTCCCTGTCCATATTTCCAGCTACAGGACAGCGTGGATATCCAAATTCCCTCTTGCCTTTTCTTGTGCAACAAGGCCAAAAGGATAAAATTGCTGGCCTTGCTATTTCTGCTATTCATAAGGTAGATACAGGATATGGGGGCTTCTTCCCATGATCCATTTTAATCTTTGTAGTGTAAAGCCTCAGACTAACTTCCCATTAAATTTGTCCATAGGAGGGAAGGAGATGGGGAAAAAAAATACAGGCTGAAAGGAAATAAAGGAGAAAAAAGACAGGTAGAAATTTAGGGAAAGAGATGACTGAAACTTTTTTGTCAGACCGAAGGAGTGTTTTATATCAAAAAGCTTGTTCTTTCTTCTGACTGTAAAAATCGTTATAATAAAAGAAGTATTCCTGCCAGCTTTGCTCCACAGATTGTCTTTGCTTCATGAGACAGCACTTTTTAATGCCATTTCTGTAGTTAACACTGTTCTGCCCAGCCATCACAGCTTAGCCGCTGTTTGGCAAGGGGCTGTTTCTTATGAAGTGACATTAAAATGGAAGTAACAGATAAGACTCTTTTTGACATGCATTGCAAATTATTTGAGATCAAAGTCACATTCTTGTTTTAATTGGGGAATGGAAATCTGAAAAACACATTTCAAAAATGAAGAAAAATTCATTTTACATGGATCAGATTTTCACAGGGGCATGTATCAGCTCTGATTATTCCAGGGAGGAAGACCAGCTGGATGCTATTTATGTAGAAAATTGGCTTTTGTCTTTACAGGCTCACATAGATGTGGAGTATTTGAATTATTTGAAAGTTTCTGTTTGTTTTTCAGTGATGAAGAGTGTGGAAAATGTGATTGTAAGCTTGTCTGTGTGTACTGCCGAAGGGGGGGAGCAGGCATTTTGGCCCTGACACTGTTCTGTATGGTGCAACTGGACTGGTCCTGTTAGGGTACCGGGACAATTTTGTTGCAAGAGGAATGGCAAAGGATTTAGGAGTCCTAGATCCTCGTAATATAAAGGATGGGGGAAGACCTACCACCAGTTTTAGAAAAGGATCAATCTCAAAGCTTGAGGATGACACTGCAAAGATTGTACTGGATTGTTAGGCAAGATTATTAGTACTAATAAGAGATAATGCACTCATGTCAGTAGCTCCCCCATGGTAATTTTTAACTACTCTGTATAAGCAATGGTATTTTCAAATATCACTCAGACAGCACAAGCTCATTAAACAAAGATAGGCATTTATTTAAACTATTTATAAAGTGCAGTGTGAAAAGGAGAAGAAAGAAAATGTGTTATTAAAGAAGAAGGTGAAAATTAAGTAGCCACAGGGTATAGCCCATGTAAGGTATCTCGGTAATTTGACATTAAAATGATGTCTGATTTATTGCAGAAAATCCTGACGTCGCTGACCAAGATGTAACAATACCCTAGTTTTGAAGGTCGAAGTAAGGGAAAAATCAATCCTGAAATACGTGATTTCCTACCATCAAGACTTAGGAAGTGGAGGGGTTTGTTCAGAGGGGACACAGTGCCCTTGGCATCACCTCAGCTCCCACTGCAGTTCCACTCCTTTCAGATACGATTTTCTCTCCCCAGAAAGGGTCACATCTGTGCCTGCAAGTGCACAAGCATTGGGCGTGGGTTTGAGCTCAGTCCCTGCAGCTTCCCACGTTCCTTCTGAGCTCCAGCCACACTTGAGTGCTCTGGGTCTGCATCAGGATAACCTCCAGTGCCAGATCCTGGGGAATTCATCTGGCTGCTCTTGTGTGTGTGGGTGAGGGGATAGCAAGGGGTCAGACACGGACTGGTTTTCCCTGTAGATGCAGAATTTGGCTCTTGAAGTCTGGAATGTGTTTTCCTTTGCTTTTTTGCCTTTTTCTGTCTGAAGTATCTGAGGTTGGTCTGTCTGGCCTGGCGACGCCGAGGATGAGAGCCTCAGCTCTGCCTTGGTGTCACACACAGGGTTTGGCACCTTTGGGGTCCCACCAAACTCTGAGAGATTGCTATGATCTTACTTCTTGGGGCTTTACTCCACCACCTTCCCCAGTATGTGTTGTGAGCCAAGTACAGCACTCATCTGGCCACACTTCACCGAATTAAAGTTTGTGGTGCTTTCTCAGAATTTCTGAGGTTTTCAAATCTTTCTAGTCAGATTGCATGCTTGTAAATTATATGTGTTTAAAGTAAAATAACTAATCTATAAACTCTGCTGCATCTTTTAATTGTTTTTCTGTACTCCAAAAGGATGTTACCAAGCCTTTTGGTGGGTACCATGAATAGGAAGTTGAATTTCAAGAATGACTTTTGAGATATATATCCTGATTTATATGGAGTCCATCTGGGAGAGGAGCTGTTGAGAAAATCCAATGCAAAGGAAGCAAAACCACACCAACATGTTGCTACGTAGGAAAAATGCACTGAACTGCAGATTTGCACTTGTGGTTTAAGGTGATGATGAGCAGAAAGCATATTTCCAGGGCTTTCTTTGTGAGCAGCTTACTTAAACCCAGAGTCCTTCAGATGTCTGAGCTCAGTCATGGAAGCATTAAGAAAAAGAGTCAGAAACTTGACTAAGACTGCTCACTGAAACCTTTATTAAACTTTAAAGAAGGCAATGAAGCAAGGATTAGATGTAGCTGGGTGTGGAAAATAGCTGTGGAGACAGGTGTTGCTTGTCAGTTTGAGTTTTACTTTGATGTTCAAGCAAGCTGAGGGACGCAGGGACAGAGCTGGTGGGCAAGCAGGGCAGTGCAGGTGCACGGAGTTAGCTGGAATTGCACTTCTCACTGCAGTCCCCAGAAATGGGCATCACAGGAAGCCATCCATCCAGGAACTTGGGCTGGAGGAGTCATCTGGGTTTCCTTAGTTGGTGTCCAGCGCTCAGACTCTAGTCTGAAATCCAAAATCATTGTAAATTCAAGGGGGATCAAATCTGACAGTGGCAGTGGTGCCATAGTGCTGAGGATTTGTCTTTCATGCTGGGATTTAGTGCAGATGCTGCCAGACATGATACCTCTGTGCTCATGGACATGGGGGGCTGTCCCCATGTTATTAAAGTTATTAAAGGCAGAGAAGTTGAGGCACAGAGTGTCCTAAATCCTGGGAGTGGCACGGATGAGTGAGATCCAAGCCCTGCTGTGTGTGTCTCCCTTGTCCAAGGATGTCTTCCCTGAGACATGACTGTATGTGTGTAAATGTACATAAACATACTTTGATATTTTTGTTTGTGTGTTTTTACATTGTTCTGTAAATGAAAGTTTGTATTACGTGAGCACTTTCCTTGAACTTTCCTGGCTGGGCTTGTGAGAATAGAGGATGGACGCAATGATACTTTGTTTTGATTTCTATCCCAAGTTGCTGTGTACAGTGATTCAAGTGTGGCTTCTACATAGGACTTTATTTATATCTGTCCATTAGATTTGGGAAAAGGCTGCAATTCAAATCTATTTGTCTGCTACATTTAGTGACAGAATGTGTGGGCTTTTATATATATAGAGATCTATTTATATACAGACATATTTAGGCAGAAAACAAAGAATGGGTTTTTTCATTAGTACATGATTTTAACAGGAAAAGGGAATTCAGTGATAAACCTGCAAAATGTTAGATCAGAAGATACAAATCCCAGAGAAACAGACATGGGAATATGACTGAGGACTGTTCAAAGAAAAGCACATGAAAATTAATATCAGCTGCTTTAAAGGTATATATCAAAAAAAAAAAAAAGTTGTCTTTGTAATGGTAGTCATAACAGTGTTCATACAATAGTTAATAGTATCACTGTTTTGATGAGGAGCACAGAAATCCCAGAACACTTTAGAGATGTTCATCAAGTAACTCAGCATTCTGGCAGAGTTGTTAAAATTATCCCTACTTTGCTGTTAGTAGGAAAAGTAAGGTTAAATAAAATGCCAGAGGTCAGATTCCAGATTAGATGTAGTGCTGGGAATAGGGAACAGGCTCAGACTCTTTCAACCCATGGAATTCAAATATTTGAAATGGAAAGACCTAGCCAAGTTGGGAATTCACATTTGAGACCACTCTTTAGAAAGCTGGTTGTATTCTACTTTTGTCTTTTTTCTGCAGTGGAAATTAATCCCACTTTCAGCCATGAGAAGATTAGTAGTGCTGTGGATGCGGTTGTGCAGATGTCTGGGATGAGCTTCATTTCTCCTAACTCTGAATGTCTGCATCCATCCTGGTCCCTGTAGGCTCCTTGTGTAATCAATGGAGAGAAAAAACTGCTGCTAGCGTGATTCATCTGACCTGTTTTAGCCACCTACTTTAGGAGTAGATGAAGCATGCTCTAGAAACACTTTTATTTCTTCTGATTTTAAGGGAGTCCAAATGAAGAAGTGAAACTTAGAGGTTGTCTGGACTGCACAAGGTAAAGCAGAACCCAGAAGAGTGTAAGCTGCTCTAATATTTTGTCTGGCTCAAACTGCGGCTTACAGGAGTTTATATTTTTTATACTTGGGTTTTGCATGTGTCACTTTTCATTTTATTTTCTTTATTTCAGCTTCTGGCCCGTGTTTTAATGTCCATTAGATTTAACTACAGTTTTAGAGTACAAACATTTGAATGACCCAGGTACTGTCTCATTGACTTGGGTGAGACCACAGCTTTGAATTCAGTTTTTTGCTTGAATGCATCTCTTTATTGCAGGAAATGGAGCAAATAAACTCTCTTGTAAAATGTGATGTTAGTCAAGACAGAACTTATCTTCTGATGGGGGTACAAGCACCTCTTCCAACAAGATCCAACAAGATCTGGGCTCTGATAGGGAGTATTTTAGGGGTTCTGTTCATTGTTATCCTGATTCTTATCACATCCCCTAGCATGTTCTTTTTCTTTCAGTTTACTTTAAATTCTCTTTGAAATATGTTTGGAATGCAGTGCTTACACAGCCATCTGAAGACCACGTCTACAGGGGTACCCAAAGCACTACTGCTTCAGTATTCCTAGGTTAATGTGTACCTGTGTATGCATACAGGCTGTTCACAAAATCCCCCTCTCTGTGCTAAATTGTATTACGTGCCTTGTGATTTTGTTATGCTTTGGCTCGATTATGCATATGTAATAGCACCCAAACCACTGAAATTCTGTGCTGTCATGAAGTTTTCCAAGGGAAAGATGTATTTAAAAGTCCAAGGAGCTACCCGTTCCTGATAGTGAAACCCATCCAGATGAGGAAAACTGAGACTAGCTTCCTTCATGTTCTACCTATCTGCCCTTTGGAATGATGGAGAAGTTGTGGAGAGAATTGCAGGGGATTTCAAAAGGTTCCTGGTGTATTAAACGCCTGAAACACGAAAGGGGACATGTCAAAGTGTATCTGAGCTTCTCCTGGCCTGTTACTTACAATGACAATGTGTAACTTTTGTCATCTTATTTGGGTGTTACTATCTTTATGCTTTGAATCAATTAGTTAATGAAACTGGGATAGCTGACATTTGCCTGAAACCACTTGTTTTTATGAAGTGCTTTGTTTTAAATGTCATCCTAGACCAGCATGGTTTCACTGGTGCAGTAGTTGCAAACACTAAAAAGGAAATTCCCTTCAAGAAATAATCCCTGTGCTCCTGTTTACACGATCTTGTCAAACTGTTGTGCATTTTGTAGAGTAGCTGGGGATGTTCTTTATGAAGCACTGCTTTATTCCTGCACTAGATCTGGCTTATAATTCGTTGACCATTGAAATAGCAAGGAATAAGGATGGGCCTTAAACATGGTTCATGCTTTCTGAAAACTTGGGAAGATGGGCCCATTGCATCCAATCTACATTTCAAATTCTTTGTCACAAGGATAACTGATAACTTTTTGTTTTAAAGGCTGAGCTCTGGGACAAGAAATCCCATATCCCTTCTTACACCTGACTAAGCTTTTGCATCTCACTACTCTGTGAGATACTGCTGTGCACTGAAAAGTGCACACGAATATCCTGAGCCAATAGTTATTCCAACCAAGCCTATGTTGAACTAAGGGCTAGAATTACCTACATGTCCCAGGAGCTGATCTCTTCTTCCCTGGTATTGCCAGCTACAGAGTGACTGAACCTGTGTGTTTCCTGGGGCATGCTTCCAAATGTCTTAGCAAATATTAAACAGATGAATATGTAAATGATGTTAAACCTTCCTGTGCTCACATCTTTATTGCAATTATAAGGTGGCAGTTGCTGTCCCTTTAGTAAGAGAGGTTTGAGTTTTAGGTTTTTGTTTAATTTGGAAGTGAATTGATAATTCCCTTCTTGCCAACTGTGGCACATGAGACAATGAACTTCACAGTGAAATCTGACTATAATTAAACACATAATCTGTTTTGCTTAGTTTTAAAGAAGGCAGTTGTTTGAAGCAGCTGGTGAAGTACACAGATGTTCTGGTTGAGGGCAATCCAATATTGAAATGGCATAATGTGGCAACAAACTCACATTTTAAAATGAATGGCTGACAAAAGAAATATTTAGTTAAGCACCGTACCCTTAATTATAGTGGCAGATATTTTTCATCTGGAAGCATGTGTTCAAAAGGTGCTGAACAACCGAGCCCTCTTTCTGGCAGAAAATGCTGTGTTGCAGTTCCTTAAGACAGAAAAGATGCATTCACTGGCTTGCTGGACTCAGTTCCACTCTGTGAGTTTGCTGCCTGAGTCTGCAAGTGAAATAACAGTGACTGTGCACGGAGGCTTCATTCATCTACAGACATAAGTGTTGTGAAGTCATATAAGACAAGAAAGCCAAGGGTAACATGCTTGTGTCAGGGTCCTGCTCCTCTACGGGGACCAGCAGAGCTGAATTTTTAAGCTGGGATGGAGACCAGCTGCCTCAGTGAGTTTTCCTTGTGGAGACATCTTTTGATCATAATATTTTACTCATCTTCATGAATGCCTGCCCAGCGAAGCATGGAAGTGTTGGGCTTTCTCTCCCCACTGCATCAGAAGAGGTCAACTTATGCAATTTCCTTGCACTTCATTTCTTTGAATTTGCACAGCTGCCCTCTCAGGACTGCAAAGTCCCTGGCCCTAGGGCCTGCCAGATTTGGAAGTTTCTAAATGTCAGGTCTAATCTCAGTTTTCATTTTTAAAAATACAAAGTTCCTTGACTTTTTGCTTGCAGAGAAATTCCCAGTCAGTCAAATCTTGGTGCCATTTTATCTCTGGGTATAAGGTGGGAAAGAGAATAAGATGTGACTATTTCATTTTTCTGCGATAAAATAAGGCATGGTGCCTTCAATTACACCAGTTAAATCAGTTAAATAGTAACTTTCCTCATTATCACAAGACCTGTTCCCTAGTGCAGCCTCCTGCATCAGAAGCTCTTCATAGCCCACCCTGGCCATGCGAAGACCTGGGCAGTTCTGTATTGCCTGGTTCCCAAGGTGGGAGCTCCTCACAGAAGACATACAAGAGCCTGAGGGAAGAGGGGGGACCAGAGTTGTTGAATGTATGGGAGTATGGTAAAACAAGAAGTTGTGGGTATTTTCTCATTCCCTCTCCTGGCTGCCCATTTTGACCATTACTGGAATAAAGCTGCAGGAGTCTAGCCAGGAATAGAAGGTAGGTGGGTAAGTGGTGTCAGAAGTTTAGTCTATGACTGCAAGTACGAACCACTCTGCCCTCTTCCATAGCTTCCAAGGCTTCCTCCCATGTGCAGATCATTTAATATCCCTCCCTGAGCTGCTCCAACTGCCAGTTCACCGGTTTTAGCCCCCGGGTTGTAATTTCTGCCTACCTTCCCTGCCCATCAGCTATCTATCATTGACTTAAAGTGTTAGTCAGAGCTTCTGCAGCAGTCAGTGGGGCTGACAGGGATTGCCTGTGTATCAGTAGGCTGTTGTCTGATGCTTCCTGGCATCAGGGGTGGTGCAGAGACTGTGAAGCTCATCTGGGCAGATAGCGCTCGATTAAGCTGAACTTTGTGTCTCTGTTGGCATAATCCCAGTTTGTTAGTGCCGTGATAATTTTGACTGAGTTGCACACACAGAACTTGAAGCCACACTTCTTGTTTGCAAGAGAGGCACAGTGTTTGTCCTTCTGCCATCCTTGTCAGTGAAACAATTTGTCTTTTCTATACCGATGTGCGTCACCCAGTGTTGTTTTGATTAACTGCTTACATTTTCCAGAATTCACCATCACAGGGACCCCCTGTGTCTCAGAGTGTTGTAACCCTGCTGCCTGCTTGCCTGGTCTTGGGGGCACTGATAAGAAGAGCCTTGTTCTAGCAGTGTTGTGTCTTTCCAGCCTTTAGAGGACATGAGGCATGTGTGGCATGTAGGAGCTCTTCTCTGAGCTGGAAGGATGAAGGTAGAAAGTACTGAGCTCAGCAACTTCACCATTTCAGTCCAGAACACGGTCAGATTTATTCTTATTCCCGCCACTGTTATAGAGACCCACAGTCAGGATGGGCTTCAGAAAGATGCTTGTGGGATGTGGTGGATGGATTGGGAGCAGGGCCTGGGAAGACCTATGCTAACACTGGGGTCTCTTGGGCAAAAAGATTCACTGTCTGAAAAATGGGTATTGGTAGACTCCCAGAGTATAGACCTACTAAGGCTGCAACACTCTTCTTTTGGAAACGGCTTCTACTCAGGTGTTTTTCTTTTGAATGACCCCTCCTGGACAAAGTTACATCTGTATTTCCGTATCATACTGTTTTATAATGTGACTTCCCAGCAAAGCCCATTTGTGGCAGGAGGTGAGGATGTATAGGCTTTAACACATTCATTCAGATTTAACTACCTTCTCAGAAAAATATCTAGTATCTTCTCCACTTAAGAGGTTTTCTATTGCTAGACATCCTGAAAATGAATGTGCTGCCTCGGGGCAAGTGCAGTATCTTCTTATTGCTCGTAACATGGTTACTTTAAATCTTCTTTCTTTATTGAGAAAATCATCGTCCTTGCTGAGGATCCCTTGTTGAGGAGCCCTCCATTAGTCTATCAGGGAGGCGGTTAGTAGAGATGGAGATGAGTCATGTGAAGCCTTGTGTCTCTCTTAGTGCATGTTTGCAAACCTAATTTTAGTCAGTCTACTCCATTCCACTCTGCCAAAATTAGATAACATTGTTACAGCTATGCAAGTGTTTAAATCAAAAAGATTCTGCTGAAAAATATAATTGGGAAAAGCCATTTTCTTTAGCTGTATTTAGTGGTATTCAGTCATGGATCACAAAGACATCCATCTTTTATTTCCCTTTTTATTTTCTACAAAGTACCTAAATTTTGGGTTCTAAGGCTGCTCTCAGACACACCAGCTTCAGCAGGCTTTGTGTCACATCCTTAACTGCACGCACATCCAAATGTGTGCCTGACATTGCCTGTGCATCTTCGTGCTTAAAAGCAATTGTTACCACTATAGCGTTCTGCCTGCAAATGCCCTCGTGAGGCACAGCGGCAGTTCAGATAAAGATTTCTTGACTTGCCAGGAAATGTTCTGTTTACTTTTTGAGGTTCCACACTGCATGCATTAGATTTGTATTCAAGCACCTCTTGCCAGTGAATCTTACCCTTTTGCCCTTGGGAAGTAGGGGATCTGACAGAGAGGTGTTTTTATGGTCACAAACTGAAGTCAATGTGGATTGGGACAGGAGCAGAACCTGATATGAAATATCAACAAAACACATCTGAAAAGGAAGAAAGAAACTGATAGCGTTTGCAAATTGACTCTTAAATGCTACATCTGATGCCATTGCAACAGGCTTTTAGCAGCATTTGTTGCTTCTGATTAGATTTGTTAGATGTACTGGATGACAACAGTCTATTTAAACATCCATTCATACTCTTGCTCCAGTGTGTTTTAGAGTCCTGTGGGTATTATATTTGAACTTGTGGGGACATACAAGAAGCCTCTCTTCTTTCTTCCTCGAACTTTTGTTCTGATTTGCCAGCCATGGCACTTTGCTCCTGGGATCTCTTTGGCTTTTTATCTGAAGAGGACCAGACGTGGAATCTCTGGACTTGTGTTACTCTCCAAATGCTTATACTGGAGGAATGAACCTAAGTCACAAAATCTTTGCAAGGTGAGATTTCTTGCTCCTTCCCTCTCCTCCCAACACATCATCTGCCTGCCAGCAGGGGTTATCTCAGAGAGAGGTGTGCTGCCTGTGGAAGATGTGGCTCGCTCCAAACAGAAGCGAGTGAATGCAGTGGTTAAAGAGAAGAACCAAGGCTGGCCTGTCCCCTTGTGTGCAGCCTGCATGGGGAACAAGTGACTCATGCTTTGGGCAGTGTGTTACAGGCTTCTCACAGCTTGGGATCCCACAGTTACAGCTGATGTGTGAGCAGTCATCTAGCATGGCTGGAGCGTGGGGCCATGGAGCAGGAAAAATGCTGGGATGTGGATCTCCAGAAGGAGACTTCTGCACTGGAAAATGTCCTAAAAATGTATCATTTAGCAAGATCTTAATGCCAAAGAGCATCATCTTATCTCACAGTCAGGAGTGAATGTGGGATCTTACCCTCTGGGATAAAAAGGGGTTGGGGAGGGGAGCTTGAAATATCTCCATTTTGGCCTTATTGATCCTTCAGACTTCTCTTTTCCTGTGGGTTTTCCCCTTTCCTTCTGCTGCTGGTGTCCTGCTATGTGCCGAGGGAGGGCAGAGCCCTTGCTCACATTGCACCTGTTTTCTGGGTAAACAGATTCACTGCTGTTGACAGCGGTCCACAAGCTCCTCCGTCTGTTGAAGCTGCATTTAAATAAACAAAGCATATTTTCAGTTGTATGCAATGCTTGGCCATGGTACCAGGGAGCCCTAGCAGGTGTCTTGAAGGCCTCTAGAAATGAGACAACAATCCCCAAGCGGAACATGCAGTGGGCTGTCTGCTTAGCAGCTGGCCAGCCTCCACTGGATTTGACCCAGGACAACCAGATTAACACGCCACCAAAAAACCCCCACTTGTTTTCTTTCTAACCAGCAACGTCCTCTTCTCTTCCATCTCTCAGCAATCTGTCCCCTCATCTTTCCCCAGCTCTCTTTTTCTGATCTTTTCCCTTCTTCCTCCTGCCACAAGGATCATAAGTACAAACACGCCGTTCTCTAGTCTGGAGTAATCCCAGAAGAATTCTGCCTTCTTGCCACTCAGATATTCTGGGAAGCAAATGCTGCCTTTGGTTTTGAAAAAGACTGGTGGAGAATTTGCAAGAGGCAGGTGAAGTCCTCTGGCCCACAGACATAGGAGCTCTGTGCTGGCACCAGTGAATTCTGTAGGAGAAGTGTTGGGATGGCACTGTGGGAGTGAGCCTGTGCTGCTGGATCTTCCAGCATGTGACACTGGGAAGAGCTTGAAAAGCACAAGACCCTGGTGCAGCACATTGTCAGGTCTCATTCCTGGGCTGCATGTGCTGGCTGGGTAGCTGCCTTTGGGTGGTAAAATTCCACCTTCAAGTCCTACTGGAGAACCTGTTAGTTATTCCAGATTGTTATTCCTAGAGGGGATCGAACGATCTTGCACATCCATCAAGTGTATTTCTGCATGAGTCTGCTTAGATGGGAGGGTATCATCTGTCTAGCATTGACTGAGTTATGAAATAAAAAGAAAAATATTTATTTTCAGGACTTATTATGATTGGATTAAAAAAAAAAGGAGCAGACAGTTAAATAAGACAATTAAATAGGAAACAGAAAAGGTAATGGAGTTAATGAGATTAAAAATTGATCTTGAATAGTGTGTATTAAATTTTTTGTATTTATCCTGATGTCTGTTAGTGGGACATTATTAATGACATGTTCAGAAGATGTGACTAAAATGAGGACTTTTTATTTAAAAAGGGATTTGAAATACGAAACAGCAGGAAAAACAGATGTTGGAAAAATTGGAGGCCAAGAAAGTCATTATTAGACTATTTTCTGTCTTCAGTGGATCTGATTGCCTAATCACTATTCTGAGCACTGCTTGGAAAAGGTGGGAGATGTGAGAGATTTCTCCTTGAAGTCTTGCTACAGATGTTGAGATATTTCTATAGTTACATGTCAATGTATGGCTGAGCAGCCTTCAGAGACTGGGAGAAAGTTCTACTTGATTAGAAGCAGCATCAGATGGAAAATCGTGGAGAAAATCAGAAATCAGTTTCTTTGTTAGTTGTGAATTATGGATGAAGGTTTTTCTCTGCTAGTTTTATATCTTTAAAAAAGAATTGTTAAAATCTGCCTTCAATTAAGAATATTTTAGTAAGTTCTCCATGCTGGCTCTTGAACTTAAAAAGAATGTCTACTTACTGAAGAGGTGGAGGTTAGAAAGTAGTTTGTGTTTACGTGTTGAACCACCATAGCCTCTTTCTGCAGAAATATTGATAAGACTGCATTAACTCCTGCTAGTTCTCCTGCATTGGCTGAATAATGTGAATTCAAAATTTGCAGACTGAACAGAATGAACATAAAGTTTTGGGGGTTGTTTTCTCTCCACCTTCATGTCGTAATTATGAATAGAATTATGAATAAAGATGTAACCTGGTAGCATTAATGCTGTGGAGCACACCAAGCTTAAAGTCTGTCAGCTCAGTGTTATGGCAGATGATATTTTATATGTACTTTGTAATATTTTTAAAGTACATTTTTAGATGGAACTTAGGGAATTATGTAACTTATTCTTGTGCGCTATGAATTAAAATTCAGATTTACATTGCTACACTGTAGGGCAAATCAAAACCAGGAAAAAAACAAAAACCCTATGAAATGCAAAATGTATGTCATTCATTTTTGCCTACGTTAATGTAAAAATTAAAAATTCTGAATACAAGTACAGTTAACCCGTGTAATTGCTGATTGAGTTTTAATTCTGAATAATGTATTCTGCTGATCACCTAAGGATGCACCGAGTTTCTTCCAACCAATAAGAGTTTCCTTTGGGAAAACAGCTTAAAAAAGCACAAATGCAAACCAAAATGGCAATAGTGCAGGACACCCTGTTTTAATTAATTTTCCTGATTTACACCATAGTTAATACTTACTGCTTTTACTGCAAGAACAACTTGTGGGCCCACAATGAAGGTGGGCTGGGAAGGAGCCTGGGCAGTGGGCAGGGGGGGTGGTACCCCAGGCTGCAGTACCCACCCCAGCTCCCTGCACCTCTGCATGCCTTCCTCATGAGAGAAGAGAGTTGGCCAGGACAGAGATCTGCAGCACAGACCCAAGGCAGCTTCTGCAGTGGTTGTGAAATCACACTCTGCAGTCCCCCTGTGAAACTGGCCTTTGCTTTTATTAGAAAGATTTTAAAGTATCCCAGATTGGAACACAATGCTTAGTTGCTACATTAATTTGAAATAAAAGTTTTTTTTATAGCCAAAAACGATGGCTTTCATTTGATTCATCTGTAATAGTTCAATTTTTCTGTTTTCTGTACAGAGAAATAAATCACCATTATGTGCTGATTTCTCTTTATGCTTGTTTATTGTGGTGTGATGGTTTGTTCTGCTTTCAAGTGTCATTAATCCCCAAGAAGTAAATCAGAGTTTCTGAATGAGCTTTTCTTTGTCAGGTTTCACTGGGGTTTAATCCTCAGCATCGTTAAAAAGGATTTTCTTTTTATGGAGGAGCCTCATTAGGAATTACAGCATGCAGAGAGTAAAAGTTCAGACATTGTAATTGTCCCCTGCTAGAACTTCTATTTCTCTTTTGCCCTTCTCCTTCTGCCATATGTAGCAGTCTAGGGCTTGGGGTGAGACACAGACATCGTTGTTTGACTGAGAAGGGTGAGCAGAGGAGGAGCTGTGCTGTAACCTGGTCTGGAGCTCCTGTCTGACTCTCGCTCCACCACTCACCCATGCAGTGGCTCTGGATGAGTTTCCCAGCATCACCAGCTGGAAATAACCACATGTAGCATTTAGTCTTGGGTGGTGGAGTCTCATGTCTCTGTGCAATGGAAAATTTAGGCTTTCGGTGCACGAAGGCTTGCTTCAGAGCTGACAGCAAGACAGAAGAGACTCATTAAAGCAAAACAAAACAAAAAACAAAAACAACCCTCAGTAAAGCCACCGTGCCAAGAACTGCCACAAACCACATGTTTCCTCCCATGCTTCTTTACCTGCACATCAGCCAAGAGGCAAATAATTAAAAACATTCCCAAACGTCATCCCTGAGAGGTGTCAACAGTGAGGACTCCTGTTTGATGGATGGTCCTGCATTTAGGAGAGGGGGAAGGATCCTCTTCTCTGTTCCCTTCGCTGTTTCTGGAAAATGTTATCAGAGTGTTGTGGGTCCCAGATTAATTTCAACAATATTGAAAAACTGAGGCTGTGTGTGGCAGAAGTGGTTTTTCACTCTAGCTGGCTCCAAAGGAAAAACTCCAGAAAGCCATCAGGCGCTTGGATAGGTCTCACACCTTGAAAAGTTGCTGGTGGTAAAATTTCTGCTCTGTTGGAAACATGGGATGATCTGGTGGCATTTGAGTCAACGATAAACCCATACGCAGAGGCAGAGGAGTCCACACAGTGAGGACAGCATGCATTAAAAGACTTAAAATTTCACAGGAGGAACTGGATATTTTTGTAGGATTGTGTAAACTGTTTACTTTCTATTTTGTAAAAAAGGATTCATGACCTGTACAACATTTTTTTGCAGTTCAGGGCTAGACTGCAGACCTCACAATGATGCTATGCTGCTGTGTATTTTCTTTCTGGACTTCTTATTTGTGACTTTATATGTAAAATTTCCACTTAAACAAATCTAGCTTGATGAAGCTATCAATCAGCCTTGGTTTGGGAGAGGGGGAGAGTCTTACTGTCGACTGCAGAGTGATTGAGATGCAAGTTCAGACACTGAATTTGGTGTGGATGTGCAAGGTGGATGCAAAATGAATGTATGAGATGGGCAAAAGGATCTCTGAGGAGAAGAGCTGGGTGTAAAAAGGCATAGATGGAGATATCTTTCAACATCCTCTGAAGTGCCTCCGATGCAGGAGGGATGTCTTGCTGGATAGAGTTTGCCATTAGATTTAAAGAATGGTCATTTACTCTTTGATTGAGACCACTACAAAGGATAAAAAATTATACATCTGCTTCATGCTATCCTGAAATGTATCCTCCAGTCTGCAAAAATAAAACAAGAGCGGATGACTTTTTGATAGGTATTGAATATTTTATTACAATATCTACTATCTGCAGAACAACCTTGCTAAAAAACTCCAAAAAATGGAAATGACACTTTATGCATAGGCAAATGATCCCTAGGCAATAACGTGTGCTGAATAACCTTTGTATCTTAGCAAACTGCCAGATCTGCAGTGAAACCTGGTAGCTGAATAATGCATTGGGTTTGGTGCTGCACCTGGCGCTGGACATGGATACAAGATCAGTCTTCCCTGGCAGTGGGACTGTGTGGAGGATGACACTGGAAAAGGTTCAACCACAGCATCTCAATGTACTTGGAGAGCAAATTTTCACTACAAAATGGTGCTCAGGACAAGCTGATTTGGTCTTCTCCAGTCCCTTCATATTTTTTAAAAACAAAGCAGCCTTTCAGGACCATTTGTTAAAGCAGCACTGCTGCTAGGCTTGGAGGAAAAGGCAAACCATCCTCTTATGAGAAGGATTAACACTGCAGCAGTGTCTACCAACACCAACATGAGACAACACAACCTAACTGTCTTATTTTGGGCTTCTGGGTTTTTCTATCACTCCCTGTGTCATCTGAGCTGTTTCAGAACATGTTTTCAGCTGTATCAGCCACAGTGGATATTTTAAAAAATTCTTTCCTATTATGCCATTCTGCTACTGACTGAAAAAAGTGAAAGGGTAAGGCCAGCTTTCAAAGGGATGCATACTGTGTCTGCTCCAACGAAATCAATATGTTAGTCTCCACCTACTCTGGCCTGGGGTTGTTTTGTGAACTACTTATATCAGAAGAACATCATATCATTACAGGCATTTGAAAATTATTCTCTAAAATCAATGTGCTATTTTCTCTTAAGTTTGCATTTAGCAAAATCTTCTCAGCCTGTCCTCACTCTGAAAAAGTTAGTGGCTATTAATTATGAGAGAAATGCATCTGAAATTATTTTCTCCAGTGACACGGATTCATCTGTTCTGTAGCCCACGTAATTCTGTTTTTACCACAGTGACATTCCAGAGGTTACACCCGAGATAAATTTATCTTGATGTATACTATGCTATTTATCCATGGAAATATGGGGGTGAGGGGGGGGCCGAGCGAAATCTGCCTGCTGCCGTGGCTACGCACATGCTAGAAAATCTGCTGGCAGCAAACGCGGCACATGGCGAAAAGTTCTTTGGCCTGATTCTGTCTTTTCCAGAAAGCCAGAGGAACGGAGGCGGCCCCGCATCCCCCGAGCCAGCGGTGCCCAGCGTAGGGCACATGGGTGCGTGTGCTCCGTGTGCTCGTGCGGCTGGGCACGGCACGGAGCACCCCTGCACGGCACCAGCCATCACCCTGCCTCGTGTCAGCCTCTCACAGAGCCCATCTTGCAGTCAGCTGAACGGGCCTGGAGTGGAAACGCAGCACCTCTAAATACACCTTTGGTGCCGCACTTATGGACACCTCCGCTCTCGCTGTTCCCCCTTCTGTGACCCAGCTCTGAAAACAGCTGCACTGGGGATGTGGCCGGACAGACAGAACCACACCGTGTAGCTGTAGGAACTGAAACCTCCTCATGTCCCTCTGACACCCAGGTGTTAACTTCAGAACTGCTCAAGGGTCATGTCTTCATCCAGTGAACTGACAAAAACTGCCATCCTCTCTCTCTGCCTCCCTCAGCAGTTTCCCATTGCGGACTTTTTATTTCTTCCTCCAGCAATGGTCTGCAACCTTGCCTTGTGCTAACAGCACACATCAGATTGATGGCCATGCCACGTGGGGTGGGAAGCAGGGGTGCCTGAGTGCAGCCACCATCCTCCTCGTGGAGATTACAGTCATCAATTTCCATCTGCTGTGAGCATCAACAACGTGATTTCTGGCTTTAGGAACATCAGTTGACTCCCAAGGCTGAATGGGTTTTCATTTGGCAACCGTTACTCCACCCCTACCATCAATGCTATAAAAAGACATCAGCAGCAGGTAATTTCCTTTGGCTCTATAATATATGAGCCTGAAATTACATCTTTTCCTTTACCACGTCAGATTGGTACCCAGATTGGTACCTTTTGAGACTTTACATATGCCTTATGGCTTTCAATAGCACAGTCATCTCTTTTGCTGGCTAATCAGAAGCATTATTGTTCAACACTGTTTTTGGGGAAAAAAGAGAAATTTCCAACCTTAATTAAACAGGGTGTGAACTAGCCTGAAATTTCAGAATAATAGAAGAAGCAGGTCTGTTTGTAGAGCAGCAGGCTCACAGCCTTGTTGCTGTTATCCTGCACCCCATCCAGCAGCACCGGTCCCTCCTCCTTCCTTGTGACTCTTCGTGTGTATTCCTCCACCTTCTTTCCACTTGGCTGCAGGCTCAGGGTCTCCATTCATATGTGGACCCCATTTCATGGCTGAGCTGGTCTGCAGGCATACACAGTGGGAGCTGCTGCACTTTAATCTGAATTCAAGCATCTATTTCTGTCAGGGAAGACCTTTGCCAGGGTAGAGAGGATGGGTGGGGATCCTGACAGGGGAAGGGGACACCCTGCAGGAAGCAGCTGGGGTCTGTGGAGTTGAGGCTAATCCCTCCTGAAGCATCAGACCCCACAGGCTGCAGGTACATCTCTGGTGCAGCTGGTAGATCCCTAAGCTGGATAGCTCTGAGCTGAACCTTGCAAGGGCTTTTCAAATGCTCATTCCCCAAATGCTTCTAAACAATGCCTGTGATTACTCCAGAACCATGAATATAACACTTGGAGGAGGAAGAAAGGCTTAATAAACCCAAATGTGTTTTTTAGCAGCAATTCACAGTGGGGTCTGTGGCTGAGCCTGCCAGCTGCCACAGTCTGCACGGGTTGCATTTAGCCAAGCCTAAAAGCAGGAGCAGTATTGGCTCTGGAGAAACCTACTGCTCCCTCCTATTGTCTAGAGAAATTAATTGCTTTAAAGTAATGCCTGGAAATTGTGTGCCAGTCACATGCTAAACAGATAAACAGCAGAGTACAGGTTTGTTCAATGAATTTCCAAAGCTTTCTCACTGAGATGTGATTCTGTTGGAATTCCTATTGAAAAAGGGGCTGATTCCTCTCTGTATTCCTCTGATGGTGGTTTGTCCCTTCAGGGACTGTGTAGAGCACTATCACATCAGCTGTTGTATTTCAACACTTAGTTGTGCAAGTGCTAACTGCAGGACTGGAATAGTGTATATTTCTTTTCACCATAGTGTGTTATAGATCCATCAGGAGCTGCAAATGTTCTGGGATAACTGTGGCTTGTTTCTTCCCGTGCTAATGCTGAGCCTGCTGTGGCTATGAGAGATCTGGCTGGTGACATGTGGCAGGTGGGTCTTGGACACCACCATAACATTGTCTAAATGCCCTAACTGGGCTGTGCATGGGAGCATTGCATGGGCTAATCCTGTCCTTTCACAGGCTGCATCCTGAAAATGTTCAGGTGAGGTGTTAACCTCGTACTTAAATTCTCTACTGCAGTGTTCATCCACAGCTTTCCACCCAAATATTCTCTCTGTTGGCTCCAAAGTGATTGTTACTTTTGTCCCCTTCTCCAAAGATATGGTCTCAGCACTGTTCTTTAGGAGACCTTCCTCTGAGAGCAGAGGAGTCACTTCATGGACAGCAGGAGTTTTTCATTTCTGACCTCACTCATTTGGGTCACTTTAGTGCTGATCTACCCACCTTGGCTCCATTTTCTTGCCCAGCCAGATGCAAACACTCTGCTATGGCCTCATATCTTGTTGCTGTCATGTTTATGTCTACTCCATGCTCCAGTGGTTGTTGTATCTCCTTCTAGAGCCCCAAAATTATGCTTAAGTAGTCCTATTCTTGGAGCAGGGAATTTCATGGAATGGAGTGGAATTTGTCCTTGCAAATGAGGAAAAAAAACCCTCCTACAAAATCAATAAATTTCTGTCAGCATAAAACAAATTTGAGGGGGAAGAATCTCTTTCCTTCCTCTGCATGCCTCCATCTTTTTCTCTAAAGTGTTGTAAACAGCAAAACTGCTTCTGGTAAGCACTGTCCTGGCGCTGGAAATGGCTTTCTGTGGCTACTTACAATTACTGTGAGATCGATAGGGAACAGCAGCCCTTGTGCAGTGAAGAGTGAATGACATGAAGTTAACTTTCCCTCCCCTGCTGGGATGGATAGTGTACTGTGGCCCTGTTTCCTTATCTTCTTTAGACAAGAGTCATTTCAAGCTTGATTTTTCTTGATTATCAAAAGAGAAGTTTATAGATTTTACTGTACTGAAGGAACCCAAAACATTGCTGCCATTCAGAGGTGTGTCTCCTCATAACCTACCATCCAAGCACATTTGGAGGCTCACAGATCCCTTCACCATAATGCATTTTTAGTTCATCCTGTTACCTTTCACACACACACACATATATAAATGTCTTTGTGCTGTGTTTGGAGCTGTATGGGGGAGAGGGATGATCTTCACGTGCCTTCCCTTAGGGCAATACTGGCCACATGGGATGTCATGCAAAGGAAAGTGGAACAGTCTTTAAAGGCTGGGGAAAAAAAATAAAAGCATTAAGAAAGGAATGGGAAGCATTTTGTGCAATCTACATATAAACAAAATGTATACCATTGTAAATTTTTTTTTCCTTAACTTTCTTAAAGTCAGGACAGCACAATGCCTGCCATGTTAAATTGTTGTCTTCAGAAGTCATTGGCTGTAGCAATTGTATTGAAGTGGCTTTGAAGGCTGGACTGAACAGCAAGATACACAATAGTACATTTTTGGTTTGTGCATTATCATATTGCTCTAATTCAGCTTAATGAGTCAATTATCCACTTAGAGAAATTAATTACAAAACAGACTCTAAAAGTGTTGAGGATAAGTTCTGTCAAGCCAGTGTCATATTGTGGGATGTAATGAATGATGCTGAGCCTCTCTACATATCTGTGCTTGACTCCTTTCCTTGGGATAGAGGTGCTCAGAGTGGAAAAGTTTGGTCTTGGACGGCAGTACAAAACCTTCTGTCAGTCTGTTGCACTTTGTGTTCAGCTTCACCTGGAGTAAAAGTGGGGTTGGGAACATCAACAACATCTTGGGGAAAAAAATCTGGGAGGGGTTTGGAGCTAATTGAGCTGCAGCACTAAGGGCTCACTGTTATTCTGGGTATTTGGGCGCTCACAGAGAGGATTTACCTCAGGGATTCTCATCTGTAAGACATGAACTACTTGTCTGTTGCAATGGTGCGTCTCATGTCAAGGGAATGGGATGCAATAGATCAGAGTTAAATTAAAACACATTTCATGTATTTATAAATGAGCAGTGGTATCTGTTTTCCTGCTTTGGTGAACCTGACACATATGAATGCACAAACCTCAGTCTCTGGTGGCTGGTATTATTTTAATAGTAAGTGAAAAGCCCAGAGAGTATAAATTGCTTGTGTTTCTTCATAAGAAAACTGGATTCTATAAACCCGAAAGGAAACACTAGACTTGCCAGAATAAAACTTATTCATGTATTGCCTGTTAATCTTTCAACATTAACATTGAGTTTTGGTGGGTTTTGGTTGGGTTTGGTTGGGTTTTTTTTTCTGATTTGGGAGTTGTTTCCTATTATCAGTAAAAGAAATTAAGCACTGAATTGATTATTTGAATATTTAAAGGCTGAATCGTGCATTGCCATGAATGCTGTGATCTTTAGAGGCACTGACAGCTTTCCCTCTGGCTGTTAACATGTCTGCTTTATACAACACAAATGTCAACATCACTACTCCTCTAATTAGAGCAGTAGGTCAAACAGTGTCTTTGTCTGTGGAGGAACCCATGCCATTAACCATGTTAAGAAGAAGCTCCTTTGTTAAGCTTGATTTATGTTTCTGAGGTTTGTTTTATCCTGTGGCAATGTACAAGCGCTGTTTTCAGAGTGGGGCTTTTTTGCTGATTGCAGAAAGGGAAATACACAGAAGAGATTGTCCCTCCACTGACTGAGCCCCTGCCTGGGCTGCAAAGCAAACCTTCCCCAGCACTCCCAGCTCGCCACAGGTCTGGACTGTGTGAGCGCATTGCTTTCGTGTAATTCAAACACAAGGAACGTAGCTTTCCAGAGAGTTTAAGTTATAATATTAATGGAAGTTGTAGAAGTTTATACAAGTAGGGGAATATAGTGTTATCCCTCAAAACTGATGCAAAGGAAAAATTGCCATCATCCTTTTTTGGGTTCTCTGCTGGAGGCACCAGTTCAGTTTTGCCTTTTCTGATTAGTTTTTAAGTAGGATTTAGAATATTTACATAATGATAAATCTTTCATTTAAGATCAAGAAAATAGTGTTGTCTGTCTTGAATATCTGAAAAATATGATTGGTATTTACAGATCATCCCATTTGTTTTTCTGAACTCTTTGATTGCATCTCTTCCAATGCAATATGCATTTTGTAAAACTGAAATTGCGTCACGGAAATGCATAGAAAATAGTTTTAAAACAGACTACGGTTTCAACATTTTTATTTTAATTTTTTAAAAATGTTTAAAATTTTATTTAAATATATTTTTAATAAACTGATTTTTTTTTATGTAACGTTTTTTGTCTTTGTCATCTTGGGTTTTAGTGGATAAGTAGTTGGTGAGTCTCCCATGGAAATTCTTAGATTTCAGAATAGCAGGATTTTTCCTTAGAGTAATTAATAGTCAAATAAGCTAACACTGGCATGAGCTACTGTGTATGCTTTAATTCAGCTAGTTGTTTCTCTGGAAGGAGAGTGCCAGTAGTAGAGAGGAGATCACTGCAATCTTTCCTCCTCAGAGACAAGCACGTGTAAGAACAGTGCCAATATCCAAAGATGGACAGTAAATGCTTTGGGTATTGTTTCTCTGTGTTTTGTTCTCGTTAGCATTTGGCATAGTCACTTTTGTTTCCTTTCTCCTGCCCATTTCCCTACAATGCCATGTGCCACCACACAGATCAGCGTGGTGACTCCTTACAGATGAAATATTTATTCTCCTGTACCCTCGGGCAAACCTGAAGCACATGGAGAACATAAAGGACAGGATTCCATCATCCCTGCTCTAATCCACCCTGAGCACACAGTATGCCCAAAGCCTTGTGGCACTGGTGGTCACTGGTGGGCATCTCTTGTTTGTCTGGGGCTGCCTTGTCCTAGGAATTGCCTGTAATTGGTCCCTGGGGTATGGGCTGGGATGTTCTTCTTCCTCCACAAGAGAATGGTGTGGAGGGCTCTGCCTGCTGCCTTCCCACTGCTGCCTGCCAAAAGCACTGCTCAAATGCTTTGCCTTTCCCAGGGTTATCTGGGAAAGGAAGCCACCTCCTGAACACCCCTGCAAGGTGCTGAAACATGCTTTTAACTAGAGGGGAGAAGGTTCATCACATTGAACTGGTAGGTGGAACCCTGAAATGGCCGAAAGTGCTTGCAGTGGCGCAGAGAAAAAAGTCTCTTCTCTCTTTCTGCTGTGCTCCCAGCACAGCACTGACATCTCGGGAATTGAAGTTCTGGTAATTTTCCGTGTGTTGGAGGATCTGTGCTTTACTACCATGGCTCTTTGGTTTGTTAGGGTTTTTTTGTTTGGTTTGGGTTTTTTTACATTTGCTTAGTGACTGTCATTCTGCTGAAAATTAAAGCTCTTCATTACCCCAGACAGAAGCTGTATTTGCAGATTTATGTTGCCCTTCTCTGAAGAGACAGTGCTGCTTCTGCCAAATTAGCTGCAGCAGATCTATGACCTGGAGGCTGCTCTTCAGTAGGCTGGAATTAAACCGTCCAACACACATCCAATGTAAACACTGCTCCTGTAATGAAGCTCAGATACAGGATACCAGCTGCCAAGTCTCTGTTGGATTTTAGACTGTTACCTAACATGTATTTAGAAAGCCCAGTCTTATTGCTGAAAACCAAATGAAACTGAAATAACGGACTGGGGCTTAATTTGTTTTCATTACTGCAGCACAGACCTATGAATTAATGACTTTAAATTAATTAGGTTTTCCACTTTGTATTGAAGATAAACTGAAAGACTGAGGCATACTATTTCCTCTTTTCTTCTCCAGAATATATATGTGCACCATAACACTGCAGATGAAAAGCACGAAATAACTGTGACTGTTGTGTGTGCATAAAACAAGTTTAATATGGAAATCATACATAAATATAAGTTTCTTCATCTGCATAATAGTTTGGCTCCTATTGACTCAGGAGCCAAACTGTTTCCTGAGGGCTGTCCTGACTCATGGTCAAACTGATGCTCTCAGTTCCTCTGAACAGAGAGGGTCACGGATGGCTACTAAGTAGGCCAGCAGCTTTAGGAATGAGCTGGGGAGCTCTGCTGTTTAGGGAACCTGAATCTTCACAGGTTTCCCACTGAAGATACGGTGCTAACCATGCCAGCTGTAGGCTGGTATTTGCTGGTAACCCGGCTCAGCAGGAAGCATTCCTCTCTCTCCTCACCCTGCAATGCTGGCTTTCACACAGCTCCACACAGTGTCTCTGAAGGCACACTTCATTGCACGCTGTGTTATGCTTTATTATAATGAGCTAGGTGCTCATTAAAGCTTCACAGTTATAAACAGAGCCATAATTTAGCTTGAGGAACACTGTAATATTAGTGTGGCACCTGGAAACTAACCCTGTCTCAAGCTGGGTTATGTCAAAATGCAAGTAAAGGTACTTATTTGTAACAACTGAAGTGGATGATAGAATTGTAAGTGTTTATGAAATGTACAGATGAAAAAGTGAAGGAAAATCTAAGTCTACAACCCCCCTCTCATTCTCTCTAGTCATTCAGCCAGCCCTTTGCTTCCTGGCCCATTGGTATCATGTCTGTACAGAAGGACTCTGCCCTCATCCTCTCGTTTCAGAAAGTTTCCATTCCAGCAGAAGAGACTCCTGAGTGACCTCCAAGGGTTTGCATCACACTCCCTTTTCCTTTGTATGTTTATGCAACCAACTAAATCAAGAGGCCACTATTAATTGCTCCTGATAAAACCATGGTCTGCATCCCCTCTTTGGACCTGCAAATGCTGTTGTGGCAAGGAAGGTACCACGCTGCAAGAAAGGCAGCACACTGCTTCCAGCCATGGGCAGAGCTCTGCCCATGGTTTCTGCTGCCCAGGACAAAGGGGCTCCATCCACTGAACTCCATCTCACATTATATCTGTGGCCTAAGACAAACACAGACACATTTAAGGCGTGAGACTCCTTTTTCGCATCTGACTGTGCCAAAGTCATCACAGCATGACCCTGTGGTGACGCTAAGTTTGAAAAGACTGATCCCCAACACTGTCTTGAATGGGTGCAAATTAGAATAGAATAGAACAGAATAGAATAGAACAGAATAGAATGAAATAGCACCAGTAAAATGGAATTTGCAACAATCCCCTATCTTTTCCAAACCTTATGCTCATCCAGGGGCTTTTTAGTTGTCCCAGCCTCAGCTAATAAAGCAAGGGTGCTACTGATGTAGCAGGGTCCCAGCAGTGCTGGGTCCCAGAGCCCGTTTGGTGAGTGTGGATATGCATGCTGCTGAGTGAGAAGTATTCTGCCTATTTTCTGGAGGGATTCTATTAAAAACGGTAGTGCTTTGAGACTCCAAAATCAGAGCTGGGCACTGAGCATGGCAACAGTCTGCACAGTGCCTCAGGCATGGCACAGACCAAGAGAGCTTGCACAGAACGCAGGATATAGAAAACCTCTATCAGCATGTTTTATTCTTATTCTATTTTTTAAAATGGTGTGAACTGAAGTCTTAAGTGGCAGTGAAAGTGAAAGACTGAGAAGAACTATGCATCTGGCTGTGCTGGCACTCAAATTCATAGTTCTTGTTTTATTTTATTTTCCCTTTTCTCTTATTCTGGGGCAGATGGAACGAGTACTGCAGAGCAGAACACCTCTATCCAGAAAAGATATGGGGAGGGATGGAAAACCAGGCGAATGATAGAGTCTGCTAGCTATGTAACGCCAAACTGGGGGCTGGAAACCATTCCCTGTGTAGGCCACTGTACCCAAGAGTGAGGCAGAGAAGTTCTGGTTTTACTTATGTATTTCAGGGGAGTGTTCCCTGAATCCATGGTCTGATTTCCAACTGTGATTGTATTATCAAGTGATTAAGGACCATGGTCTTGGTATTAGAAGCCAGTTAGCCTAAGCAGAAAGAGATGACACAGGCAACAAAGGCAGAAATATTGAAGAAGAAAGGTTCATGGCAAAAAATGCAAGCAGTTCTAAGGAAAATGGTTCTTTGAATCCTATGCTCCCTAACCCAGTTCCAGTGCCCTTCATGGGAACATGAGCTGGATTTGATTGGGGCTCTCAGAGGTCAGTGCTTTATCCACTCACCTAAAACTGAGTGTGCAGCCCGAGAGACAACTGAGAGCTTTGCCTGGTTTCTATTCTGTTTGCACTTTGGGGAGTTGGTTTCAGCAGACCAAGTAACACTGCAACGTTGCTCAGCTGATTACACACCGGTTATAAAGTTCTCTGTGAGGGATCTTGCTGTGAACTGACTGAAGGGTTCTGTACTGGTTTTGATTTTGATAAGCCCTTCGAGGCCTAGAGAGAAGCCAGGGTGTGATGTAGGGCAAGACATCCAAGGCTATGGCAATTTATCAAATCTTTCAAAACTCTTGTGTTGTTTTGGGGTTTTTTTAATTAACAATTTAATCATTTGATTTGAATGCTGCTTTCCATATTCTTGTTGGGGTTGAAAAATAATGGTTGATGCACTTGAAAGAGGAGTTTGCCTCTTGATCCCACTTGGCTATGGTTGTTAGCATTACTAACATTATTAGAGCATTATTAGAGGCTGGACTGCCCTAACACTGGCCCAATGGAAGATGCACTGCAGATGTTATCTTATTACCTAGAAATCCTCCATGACCTTGACAGTCCTGAATTTGTGATCTTGGGATATAGTGGACCTGTAGAAGGTTCAGAAAGCCATTAGAAGGAATGGCAAGCTGAGTTACTACTGAAACTTTCCCCATTCTCTGTGTATCCTTTCTCTTACCTGTCTTTTCTGAAATTTATTGACTTGTAAGTGATTTTAATTTCTCTTTTTATTTTTTCCCCAAAACATTGTATCAGTAATGCAAAAGGACATTTTTAAAGATTTCAGTCCTGTTATAATAAACCCAGGGTAGTATTATGAAAAGCACGTCTTGACACAAACAGAGGCTGTTGAGCACTCCCACTCTACGTAATGGCTCAAGGGCTAAACATTTATGTTAAGATTTGGATGGAAGGGTTATCTTTTGACAAGTCTGAAGAGCTGTCAAAACCCTTAATATGTTTTAGACAGTGAAAAAAATGCCAGGCAACTAGAAAGTTGTATACTTTTTAAAAAAGTCTGTAATCCTGATGCTGATTTTGAAAGGAACTGTGCATGCCATCGTGGAGGGTTTGGTGGTCATCAGATGGACGAACTGGTGAGGGTACCAGTGGAAGTGAGCACCGATTCTTTGAGAGACCCTCCCCACCAACCTGTCTTTAGTTTGCTCTCCCAAGAAAACAAGGTTTATGCAGTTGCTTCATCTCTCTGTCTGACCATCCTCTTCCTTCTTTCTACCACCCTCGCAGTAGCTGACCAGGAGATTCAGAAGTGTCAGCCTTGTTTGACAGAGGAATGAAAGTCAGTGCTTTATGACGCTCCCCAAGTGGATGGAGAGGAGAGCGATTCAGTGTGGTGTCCTTTGTGAGGCAAAGGCAGGGCACAGTCAGGCTGGGCTCGCATGTGTTTAGTAGACTCCCAACTCCTGAGAAGTGGCACTTTATGGTGTCCCTGCATAGGGATGGGAAAGTCACAGAGGACATAACGCAGTCAAGAAAATCATTTTGGAAGAGATAAGGGGGGAAGGTTGCTAGGAGAAAAAGGATAAAAAATCATGATAAAGCCAGAATACTTCTGCCGTTATTTGACAAACATCGTGCGCAAACAAGTCTGGTGTACAAATGTGCTCAGGGATCCTGTTTCAGTTTTGGCACTCAGAAAATCTTTTTATCTGTCAGGCAATGGGAAAAATCTTGGCCAGTAAATAATCGAAGAAAGGAAAGGGGGAAAAGAAGGGGCTGCCAGGATAAGTTTTGTTTTAATCGGTATTGTCAGTAGTTTTGGACAAAGGATTTGCCTACTACACATCTCCATTTGCCAGCTGTCCTTGTGTTTATTTTTACTAAAATAATCTGAAAATTATTCTTCTTGTGAAATTTAGAAGACATCCTCCCACACTGATTACCACAATTAATACAGATTTTTGAGCAGACTTTATTGACATTTGGTGCTGTTATATGCCCACCTTGAAGAGGGTTTCACCTTTTCCATGATGGAACACTACAATTAGATCTGCATTGTTCACTTTTTATCAGAATAAAGATATTTAATCTAAATCTACACTATAGCTCAGTTGTGCAGCTTGTTGTTTGGCTCCAGCAATGATTTTTAATTCTTCTCAGCCAAAGTATATCTGCAAATATTGGGGCCACATTCATTGTCCATCACTGCAAACACTGGATTTAAGATGGGGCTTCAACAGACCAGTATAATTTACCTTGTTCTACTGCCTAACTGATGACACAGATGATATAAAAGATAAGTTTCTGCTGCAGCTGAAATGGCTAATTGCTAATAGGAACTTTGCCACCAACTTCAGTAAGGATAAAGCAAGTATTGATTCATGCAAAACTACCTCAGTATACCGTTAAATGTTGTAAGGGGATTTGTAAGACATGAAAAAATGTGGAAGGAATATGGATGCTTTACTGTTGTTACAGGAGAGAGCTGCCCTGCATGTGTGCACCACTTCATGGATCCTTCTGCAAGTTGGAAGTTTCCCTGTGCCTATAAGTCAGCAATTATTTCCAACCTGTCCTATTCCAAGTAACATAAATAACAGAAACAAGGCTAGAAACAAGGCCAGGCATTCTTCATCTTGGTGTGAACCTAGCCTTCTAGACCCTGCACAACCTTCACTTTGAGACCTTACGTTTTAGGGATGGGGTTGCTGTCTTGAAAAGTGCTTTCCCAATGAATATCAAATGATATGACCTGAACATCAGACAGGCACATGCCTTTAGAGAACTTCAAGTGATAAAAATACAGTTATGCGTGATTTCTGATCGGTTTTTGGTCAGCTGCTTCCCCTCCAGTCTCTTAAGCTGTGTTTACATGCCTTCTCTTTACCCCAGCATCCCTTACATCAGAAATCCTCTCCTTGCCTTCACAGCTGCTGGGCTGTACCTCACCCACGCGTGTGCCTCTGAAAGGCTGGTGATGGAAACCCTTCCACGGGCTTATGGTGCCCACAACATGCGGTAGAGGTGTCTCATGATACAAGTATCCTATCTGTTCAGTAAAACATGATGCTTGAATTGCATTTCTTAATGGTGGAGAGCATTAAATAGCTAAGAATTGAGGCAGTGCTAATTCTAAGTGAGAAGCTCCTAGTCTTGCTTGGGGGACTGTTGTGAAGTTCCTATTTCTTGTTTCAAATACAAACCCCAGAAGTTTACATGAGCACCCCATAAATCAAGAGCTACAAAAATGTAATGTAGGCAGTTGAAAGGACCACTGCCTACAGCTGCTAAAACCACTCAGCATGTTTACTAAAGTTTAAGGAAAAACGCAAGCTGAAGGTGAAAATACATCAGCTGTGGAGCAATGTTGGGGGATAGCATATGTTTGGTGGCATAAATATGAGAATGTTTTTCAGCTGATACCACAAGTAAGTTTAGATTTACACTCAGACCATGTCTAATGGCTCTTTAGATCAAGGGCATTGCTAAGCTTTAACATAAAAAAAATTATGTGTACATAACTTAAAGTACACCCCTTAAAGTCTGCAGTACAGAGGAGGGTTTGTAACACTGTGAATCTCAGCTTGTTGAAAAGAAAAGAGATGGTATGCCTCAGCTGAGGTGCTGGTGGGAAGCAAACCTGTTCTTTGCCTGCTGCTGGAGCAGGTGTGTGTGGTGTGGCTGGTTCTGACTATAGGTACAGAGGTGCCTGCTGCCTGCAGCAGGGAGATGCCCGTGCTGGCGGCTGCAGTGAGACTGCTGACGTGGAGCCTCAGAAGATACAGCCCTTGGTACCACCAGCTGCCATGAAACAATGGGAAAATGTTTGTTTAATAAGGACTGTAAAATGTCCCCAGCACTCAGGACTCTTAAGTACTTTCATAATTTCAGGGGAACTTTTCCTGGCAGACTTTGATCATATTAAATAGATTTCCCATGATATCATAATGGTCCATTTGTTATAAATGTGCTGATTTGCGGATGTGCAATTAGCTGACTCAAGCAAAAAAGCATTATAGATACCCTGTGTATGAAGTGGCAGTTTATTTCTCTCCATATGGTCTATAACTTGTTCCATGCTGCTTACCGTGGGGTCTGGGCTTACTGCCCACTGCTCATCACAGTTTATAGAGAGGAAAATTGAAGGCAGCCACGAAGTTAATTCTTTGCAATACAGTTATTTCCTTAAGGCAATAATCAGCCAAAACTTCTCCTTGGAAGCAGGTGAGTCCTGGCTGTTCCCTCTGCGGTGTGAGGGTGAGATGAAATCACCTTAGCAAAGGGCACTGCATGAGTTGAGAGCCAGGGGCTTCCCAGAAGGAAAGAAAAGGGCTTCCCAAGTCCTGCATAACTCATGGCCTTTGAAAGATATTTTTTTTTTTGCCTGCCATATGTTTATTTATCGCTACTTGAATGTGTCTAAACAAAGGGCTAAATCTCATCCTTCTGAAATCCATCAAAAAACTTCCTTGGACCTCAGCAGTGGTGGGATTGCATCCTAAGTTAATATCCCAAAAAAGACAAATTTGTAAAATATGCTCAGTGCAGGATCAGTTGTTTTGCTGTCGAAGTGGCAGCTGGCACCTCACCTCACTGCACATTTTTAACTCTTCTAATAGGAAATAAGTATATTTTACTCTCCTGTCTGGCTTCTCTCTTACACCTTTCAAATGAGTGGGGAGCATGGAAAAAAAGAGATTTGGGAGAGCAAGGGAATATATTAACATATAGGGTTAAAGTTTCTGAGAACAAGGAATTTTATTTTTTTTTTTGCCTCATCAGCATATTTAACAGTTGCAAATCTCAGTGTATGAGGAAATGTCTTACATTCAAAGACTATTAACAGCTGTGAAATTAGATTTACAAATCTGAATATATAACTGCATATTTTATATGCTGTTGCATATAATTTGTGCATATATTCATGAAACTGTCTTGTAGTTTACGAAATTTGAGTGTACCGTTTCAGTAGGAAAGATTTCTTAATCATGAAATCGTTAAATGAAAGACTTGCCTTATGTAAATTTTGAAATTTGTGCAATACAACATGATGTCTTTTGAGGATATCACACAACTAAACCCAACAGATATATACACATAAATAGTTATTTGGAAGGTCTGAAACATGCTTATAAAGAAAAAAATATTTTAATAATGTCTACCTTCAAATAACTCTCAGGTGGGTACAGTTTAATATCATAATTGTGATTCTTATTTTTTAAATAGTATAAGCAACACATTCTACAGTGCTTCATTTCTTTCTTAAAAATGTTTTGTGTTCGGAGATGAGTCATTTCGAGGCTGGGGCACTCACCTTTTTAGCTCAGCCTATAGCTCTAAGGATTGAAAATACATAACATTATTGTCTTATACAAATCACGATTCATCTGGTAATGAAACTCTCCAAAAGAAAGCAAATACAAAACTTGGGAGTCTTTGGAACATGAAAGCTGAGTACGTGGCCAGCAGACATGCTGCTTGCAAACCTATGGGAATAGTCACTTAATTGCAGCTAAAGCCTCGCTTCTGTGTTTAGGAATCCTGATCTGCTCACAAAGATCTCAACACATGACTGAAATAATCTGTTTATCCAGCATATGGTTCTTTGTGAGGACTGGATTGAAGTCAGCTACTCGGTCTTATGTGTCATTTGTCACAGTGTGCTGTGTCCTTCTAAGTGCTGCCTTTCTAGTCCAGGTCGATGGAGGCATTTTAGCAATGCAAAGAGGTGATTAGAGGCACTTCTGCTGGAATGTATGCTGTGGTGCTTAATGAAATTAATTTGGCTTATGACAGGGGCATGGAAAGGCAGCCCTGGGCTTTGTCCTACTCACTGTCACAATTTCCTAGGGTGACATTGGATGTGTCAGTAGTGACCTGCTCTTTGCTTTCAGCATGCATGGTGCTAGCAGATGGGGGGGAGGCTGAGAGTTTCCAGGTGTGCTCGAAGGTGTTTGTTCAGGAGAACCAAATCTTTAAAACCAGGGTTTTCTAGCTGATATTATTGCAGTTGATAGTTGTGTGTAAGGAAAGTAATATCTGCTTGGTTTAACAGGGAAACTATTCTGTCTCCTAAGTGCTGTCTCCTTCCCCCCAAAGCAGTGACCACATCCAGCTCAGACACATGGCAGCAGAGAAATAAAAAGGCTCCTTTCCTTAGTCCATCTTCCTGTATCTTCTGCCTAGAACAGTGGAGCCAGCATGGCTGATCTGGGCCATTAGTGATTTGTGTCCGTACTTACTTGGAGATGCATTTTTCAGGTTATGTCCTTCTCTCATACACACAGTATTTTCACAGGCTAGCTCTACAATTATAGTCTAAGCAGTGTGTGAGCTATACAGAGGAACTGCCACTCGACCTCAAGTAATGTCAAATTTTAAATTCATGAAAAGCAGGATTTTTTGAATGAAACAAAGTAGTGCCCAACATCCACACAGATATCAAAGCAGAAAGATACAGTGTCAGGAAAATGCAGCCAAATTGAAATCCCAAGAAAGTGATAATAAAATGCTTCATTAAACAGAAAGAAATAAAAAGAAAAGAAAAGGAAAAAAAAAAAGGCAGTGCAGAAAAAGCTGGGCTTAAATGTCAGTGAGAACTTTCATTCTTGTTGGCTTTTAAACTCCCCCCATCAGAAAACTGAAACTCTTCAGTCATACAGAGATTTTCTGCAGAGGAACCAGAAGCAGCAGCTGAACAGGCGATGTACCACCAACAGTAAGAGCAGCCAGATTTTGACACCCGTGTTTTCACGAGGTGCCATTTCAGCAGTAGTTTCTGTAGGTCTTTCAGTTGGACCATGAAAGTGGTCTCGTCTAACAGGAAAAACAGTGAAGGTGAAAAGCGCTCTGCTCCCCTGCTTAGGCGGAGCAGCATTTGCAGCCCTTGCTCCCCAGCAGAAACTGCACTGAAGGGTATGTGTAGCTGGTGTGACTTGCCAAATTCAGCCTATTTCTTACACATCTGTCCTTCTGCTATATTAAATGGGGATTACAAATGTATGTTGCACTCTGAAAGCACTGCAAGGACATCAGGAACTGTGTGATCTCCTGAGGGCTGGTGTCCTCAGGGCTCTGCAGGTTTTGCTCTCATTAGCGGAGACTTCAGAGCCTCTGGTGCTGACTCCCAGAGAAAGTCTGTGTGCCTCCATGGTAAGATCATGGCTTCTGACTGTGTTTCCAGCAGTTCTTCAAGAGCTGAGAAGCTCTGCAGTTTTGTGGGATGCTTTGGGAAGTTACCTGGTGTCTGCACCCTGCGTCCTCTGCTCCAGATCGAGTTGGGCAGATGTGCAAAAGGCATCTATGTAGGTGAGAGAGATAAAAGTTGCACCGTGCTGTGCCAGTTAAAGTTTTGGGCAGGAGCTGGGCCTCAGCAGGATGCCAGGTTGGCTTCCAGGCGGTGCACTGGTACCCAGGGGCCCCTGGGTTGGTTCTGCGTTGTGTAAACGCCTGTGCCATAAATGAATAACAGCTTTTTTTTTTTTTTTTTTTCCCCTGGGTCTCAGCTTTATTTGCTTTTGCTTTTTCTTGGACAGTGAACTTGTGCCTTGAGCAAATGCGTGAAAAGTTTTTAATATCCATGCCTCCAATGGGCCAACAATGGCACATCTAATCTTAATCTATATTGTCTGTACTTTTGCTCAGTAAAGCTGCTATAAGAAATAATACATTTCTTCTTTAAAGTCCCTTCCCCGCCCCTGCTGTATAAGTGTTACTTCCTGCCCTCCTGCTCTCTCAATAGCACTTCCCTTTCCTGTTTTGGTTATAAGCTTTCATAGAGACTCTTGGCTTGTCTCCCTGCCAAATTTGTCTTCTGCTCAGGTGAAATAGAATATTTGGATTTGAGCACACGTGCCAGCTTTGAGCATTTACCTCTGTGGGATTGCCTGACCAGGTCCTCCTCCATGGCAGGCACGTAAGTATCTGGGGACTGTGCCTGATGGCAGGGAATTTGTTGACCAGAATTAATGTGACTGGATGCGAAGGAGAGCACGTATTGTGAGAAACACAGAAGGTTCGTGTTTTGGTTATAGCCTGGTAGGATAATTTATGATTGTATAAAATGGTAATTAAGCTTTTATGGCAATCCTACATTAATATGCATCCCCTGGCAGTGAGGGAGAAGCTGACTCGATGAAGTGAGCATTTCTTCATTCCTGATCTGCCTCTATCAGCTCAAGGGGAATTGTCACAGATTTATTTACATTTCTTCTGGGATTGAAGGGAAACCAAGGCAAAGTGATGTCAGCTTTAATGTAAAATCTTTATGCTGATTTCCTCTATTCACTTGCGAGTCTGCCTTTCCTGGTCATTAGTTATGATTATGATCTTTCAGACCTTTATTTAAGGTATTGTTCTCCTGAAATACAGATCTGGTTGGCTTATGAGGGAGAGCCCTCAGTCGTGTATTTTCACTTGACAGTTCGGTTTTGGGTTTTGCATAATTCGTATTTTACACAATTGGGTACTTCTTCTTTTTATTTCTGTAATTTTCAGGGGAACGGAAGTTGTTTATATTAATAGCAACTTGATCCAATTGAGTTGCTTTTTTACTGTTTTTGTCTAATTGAGTTCCTGGTGTTTCTCCAGGCCATTTACTTGACTCGCTTTTAGGAACTTCGAAGCATTTACCTGATATTTACTTTTAGGAACTCCCAAAGTGTATCTTCAAGATGGTATGTAAAATCTGAAAGTGAGCCCCACTTCACAGGAAGAAATTTTGCATGGTTTGAAGCATTAATGGAGCAGTGAAATTCCTCCATTAGGAGACTCCATTCGCAGTCAGTTGTTGGAACTTGGAAGGAAAAGTTTCCTGGAGCGTGGCCTGGCAGCAGTGCCCAGCAACAATGGCACTTCTCTTTATCACACCACTTCCTCAGTGAAGTGCCTTTTGCAAAGCACATCTCTTTGAGCGTTTCTGGACATGCTGGGTTGAGATGCTGATAACTGGAGTTCCCCTTAGAGTCATTTGAATTCTTACGCTTCAGTGTGCAAAACCTGCCAGAAGAGGGGCGGGTTAAAATTAACAACACCTCATGGTTTAAAAATCTTAGCAACATAAACTAAGCAGATGTGCTGGCTTACAAGGGCATCAATCTGTGGCCTCTCAGCTGGCCCCAAATCTCCACTGATTGGCAGATGTGCTATTTAAGTGCCGTGGCAGACACCGAGAGGTCAGGGCTCTCCACAGACTTCGGCTGGCAGTGCTGAGGACTGAGCTGTTCTGGACTGACAGTCAGGCCCAGGTGAAATATCTGTTCTGCTACAGTCCTGTTTTGCATACTGTGTAAATTTTTGTATTTCTTCTCACTTTTCCCATGCTCAAGAGCATTGAGGGGTGACAGAAGGTTATGCAAGTTTCTCAGGTCATGCCAGGACTGTGTGCGAGTTCCCAAATTTAGCAACTCATCTGCCGAAGTCCTGGCTTAGTGTGTAACCTGGCTGCCTCATAAACTGTGTCTTCTCTGTTTTCCAGCTGATATTTCTGCTGTGGGTATCTGCAGCAGATACTGGACAGGCAGTTCCCACTGTGTATGCCAATGTAGTAAGGGACAATTCAAAATTAATATCTTATTCCTAACAGAAAGTAACTTTTGAATATTCTTCCTTATGGAGGTGAACTGGTGTTCATCTTACTTTTGATAACACTGTAAGTACCAGTATTTCCATTTCCTGCTCTGTAAAATATGTATTTGTCTTGCAGGTGTGTCATGACTTTATTTAACAGCGTCAGTCCTTTTGAGAGCTGCTCATGAAGGAGGCTTCATAATGTTACTATTTTCTTGTAACTATTTCTTGTAACTATTAAACTGTTTAGATGCTAGAGTTCAGCATTGGAGAAAGGTGATGGCCAGGCAGATGCTCAGTGCAAAAGGCTCATCTCCTGCTGGCAGTGCGGACAAAGCCCAGCACCAAAAGATCTAAATGTGCATGTTCAAGCCTCAGCAGGAGACCAAAAAATGGCAGCTTCTCTGGGCTTCACTTCAGGCTGACTGGAGCAAGGGCAACACTGTTGGGTTGGTCTCTCTGCAGGCAGGCAACCAGGAGCGAGTGCAAATTGAGAACTTCTGACCACTGGGTCCATGTGTTGGTTTTCAGGGAATGCCAGGAAATGGAGCTCAGAAAACAACTGGAGGTAGTCATTGTGGGACCTCCGTATTATATATGAGAGTGTGACTTCTACTGTTTAAATATCTGCTATAAATTAGTCAAGCATCTGCATGTCATTGAGGATTGAAAGCGCCTTTCTGGATATAAAGCCCCCGTGGGGCTGCCCTTTGGTGTGATCAAGTGGCTAAATGCTGTATTTTTGCTCTGAGGTCTTGCTGCATTGCTTGAGGACGTTTTTCAGGGCTCTGGAACAAAAGTGAACGATGGTGACACCGGCTGTGCTGCAGCTTTGGTTGTAGAAGGAAGTAGACTTTGAAACAGGGGGTCCCAGAAGGAATCAGGAGTATGACTGACATTGTGCTGGAGAAATGAGGCTCCCAAGGAGAAGTGGGGTCATGAGCAGAGCTGGTGGTGAATCTCTGGTGGGAGGGCTGAAGAGCCACTGCACTACAGCAGCTTTATCTGTAATGGGCTCAGATCTCAGCTGTGGTCTCTATGTAAGGCCAAATGACCTGACTGTCTCGTGTTCAGGGCGTCCCTCAGGATTTTTGTTCTCTAAATCCAGTGGTCAGAGAGAAATGTCTATTGTTTCAGGTTACTACTGAAACACTTTCTGTGCATCCCAGTCATTATTATATTTATTAAAGTGAAAGCTATTAAAATGTTCAGCAAATAAATATATTAGTGTTTGAAGTACGCTTTCAAATGCTGCAGGAATATGACTTGTAGCTTGCTAATTCTGAGGTTAACACAGAACTGTGCTGCACAGATAACACATCTCTGTATACAGGATCTTGGATTCACATTAGCTGTGTAAGCTGACGTTGAGAGTGTTCTGTCATCTTCTTAAATGAGCATCAGCCATTTCTTGTGTCACCTTTAACCACACCAGTGTGACTTTCTGTGGCAAATTCAGTGGACAAGTAGAGTAAGATGTGCTAAATGACGTATGCGTTATCTCCCACATTCTCTGGGCTGAGGTTTCGTAAGGCAAGCCTGAGACTAAGCAATATCAACAATTTCTCACACCAATAAGAGTGATTAGATTAGTCTAAAATAACTTTTAATTATTAGCAATATAAATATTGAGGGGGATGTAAAATGAAATGAAAATTAAAGGAAATGAAAAATAAAGTAAATGTTTATATAAATAGTTATTTGCCTTTTCTATGAATACCAGAAAAGAGCATCTTCGAAAGTCAAAGAATCATGAGCAACTTGAAACAAGGTAGATCCCTAATAGGTTCAAAGCATGAGATCTTGGTTTCTATCAGGGAGCTTTCAGAGTTTATGTTAAGGGAATCCCTTGTCCAAGGACACACTTGTGTGTGTAAATATGAAGGACAGTGAAGTGTCCAGGTCCACGTGGCATACTGGAGTAAAGCCCACAGAAGTAGGTGTTTGGTTAAAACCAAAGTTAGCTGGGTGTAGATATTTGTTACAGCTTTTGTGAGCATGATTTGGTGACCCTCCAAAAACCGTATGACCTTGTCCTGGCTCTAGGAGAAAGTGTTTTAAACCTCTCCCATTGCCCCAGAGGTGTGACCTCTGGGTGGTTTGGTGCTGGAGAGGGGGTCCAGGATAGGACTGGGGTAACCCTGTGCCATGGCAGGCTGCTCAGAGGGGGCTCAGTCACTCAGTACCAAGCTCTGCAAAAGTTTTATTCCTAAGAGGATAACTGTGTAAGCGGAGAAAACAGGTCAGTGAAGGAGCACAGTGCAGCTTGGCCGCTTGACTTTTCCTCAGTCTGGAATGAGAGGGAAAAGCCTTAGAAACCCTTCAGAGCCAGACTCTCCTCCAAACATTATGATTTGCTCTCTGTTTCCTGTTTATTCTCTATGACAGATCTTTTGTGGTTCCAGCCTGAGCTCTCTACTTGTATATTTGGATAACCCACTGGGCTAGGCAGAGTGAAGCAGGAGGGCTTTTCTCTATCTGATCCATGGCTCCTCCATTACCAACCTCCACAGTAATTTCTGTCATTTGGTTACCCCACACCTCCTATATTTCTTCCTCCTTTTTAATTACTTGCAGTCAGCCAGGTCATGTCAAGCCACTGCATTAAGTGTCATGTGATGATTCACAAAAAATACAGGTATTTTCCCAAGATTCCTGGTGTTATCTATTCCCTACTCATTTGTGGCTCTGTTTTGGCTGTAGATCTTGGTAATCATATGCTTACTAAAAGCTAGGAAGAAAGGACTGTTTTTCAGGGTCTGAATAGGTGGAAGAGGAGAGGAGAGAAGGGTTATGCCAGGACAAAGGCACCTTCCCTGCAGCACTGTCTCAAAGTGGCTGCTCACTCTCACCAGGGCTGGGCAAGAAAGCTCTTTTCTGACCCTTTCAAGAGGGGTTAAGTCCAACTTAACCAATCTGCTGATTATTGAAGATGAATCTTACACAGAAGATATGGATGGAAGTGGGTCAAAATGTGTCACACAGAATGAAACAAACAGCATTTATCTGCAAACCTTTTTTTCTTAATTTACAGTTTTTTGGTATTGAAACAATATTCTATAAATCTCAGCGATGAACACTTGATTTTAGGTATCACCTGTGAACAAAACTAAAGAGACTTTCTTTAACTTCAGGCAAACAAATGGTTCTAGTGCAGAGGTTTGCCATCCCACAGATGTAATGCTTTCAGAATGAAAAGGGGTGAATATGAGGATTTGGGGTCCCTAGGAAGAACCCACTCCCCTCCACATTTAAATAAGATGTCTTTAATCTGCCCCATAGTAAAGTGTAGCAAATTGGAGTAGATGTGCACAAACCTGAACAATTTTGTAATTAAGACCTCTCTCCAATTCAATTTTTATATATTTTTATACATAATTACCTGTTATGATGGGAACTCAGGTGGATGAGTCTAACTGCATGTTAATGTAAAATAAAATATCAGTAGGAGAATTCCTAGTATTTGATGTATGTGAAGTTTGATGGACCTCCATCAAATAACAAATTTTCAGTAACTTTTGTGTATTGGGAAAATAAAGCAAGTTCTAGTTCTAGAAGTGTGCAAGCATAATTTTGCCTATAAATACTAATATATAACAAACTCTTATCATGGAGAAGAAATGTGGCTACTCAGAATTGTGTTACTAAGCCCCACATTTATTACCTGTAACATGTAGTTGACATCAGTATCAGTGATGTATGGCCCTAAAAATAACCAAAAATTTTGCTGGACATTCGTGAAACCACTGGTGCTTGATTTGTCTTTAAAATAACGTACAGAGAGTAATACAGAGCTTCTCAGTGTGCTCTATAAAGGGAGCATTTTCTGGGCTGTTTTCAGGGAAATCTCCTAAAGCAGCAGTGGGACGGTTGTGCCTTTTACACACAGGAAGAGTAGAAAGTCTGCAGGGTGAAGAGTTACCCCTCCATTTAGGGTGAGACAGCAAGCTAGCAATGGGTCCCTGGAGGCACTTTGGATGCTGAAAGATTGATGAAGTGCTTTGCAGGAAAGGATTCCCCTCGTGTTTTATGTTCCTTTCTGTTGTTTCACTGGAGGCCAGATAACAGGCTCAATCCTGTTTCCATTTAAATGAATGATGAAAAACTTCCATAGACTGCAGGAGAGCAGGGATCGAGCTCGATGTGTTGTTGCTTTAAGTCACAGTAACAATTGGCTGTCGTGCATCAGTCAAACCCTGCTCCTGAGGGCTGTATCTGTGTGTCAGCCACAGGACAGTGTCAGGTCCTTTGCTGCTGATTTTGGTGGCAGCAATGCCTGAAGGCAAAGGTGCTGTATCTGCTAGGATCTGGGTGTGGCATTGTGAGTAATGCTGTGTTAGGGCACTCGTCTTGATGGTTAGGTGTAGTCTCTTTGTTGTAAATGTGGATTATTTAATTAATTTTGACTAATTTAGCAGCTCGTGGTAATGGTGGATTCCAAAACTCATCTGAAATTAGACAGTATTGGGGTTTAGGCTTGCTCTGATGAAGCCAGTGATGTGCTCTTGCTTATTTTAGTGTACAGCAGGACTTGCGGTGCTTGGCAAGGCTTGAGGAGGAGGACGTGGTGTCACACTGGCTGAGTGTGACCCTCCCAGGAACAATGTTTTCCTGGAGCCCCCGGCTCACTGGGCAGGGGACTGCTGTGCCCTGGGCAGCTGATGCTCCCCCCATCTCTGGAGCTGGTAGCAAAGACACCTGGTAGCAAAGGTGGCCACCATCCATCCACAATCCTGCACTGGGGATTATATTTGGCCTTTCCACTCCCATAGGACAAAGGCAATCCAGTGTACCTTACATTTTGGTGGTTTATTTCTCTCCCATTCTCCCCATCTGTGAATCCAAGGCAGACTGAATGTTCCCCAGCAGGTCTGGAGGATGCAGGCAATGCTGCCACTGCTGCCAGGCTGCAGCTCTTGCAGCAGTTGGAGGATTAGGCAGGCTCGAAGGAGCTCAAATCCCTCAGCTGCTCGTGTCAGATATGGAGGAGCTGCCACAAGACATTAGTGTACCTTAGAAAACAGGAGGGAGAGGGGTTTGCTGGGTAAGTACATCAGCAAAGGCACAGGTGTTCTCCAGGTATCTCACAGAGCAATAGCAGCTGGTGGATGAGCTGGATGCTATGAGTTCTGAACAATATAAATAAAATAATGTTTAGTCCTTCTGACCTCCATGTATTGCTCTGGTAACAGAATTTAGCTGTTTCTATGATAACTTAATAAAAATACTATTTATTCTGAATTTTCCTACCTTGTTCTTTATAGAGATGTCTGCTGGCATGACTGCTCCCTCTGTAAGTCCTGTGAGGATTTTTCAGGCTCTTACCCACAGCCTGGAGTGGGTCTGTGGGCTACCTGGAGGCTCTTCAAAGTGACTGACAAAACAAGCCAGAGTCAGTAGGCTTTAGTGTACCAAGGGGGATACATCTGCCTTGGAAATCTTTTTGAGACCCACAAATCAGAAATGATTGAAAATTGCTGCTGTAATCAACCCAGATCCTCTTAATACTTGAAGCAACGTGCTCCCTTTCTTTAAAACGGTGACAGTGATGGGGTCAGGCAGGTTTGGGTGTGCAGCAGTTGTTATTTACAAGTGGGGTAATTTGGCACAGCAACATGGTTTGGCATCACCCAGGAGCTTCTCCTTTATTTCTCTGTGTGTGTGTGTGCGTGCTAGGGAGGCAAACCCAAAGAAAGAGGGAGGAAAAGGATTTGTGTGCAAAGAGGATTAACCACTTGCTGTTGCATCGTCAAAAATTATTTAATATGGCTTGGGCTGAGGGAGGGAGGTATATATACCTATATATAGGTCTAAAGTTAGCAGGACAGTCATGAACTTAAAGTTTTTGCAGGACATAGATCTCAACAGTTTCATTCAGATGCACTAACTGAATCCTAAATGCATCATGAGGTGCGCTATTTGCTTGTTGAAAATCCCTGTTGCATTTAAAGATCTCTAATCTCCAAAATTTGCAGGATTCATTTTTTTCTTCAACTTGTATTTCTTCTGGTGTAAGAAAGTGTCTGGGAAGTCAGGAGAGCGGAAGAGAAATTCTGACCTGTATTGACATGTCACAGCGTTTGCCAGTGCCCTTTATTGCCCTTGAGGGGTGTTTTTTATTATGATTCTCTGTATGTATATTAGTCAGGATATGACTAAGAAACAAGAGGTAACGAATTAAGGAATTTCTGTGACTCTAAAGGAGAAAACCAGTTATTTACACTACACAAAATAGTTATGTACTTTAACGCTGGCGTGCATTCATGTTCGTGGATTCCCCTTCCCCACTTGCTTTGCTACTAGGATGAAGGAGAAAAGTGTTTCTGTGTGTTTTGCACTGTGTTTTCTGGGGCTTCTAAGTGCGTCAGTGGGTCTGGGTATTAGGCGTCAGCTGGATTAACTTAATTGATTTCTTTAGTTTACCTAACATGGCTTTTGGCTCAAGGTCTGCTTGCTTCCAGTTTTAAATGTATAAAATGTATGACACACTGTGGGTGTCACGTTGGTTTTGTCAGCAAGCTATAAAATATCAATAGGTTTTCATGCAAATGTAAAAGGCTTCGCTTGCCAATAGGTACTTAAAATAAATAGAGCATTCATACTGTGGGACAGTTTTCATCATGTTTATGTGATGCAGGTTATTTCCCAGGGCTTAATATTTTATATAAAATAGATTATTGGTTCAAAACAGCAGCATACAGGAGGTTTTTTCAGTCTGTGAACACGTGACATGTCAGCTTTATTTTAACAGATTGCATTTGAAGGATTAGCAGATCTCTTATAAAACATATGTTCAAAGTAGTACTGATAGTTTCTGTGGGATTTGGTGTTTTTTTTCTTTAGAAGTTTTAAGTAATAAGCAATAAGCAGCAAATTCACTCTTTTCTTTCCTGTTTTTTTTTGTTTTTCTCCCCAGTGAACAGAGTATTTGCCAAGCCCGAGCTTCAGTTATGGTCTATGACGATACCAGTAAGAAATGGGTGCCAATCAAACCTGGACAGCAGGGATTCAGCAGAATCAACATATACCACAACACGGCCACAAACACCTTCAGGGTAGTTGGAGTTAAACTGCAGGATCAACAAGTGAGTAACTATATCAAGTTTCCTGTAAATTAACCTTTGATCTCATTTGGTAACCTCAGTTCTATACCTAATGCAACATTTCCTGCTCCCTGCAAGGTGCCTACTAGTCTGTCTATACTCCAGTGATTCAGGTTTTGTATAATTTTTTTTGCACACAGAATGTATCACAAATTATTACTACTTATTTGAAAAAAAAAGAATGTTTGGTAGATGCCAAAGAGATTTAAATGTTATTTAAACTAAAACTAAATTAAATGTTTAATTTAACATTTGATCTCAGCTCCCCCCAAATTAACTTTCTTCTTGGTTTTAGTACTATATTAAAAATAGAAATAAAAACCAATTGTTCTGGGCTGCTGTCCCACAAAGTGTAGTTGTTACATTGCTGTGATAAGCAATTAGTTCTTTGTAATGCTCTTTAAAATCAGAGGTGCACGCTGTGATCTGATTTACAGCAGACTAATTTTTAGGACCTCCTTGGGTATTAAAGGAATAATATGGGATTTAGATTATCAGAACTGGGAGCAGACCCCTGTTTGCCACCAAAGCAGGATGCTCAGCCCAGGGCTGCCGTGGCATGGCCCTGGCAGCCGGGTTTGGGGCGTGCTGGGCAGCAGATGCCATCAGAGCTCCCTAACTGTGTGTCACAATTAGACCCCAAACAAAAGTTTACTTGAGTGGAGTGGTGGTGCAGCACCTGCATTTTAGAGCAGGAATTTCAGAGTTGAGGGCTCCCCTCGTGTGCTGGCTTGAGGCTGGCTGGCAGCGGCAGCCCAGCCTGCTCACCTCGAGCCCTCTGTGTGGCACAAGGATCAGGAAAAAGTGTGCCAGTGGTTGCCTGTTGGTTCAGGGGTGGTGGTGCCTCCTGGGCAGGTGAGGCAAGCACTGCTGCTGGTGTGAGGTTTGCAGGGCCAGGGCAAATCCAGCCGAGCTGAGCCAGGTCAGAACAGGCCAGCCCAGAGAGCAGGAGCCAGGGTACCACCACCTCTCAGCTGATGTTGAATGGATTGATCTGCTCCTGGAAATGCTGATGATCCTCAGCTGTCAGCTGTAAAGATGCTTGGGCCATCTGGAAAAGTTACTCAGGTTGTTTACTGGAGGTGGTGATGACTTTGCTACACTGTGCATATACAGAGTCATTCTGAAAAAAGAAAAGCAGAACAAAAATAGGCGGGTTTTGAGCACACTGGTTTTCAGTTCACTCCTTGCAGTGCACTTTGGAAACAATTGCCAAAAGATTTGTGACTGCTTTTAACATTCTCTGTAGAGCAAAAGGCAATATATGAAAGCAGTTCCATTCAGAAGGAGAAAATATTTTCAAAAATAAATGAAATACAGTGTCTTCTTAGTCAGTTATGAAAGCCTGCTTTGCCCCAGGCCGTGCTAGTTCTTTATTTTACATGGCCAGCAGGTGAATGTAAATGATTTTCATGTGACTGCAATCTAAGATGGGCCTGAATAGCTGGTGTAAAAGAAGCAGAAGTCATAAAGTGAATATGTATATATGTAAGGGAGACCAAGTAGCAGAAGTCTGACTTAATCAGAGTACACAGTTTAAAGAGTAGGACGTAGTAAAAAATCCAATCTTAAGCTGCACTTTGAACATGCCTTGTGTTAACTGTAGTATTTCACTTGCTTTCAAATGTGTGAAGATGCTGCATGCTATCTAAAAATCATCTGAGTTCAGAAGGAAATAGGTAGAAGAATATATTTCTCTAGCGTTTAAAGAGTAAAAATCCTCTTTCAAAAAAACAAAGTATAGTCACTTACCTTTGTCACCTAAAACTGCCTGAAACAAAGTTTTTTCCCTTAAATATGATTGCAAAAATCCAGTATTATGATTAAAGTCAAGACAGTGTAGCATAGTAATATTCAAAGGAACACTCTGAAAGTCTCAAGATTCAGAATTTAATATATTTTATATGAGTCTCACGTGGAATCATGAGCTTGCTAGGCTTGCTAAGTATTTTGATTTAAAGAGAATATAAATGAATTTCAGTTAAAATACTTCTCTGTTCAAGCCATTTCATGAGTACTCTCAGGTTGTGTTAAATCTCACTGAAACTGAGGCTGTAGTAAAGCTGTTGGTTTGCCAGAAAAGACATATTTATCTGAAAGGGACCAATCTTCAGCTAAAATGTGATTTGGCATATCATGAAGCTAATGAAGCCACACAGATTTTTGAAGAGTTGAGAAACTAGTTTAAAAATATGTAATACAACAGTATCATGGAGGAACAATTTAAACTTTTCTTACATACTGTTTCTCAAGGCACAGACTAGAGTAATCTTAGTGGCTTCACCCTGTCTGACTTTATATCCTTCTTAATTTTGTTGGTTTATGTTACACCTCTAATAATATCTCTCTTTAATTTTCATCCTCTTTGTCATTTTCCACATATCTTCTTCTGTAGACTCCTTGTCTTGTCTCTGTCTAGCTGCCTTTCTCTTTTCTACCCCTTTTTTGGTGCGTGTGCTGTACCTTACAACACTGTATTCTCGTTCTGCTCGCCTTATCTCCTTATCACCTTATCTCCTGCTCTAGCTGACAGTGTCTGAAAAGTTTCCCACAGACAGATATGGCTTGCAGAGTAGCAGAACTGAAGCATCGTTGTTTCCCCTAAGACGTGGCCACCAAGTCTCCTTCCCCCTGTGTGTCTGGGCGAGGTGCTCACCGCGTGTGGCGGCGGTGCTGCGCTACGGGCCAGCGGTACCTCAGCTCCCCTTTCTGCTCTGCACAAGGTGCAGCCTTGCACAGGCTCATGCTGGCCTGAGCAGGAACTCCAGAAAACCACAGGTACAGTCTTGAAGCTTTGAAGTCGCCACAGAGGCCAGAACTGGTTTGAAGCTAAGGCCAGATCAGCGTTACAATCGCTTAACATCATGAGCTTTGATGTTTCCTTGCAGCCTTCATTTTGGACTTGATGTTCATTGAGGTCTTTTCCACCCTTAACAATTCTATGTTTCTGTGATTCTTGAAGCCAACAGTCGCCATCATGTCTTTTACACCCATGTTGCATCTTGCCAGCTGTTATTGTTGCCTGGCCTGTTGTAAAGGTGACATATGAGCTTCAGTCACTGTGCAAGAAGCTGACAGAGATAAAAAGGAGTATCTCCCCATTCCAGAGTCCTGACCAGCCTGAGGTTTAAAATTAGGGCTTTACATCAAGTGATGTCAGTTCAGCATGATTTCATCACCCAAAGGCACATGCTGAACAAACAGGCAGGGAGGAGGGTGCAACTCAAAAGTGAATCACATCTCCTGAGGGGCTGGTGTGTTCATGTGGCTGAGAAGTGAATGCAGAAACAGCCTTGGGAAAGGTGAGACATTTTACATGTGAAGCCAAGCCAAAGCTGAAACGGGGACGGCATTCTTACGATATAAGCTAACCACAATTTTTGAAAAGAAAGAACCAATTAATGGCTGCTGTTACTTATCAGAAGTTCATCAGGCTTGGGCCTGCCTACAGAAGTAAAGAATCTGGCCTCAGCTGTGGCAGTTTTTATATCCTTGCTGTTTTAGCAGTCACAGCTGCTCCTTGAGAGATGAGCCTGAGCTCTGGCAGCATGGCAGGGCCCAAGCTGCTGAACCATTTCATTCTCTGCAGAAACGAGCAATTGTCTTGTCCTGGTTCAGTAGCAAGAGTATTGGTGGTGAGGCTTGTGTGGGAACTCTTCCCATGGCTGTGTTTACACCTCAGGTGTTGCTCTTCTAGCCCTGCTCTGTCCCTTCTAGCCCCATTCCTGTCAGCCCCATCTCGGCCGCCACCGTCATCACTGCTGACAGCTCACAGCTCCAGAGTCAAAAGGAAGGCTCTTGGTTTTGAGCTTTTGAATAGATTCTAGAATTCCCTGTTGGTCCCAGGGAGCCTACACCTGAAACTCAGGTGAAAGGGTGAGGGAGAGTACTGGGTAAAAGTGAAGCAAATCTCTTTTTTTTTTTTAACAATATAGTGATGGGAACACTGAAACGTGTCAATATAATGGTATGACATGACTGGTCTGTGAAACTCCTTGCCATATGAGATCATTGAAATACAGAATTTAACAGGCTTCAAAACAACACAGACATTTATATCCGTAAAATATAGCAGTAAGACTACATTTTTTCAGGATATAAAATACTAAAAGAGGGTTGAAAATAAAAAAAAAATGGCATATAAAATGTCATATTTCAGCTTCTAAGTCAAATTCTAGGGGAAGAGTTATAGGAATATATGATTTATTTCTTCAAGATTTCCAGTGTGAGCTTCTCCAATTCACCTGTTGTAGACTACAACTGAAGATTAGAAGATGAACTCTTGGTCTGCTCAGCCTGGCAGATGTGCTCTCTTACTGACATATGAAGCTTTAGAGTAAAGATGCACCTGTAAAAAACCCTATGCTTCAAACAGGGAGATCTTCTTCATTTTAATTACTGCTCTGAAGCACTTTGTTATCGTCATGTGCCTTGCAGAGTCTCTGCGCCATCTGTACAAGACACCTTTGTGCACTCATTCTTAACAACAACAGGAGATCTCCTCCTCTTTTTTCCATTTTCTATAAACACAAACCAAAGGAGATAAAAATGAAACTCTGGCTATTTTAAGTTCCACTTCCAGTGATTCATTTCTCAGTAAACTCTCTGATTTGAGTTTGAAGTATTGCATGTGTGGGCATCCTGATCATAACTGAAGGTCAACATTCAAATTCTGTCTTTATTCAATAAAGGGATCTAACCTCAGAACAAAGCAGATTCTTGGAGTTCCTTGGAAGCAGGTTTTGAACGGTTTACCTGATTTCCATTAAACAATTTTTTGCATAGGTTTTTACAATTTCTGCCTTTCGTTGTACAGCTGCATTGCACCCTCTGGTGCTCTTTGGGCTTTGATAGTGGTGTCCTTTGAAACAGAGGCTTCTGTTAGTAGGTGAGAGAGACTAACTTTGAAAGCCTGGTAGAAGGTCACAATCTTTCTAACGTTTTCCTCAAAGATACTGCCTAGGCCTTCTCTTGGTTAGTCTACTCAAAAATGGTTGGAAGACTTAAAAGTTGGTCCACACTAAAACTGTTGGTTTAGATATCCAGGCATGAGTCTACTTGATGCTCAAGAGACTCTTTGGTGTGAGCAACATTGGTACAGGCTCTCCCAATGCTCAGTAGAAGAATGGGGATGATGTCACAATTTTTCAAGGAGAAAAGGCTATCCAAGCTGTCAAATACAAGAGGAAGTTCAGTGCCTTTGCCATGACCAGTTTCCACTTCATTCTGGTTGGTGTGGGTGTCTTCCCACACAGCATCTTGGTGATGCAGTTCCCATTTCCAGGGGACTAATACTTGGGAGTCTGCATATCCAGTGGAGGGCTGCATCTTCCTTTGGCTCACAGATCAGGAATTTCACAATGAAATGTGTCAAAAAAAAAATCAGTGTGGGTCTGGTTGCTTCTCAGTGCATTTTTATGGAGCCTTGGTAATGATGCGGGTTTGAGTGCAACAGCTACACCATCATATTTGTGCCTAAAGCTAGACCAAGTATTCAAAGACTGTCTTCTACATCACTCTGTAATGCTGGCTCTGTAAGTAAATGCATCCTAGAAATAAGAGAATATCAGTAATCATCTAGGGGTCTAGTGGCTTCTCTCCTGGTTTCCATAATTTTTTGTATACTAATACAGTAAAGTTACAAGACAGCTGTTAACTATATCAATGAGACAGTGTTAGCCTTCAAAAATACTAGCATATATTAAAAAATTTGCTCCTTATTAGGTGCTCTTCTAATGTTTCTCTGACAGTTTAAACTGGCAATCCACTAAAAATTCAAAACTCAGAGCTAGAAGTCGTTAATCTTTGACATTAGTTTTAAAAGTCTGCCTTCTATAATTAAGAATTGTCAGTCATCTACCAAAAATATTGGTGGACTAATACACTGAAGCTTTTTAGTTGCAATCATAGTGTTAACAGAAAACTTTCCAAAATTCTTGTCAGACTGAAAAAAAAAAAAAAAGTATTGGTAGGTTTTCTGGTATGTGGGATCCACCTCTAACATAAATTCTGTGTACAAAGTGGTAGGGCGGTGCAGTGGACACTCCTGCCTCTCCACCCTTAGCTAGAGCAGCTTACACTTTTACCACTGGGGGTTTCTGTCTGGACCCCGGCTGTTCCGTGTAGCTGGGTGTGCCAGTGCCCTCCCCAAGGATAAACAGGGCATTGTATTTAGCAGACTAAATTTCAAAAGCAACAGCATTCTGCTGCAGCCACCCCTTACCTGGAAAACACCACACATACAGCAAGGGAGAAGGTGGGAGAGGAATGGTTGTCTGGGTTTGTTATTGCCTGATTCTAAAGAAAATGTCTAAGCACGAGAAGCTGGTGGTCATCAAACGCATGGGAGGAGGAAAGCAAAACTGGTGCAATGAGTCAAACATTTATGTGCTATAGGGCAAGGTTAGTTCCAAGAGCTCTGTCGGGCTCTTTTTCTAAGAATTGTGCATGATCATCCTCCAAAAGATGGAAACAGCTGCTGGCCTTGGATCCTGACAGCTGTTTGCAGCATCTGCACAGCTACATCCTGTGGAGGTGCTGTAGGAAACACGAGCAGGTAATAGATTTTGCAAAACTGGCTTGCAAGTCCCCGAGGCTGAACTGAACTGTTGTGAATCTCTCCCACAGATGTGGGTCTTCTGTCACTGAAACAAACACTGCCTTACTGTGCAGCCCTGTAGGAGCTGCCAGAGGAACTGCCTCTACCCATTCAGGTAACCTTCACACAAGGGTTTTCCCACTGAAAACAGAGCTGCTGCTAATCCTTACCCCTCTGTTCACAGGTAGTGATTAATTACTCAATTGTGAAAGGGCTGAAGTACAATCAAGCAACACCCACCTTTCATCAATGGCGCGACGCACGGCAGGTCTATGGCTTGAATTTTGCAAGCAAAGAAGAGGCCACCACGTTCTCCAATGCAATGCTGTTTGCTCTGAATATCATGAACTCACAAGATGGAGGTAAATTAATCTCTGCTAATCTGTGACATTTTTAAATGCTTGTTACCCATCACCTAGTGCAGTTGTATTGGATATTATGCCATTATAAAACACATTATAATAAAAACCTTAGCCATTAGATCAGTGTTTGCTGTGGTATGAGTAGCACGTTTTCAGATTTTATTTCCCTTTCTGCTCATTTTTCAAGGTGCCTTCACTCACCATAGGAAATCAATAATTATTTGGGAATGCCTCAGCAGGCAGGTAGCCCCACTGATTTGTGTGGATCTGTATATGTGTTGTTTTACATATGAGATGGCATAAAACTTTAAGTAAAGAGAAACTAGAGTAAAATTCGCAAAATCTTCCAGGATAGGACTCAGAGCTGGTATTTCCAGTGTGCTGGGCCAGCTTCAGTCATTGGCTCTTGTGGGTCAGCTTCCCAAAAGAGGAGTGTTTGGCACCTTCTACCTTGACTGTAGAAGAAGTTTGTCATGAATTTTGCTGTTCTGTGAATTTGTCATTGCATTAGCTTGAACTGGGCCCAAAATAAAGTCCTGGTTTCTCAGTAGAAGCCAGTTTCTGGTTTGTGGTATCTGGATGAAGCACTGCCCTCAGTTACATGCTTATGACCTCTCTGCAGCTCCTGGGCTGGGAACAGAGCAGTCCTTGTGTGGTGCCTATTTTTTTTTTTTTTCCCCCTGCAAAAGCACACACCACAGCCCTATTTTCCTTTTGCAAACATGGTGAGTCAAAGTTTGCATCACCTGCTGCCATCCAGGTTTCACTGCAGTGTTCACTGGTGATGGACAGCAGCTCTTTAGAGAAAGATTGTCTCCTGACAACCTTAAATACTCAAATATGTCTTACTAAAAGGTGTACTTGTAATATAGGAGTTCGGATTTTTTATTTTGCTATTTCTGTTCTATTAAGCTGGCAAATGCAAAAGTCATCAAAAAATCAAGACATATTTCAAATTCTTAGCTATATTTAGAAGTACTGAGGACTTAATTCTGCTTTCTTCATCTTGAACATTTTCAGCTGTAGTTGTGCCACAGCAGGAGACCTCATGAGGAAATCTGGCCAAGATTCACCAGCCCTAAACTCATGAAAGTCTGAAGAGTACAGAGCTCTTTGTCTGCTCAGATGTGCCCAGCCCTTTTAGACCTCCAAATTTGGATACTTTGACCACGGCCTGGGTGTAGTGATTGGTTTGATGTCTGTGATGAGTCTGTCTTTCTTCCAAAAGCCCTTAAATTTGGGTTGGTATTTTTTTTCCCATCTGTCTCTTCCTATCAACAGGAGTGAGGTTTTTGCAGGATTTTGAGCTTGCTTCAGGGAGGTGCCTTGTGGAAACACAAGTCTCAGGACAAGAATTTATTGCTCATAGGCTAAAGTTCAAGAAACTGCCTTAAATTATGTTAGCTACACCTAGCAATGAACAAGTTATTTTTAAGAAAGTACTTTTGATTACTTGGAAAGCCTATTAAATTTCCAAGAAGTTTTTGCATATACAGCCAGCAATAATTTGCATTTTGCCTTTTTGGGGGTATTTTTAAATTAATTTCCTTAGCACAACAAAAGTGTGCTTTAGATGTTTAAAATTCAGTCTATGCTGAAGAGCTTGTATTTAGAGTTTGGAGTTGTCAGATTCAAAGACACGAATTGGGTCACAGATAAAAAACTTTCTTTTCTGGACAAAAAAGAATGGTCTGGTAAACATTCAGTCTTCAGCAACCCTTTTGTCTCATACATAAAGTGTTATAAGTTTCAAAGATTGACAGTTGTCCCATTCTTTACAGCTGAACTTGTCAAAAACTGAAATTTTGACTAAAGAGAATTTCAGCATTTTTTTAAAAAAACCCTTCTGATTCTATGAAACAAATTCCAAAAATACTATTTTTTCTTTTCTTCCTTTAATTATGAAATTTATTTGCAGAGGTATTTTTCTTTATTATTAACTCCACATTGATAATGGATTAGAATGAAGCTTTTTATATCATCATAAGTTTTCCCATTACGGCAGATCTCAGCATGCAAATTGACAGCAAAAGTACATAATGGATATAAGTTATAAATGTGTTTTCATATCTGGTCTTCCAGGCTTCTATAGCCCTTAAGCTTTTGTGGGCATGAATTAGTGTGATCAGGGATTCACGCAAACACACATATCCATATATCTTTTCAGGCACTGCCGCTGCCTGCATACCTCATCCGTTCTGCTGCCTGCATGCTGCATTAGGGTCTGCTTTTTTCATATGGAAAAATCATTAGGGAAAAAACCCTATATTTATTATATCTATGCATCCATGTATTAAAGCTGCCCATGTGCTTATGCAGATGGATGGTAGCTTTAAGGGGTGCGTTTGTATGCCCGGGACTGCTCATACGATTCATAAAAAGCTCAGACAGAACCACAGGGTGAAACAGAGGCTCCCTCTGCCACATTCATGGGGCAGCAAACCCTATCTGCTGTTCTGCAGATTGGAATATTCTGTGTGCACTACTTGGCACATGCTATTTCTAATGTTTTGGTTTTTTCCCGAGACATTATTACATTTGAGTAGTGCTGATCCTCCCATAGTTGAATAGATTCTGGCTTCCATGGCTGCTTCTCCCTTCATTCTACCACCCACTTCCATAAACTAAAATTAATCATGGTAGACTACAGCAGAAGATGCGAGACTGCATCTTATCTTCAGCAGACGTGGAGTCAGGGTACTGTTACATTTGGGAAAATAACTAGTGTTGGCACAAAGTAATGGTGTTCAAAAAAATTATAGTGTTCTATGTTTTGGGGAGTTGGAAAATAATTTTTAGGTAGTGCTGACTTTCAAATGACTGCGTCACTTCAAATGAACACATAGTTGTGAGCTAGTGATGGGAGTTACTGTACTGTCCCTCTTCTTCACAAGAGAAACTACAATGCCCAAGAACAAGCACAAGCGCTGATCTCTCTGTTCTGACTGCACGGGGCATGAGTGAAAACTAAACCAAGGGCTTTGTTAAATGCCAAAGGTTAAATGGGCTGAATCAGATCCTACAGCCAGACTGTGTTTCCTCAGGTTACATGTCTAGATCAGTGCTGGGGCTGGTATCTTCCCAGGAGTGTGACATCCCAGAGTTTCCAAAAGTTGGGAGACAAGTCATAGCCTAAACTCTCTGGCTGGTGGTGCTTCTGCAGTGGATGTACTCATACTCTTACCCATGGGGACAGCTGGCCACCTTACAGGTGGCCACGTTCTTAGAGCCTCTCCCAGTGCATGTCCCCAGGGTGGGCTAAAGCAAGCCTTGAAAGAGGTGAACACAGACCTGGCTCATTCTTCTGCTTTGTAAGGATGCTAATAGTTAGGTCAGGAGTAATCCAAAATCAGATAAAATGGGACTGAAACAGAGATAATATTACAAATATGTGCCATCCTTCCACTGGAGGCTGACAGTTGCCTCACTGAATCACAACTCTTTACCTGCCAGCTTGTTTACGTATCTAATTACTTTGATTTCCTTATACATCTCTTTAATCTGTTCTCCCTTACAAACAAAAGGGTAAATGTTGGTCCTGAGCCAGCCTGCAAAATGAGAGCAAATGAAAACACTGACTTGCTCATTACCAATCTCTTGCTTACAGCACTTTAATGGTGTCATTTAGTAAGACCATTAATATGACGAACAACTTCCCATTTAATTGTTTTTCTTTCCTGGGTGTCCACTTTGCGAAGTCAGACCTTTCACTGGCATAAGTTACCTGGTACACGGTAGGGTGTCACCAGCTTACTTTGTCATCTGCAGCCAGGTTTCACTGGGGCAGAGCATCACCCATTCCTGCCCAGGAGGCTGTGGAAGAATTTTGCACGGATCCTACCCACAGGCTGTTTGATGTTTAGTGCTTTTCAGGACTTACATCCTCTTAGGTTCACCAAATGCAATGACTGGTGGCAGGGCAGCACGGTTATTGGAGCAGGACATAATGTGAGAACATTAGTGAGCCAAAATGGGTGAATTCTTCCCTGCCATAATTTTGTAGGAAAGCCAGTGGTGCCTGTAATGAAGGTAACTTTCTGTAGGGCTAAATGGAGCCTCTGCACTCAGTTCTTGTCCCAGTGAGGGGTTACACTTTGGGGAGAGGGGGAATGAGACTATTTTCTCTCCTTTCTTGTTCCCCAGTTTTCTGGGGACAGGCAAAGGAATTCATCTTTTTCCCTCCTTATTTGCTCGCTTCAGACACTGAGTCCCAGCTGGTTGCTGGTGGCACCTGCATGTTCCCATGTTGCATAAGGGGCAGTGGTTCAGCTTTATGGCTTGGCGTGACCAGCTCTGAGGGCATCTTGGGCTTCCATGGCTTAAAAGACTTGGTACCTCTTGGAGAAGAATTAGGACTCTGATCTGTGCTGCTGGTAAATGCTGCCTGTGACATCGTGCATATAACGTATTGTGAACTTTTGCTTTTCTTTTGATGTCTGTGCCCTGGGGACTTAGATAGTTATTGTTGACTTACAATGTATGAAAATCCCATTTCTAAATGTAAACATCACATGCTGAAAAGCCTAATGCAGAGGGCTCATTGCAGAGTTAATCATAGTTAGAGGTCAGCTGCCTTATTGGACTAAGAATGGAGAAGTTGGAGTAAAGCTTGAAATAGAAGGAGACAGGTTTGAAGAAAATTGATACTGATTTATTTATTTATTCCTTGTAAGAAAGCCATTTTCTTGTTCTAAGTGTCTTACAGACCACACGATACAGACATAGGTCGTGGAGGGTGCAGAGTTCAGCCCTGTGCCTTCAGGTTCACAGACCCAGCCTTACCTCTGCAGGGAGGACGTTTTGATAGTCAGGATTGCTCCTCACTCCTCTTCCTCTGGTTAGAGGATCTGCTTTTCCACCACTGGATTATTTGACATGTATTTCTCTTTCCCCATGAGCTGGATTTTATTAACTTCTTGGGAGTTTGAGATCTTTTTCCTTCAGCCATTCTGCTCTTATCCTTTTTCAGAAGTGACAACATGTCTCTATTGCTGGCACAAAGTTCCTTAAAAAATACTTTGGATAAATAAAAGAATAGAGCTTTGATTCATCGAATAGCAGATAAGCTGTCAGAATGTACCCCACATTCTCTCTCCAATTTAGATGCCCTAAGCATTTGGAAGGTTTCTGTCAGTGACGGATGTGTGTGAAGATTATGGTGCACTGGATTTCAGACAAAAGTGTACGCAGGGGTTTGGTTTGGGTTTTTTTTTTGGTTTTTTTTTCCTGATGTTATATTCAGTTCATTTTTTCATTAACATTTTGCCAACTAGTCCTGCATCCCTCAGTTCTTCAGTGGCAGTAAAGTGTAATTTCTGGGAGATTCAGTTATCTGAATTCATCTTCTACAAAGCAGTGCCTGTTTTATTTGATAATATTGCCCCAACACTTCCCAGCACCACAGAGGACACAGCGTGGGAAGACAAAAGACTTCATCTTCATTATAGCACTGCATAATACATAAAATAGCTCATCAGTAATGGAGGGGACCCACCACAGAACACAATGCCCACTTGCAGCCAGCTGGCTCCAAAACTGTGCTGGGGTAAAGAGATCCGTGCTCCATGCAAGGTGCTTCACATGCTGCTCTGTGGACTCATTTCCCACACTATCAGGTGTGTTGGTGCAGATAATAAAGCCCTAAGATGGTGTATTCTGTGCACATTTTACTTTTAAGAGTGCTAATAACATTTAGAGACGTGTAACTTCAGGTGGCATAGGCATTGCAGAACCATAAGCATGCATTCTGCTGCAGGTCTTTGAACAAAATCATTCCAGACATTGTTCCTATTTATGATCCAGGCACAGAGAACTTGTAAAGAGCAAACTTTTGGACTCACTAGTGTAAATATGATCCATGTGATCAGACACCTAGGGCTAGCCAAAATAGCAGCCTGCAGGTTAATTGGGTGCATGTGAAAAATACAGAAAAAATTCTTCTTCTTTAAAAAACAGAAGTTTTCCCAGGGGAATAAATGTTTTTGACCAACATCTTTCAAAAACACCAGAGAAAAGTTTAGAGAAATAAATTTCACAATGTTTCCAGACTCATGCCTACACCAGTTTCAGTATCAACTTCAGTCACTCAGAAATGTTCTGCAGATAGAGGGGTTTCTGATCTAAATTGCTGTGCTTTGTAAGTCAATGAAGAGGGAGGGAAAATTCAAATAAGATGATGAGCTTTTTCCTTGCACCTGCTGCATTCCTTTATCACTGAAACTCTTCCAGAAAAGTCCATGTGACATACAGAATATTTTTGTATTTTGCTTACTGTAGAAATAAATTTCTTCCTTTGCCAGTCGGACTGGGATGAGCTGTTACCCAGCAAACTAGGTGGGAATTTATTTTCCCCGAAGCAGCCGGTGAAAGGCACACCCCAAGCAGTGCCCCACTGCGTGTTCAACAGGTCTCTGCCTGATCCTGTGAGGGCAGGAGTCCCTTGTGACCCCAGCTGTAAAACATCAGCTCAGCCACAGGACCACTCACTGTGTTTATCCCCAAAACTTCTTCCTGTGCTGAGGGGGATGACAGTCCTCGTGCGAGCCCTCTGCCCATCTTCCCAAAACAGCCAGACTTCTCCTGGAGTAACAGTCGCTTGCTTGCAGGCTTCCCCTGCCTGCCAAACTGCTCAGGTGCCCCCTTCTCAGGTTAACCTGGGCTTCCTAATCGGATATAGGATGTTTCATAGAATCAAAGAATATTCTGGAAAGGACTCATAAAGATCACTGAGTCCCACTCTGAAGGGAAGGAATCAAACCCACAACCCTTGCATTATTAGCATTAGGCTCTAACCAGCTTCTAGGAACCCAGGTACACTTCACATTAAGAGAAACGTATTTAAAACCAGAACTGGAAGAAGTTGGCGCAGCCAGGAGGAGCAGTGAGTAAAACTGGTTAATCTTCCGCATTAGCTTGGCTCCAGCTGACTGGAGCACAGAAGGTGAATTGATTCAATTGTGAATCAATAAATTGGGCTTACAGACTCCTTTCAGTGCTAGAACTGTAAATATCATTGCTACTATTCATCTGTCAGGAAGTATCAAACCATTATTTAATTATTCTGCTCTATAGAAGTAGGCATTTTTTCAGTTCAGTTCTTCAGTCCCCCAGATGGTAGGGATCCACAGCAGAAAGTTTTCCGGGATACTGAAGTGCTCTCTCAGTGTTATGCAAATAAAACCCCATGACATTCTGCTTTGTGCATCTCAGCCACTTTCCTGCAGGACTCTGTTGTATCCCCGCTCAGAGCAGCAGCCGCTGTCCGACGTCTGGAACAACAAAAGGCGCCTCTGTTCTTCGAAGAGCATTATAAACCTAAAGGCTCTTGAGTCTCTTGCTGATGCTTTTTGCTGTGCTGAACTCTTCTGCACTGAGTCAAAACCACTTCAGGAAGGAAACCGTGTGTGGGGAAAAAAAATTGTTGAGAGATTTAAGAGAGACTTGCACACGCTGACTTGTGCTAGCAAGATTTGCTTGCACCATTGCCTTCAAAGCCCTGTTCTTCTGAGTGTGCTGCAAACTGGAGACATTTCCAGAGGTCGGTGGTAGAAGGTTGACTGTGGCTTTTTCACTAGAGTGTAGTCAGTAGCAGAAGAATATATTAGCTTAGAAAAAAAGAATTATCAAAATTTAACAAGTCCAGTAATTTATGCGCAAGCAGTATAGGCCAGATTTTGGCCAGTGTTCATTTCAAGCCCATTTACAGAATGGTTTGAGTCGGAAGGGACCTTAAAGGTCACCTAGTTCCAATCCCCTGCCATAGGCAGGGACAATTTCCACTAGATCAAGTTGCTCAAAGCCCCACCCAGCCTGGCCTTGGTTGCTTCTTTTTATTTATTAGACTTTCTGTATTCTCAGCTAAGAGCCAGACTCTGTAATAGTTTGTCTCTGCACAGTAGCTCATCTACTCCCCTAGCTGTGATCCCACTCCTAGCAGTTAGTAATTGTGTGACCGTGATCCTGCTGTCAATGGGAGCAGAACTATCAGCATCTGTAGCACTGGGTTTCATACCTGAGCTGGGACATCTGTGTGGTCCAGAAACAGTAACAGATGCTCCTGGTACAGTCAGTTATGTATTAGGTGTCCCTAAAGGCAAAATTAATCCCATTTTCCCTCTCTCTTTCATCACTGACTAAAGGATTGATGCTAAGAATCCTTCTTTAGTCCCTGACAATTTTACTCTGATCTTCTTCCAAACTTTCTAATTAATGGATTTATTATTTCTAATTATGGTGTAATTAATTAGTAATGACAATGATAATTGAACCTCTAGTTTAGCAATAATAAATTAGGGACGTGGAAACTGATGTGTATAAGGTGTATTTTTAGTGATGCTCCGTGGATTTCTGTGGGACAGTGAATGAGAACTCCCAGGAATACGTGTGTGTTGTGCATGTCTATACATGTGTTCACATGGGCAATCACAAGAGATTATCACTTCTCTGACTGCCGGAGCTCTGCAAACAGATGGGCTTTTTGCATGCAAATTTTTTGATTTTACACCAGAAGTGAATTGAGGAAGATATTCACACATACATAGATTGAAGTCAGGAATACATTGCTGGGCTAAGAGAATTTTTCACCGATAAAATTGATAGTATTTTGATTTTTTTTTTTTCTTTTAACTATGCTGTCACTATGTGCCATGGTTCAGTGTGCAAACAGCACTCAGTAAAAAGGTGTTCCTGGTCAAAGCACAGTGTTTAGGACCAGGGGAGTGTGCAGGGACAGCCAATGGTGCAGCTGGGGAGGTAGGGCAGAGCTCTGGAACCCTCTGCAGCAGCAGGCTCAGCTGAGGGGAAAGCCTGCTTAATTCCAGCCACAGAGTGAATCCCCATATGCTGCTGCCAGCAAAGCATGTAGAGCAGCCTCTCCTGCTGGCTGGTAATCCCTGGGGAGCTCACACAAAGTCTATTAATGGCCTTCTTAGGTGACTCTCTGTGGTCATCCAGCATCTTATTTTTCACCAATTCGGGGACTCGAAAGCTGTAGGCTGTTTTGCCTTCCGCAAGCAGGGTCTCAGACCCTTGTGGCAATCAGACTCGTGATTTCTCCAGTTAATTCTAATGAGGCAGTACAGCTGAAAATGGGATTCATTTAACTGAATCTCAGCCATTTAAATTCTGGGCATCTAGTTTACAGTAACTGTGTGTTTTCTTTTCCCTTCCATGGAGCGAGGAGGGCTCACCTGGAGGTGGGTGGCTGTACTCCTGTGCTGCTGCCTGCAAGCTGCACAGTCCCTGCCACACAGCGGGGAGCAGAAATCGTGTGACAGAGTGGAGCAGCGTGGGGCTGTACTGCAGTTCAGGAAGGAAGTGATCTCCTAAAAGGTGATTTTAGCTCCGCAAGCGTCCAGCCTTTGCCCTTGTACGTGCTCAGCTGCACAGCTGAGGAGGACACAGCGTGATTCAGGTCCTGATGGTGTGTTTGAAATTCTGCTCCAACTCTACTGACAAAAAGGCCAAACCCTGCCAAGCAACCACCGTCAATCAGATTTGCATGGATTGCTTTATCTGTTGGTCTTGATTAGTATTCTGGAGATCTCTGTATAAAATATGAATTTTAATTCCTCTTGCTCCGGTGCTGGTTTCCAGGGACTCCCTCTGGTGGTTAGGAAGCTGAGTGAACATCAGCTGTGCCATACAGCACGCCAGGAGGGGTGAGCTGAATAGCATCTTGGCTTTTTTCACACTTTTAAAAATAAACTTGAGGTCGAAGTTTAGGTTATCACCTCTTTTGACTGTTTTAGACTTGCTAAGTGTGCATTGCTCGTTCTTGTCAAGAAATGGTGCATTTCCTGCAGCGTGGCAGGCTGAGGAGCACGACTGCAGGTACATGAGTGCTGGTCTGGTGCTTTGCAGACCGGAGCAGGAGGGCGTTCAGAGGATTGGATGTTGTCAGAAATCCATTTGAATATGGATTGTCCCGAAATTTGATGGATATCCCTTCTAAGGCATTTTAGATTACGGAGTATTTGCTTTTTCTTTTTTTGGTTTACCTTTGGCATCCCCAATAGAAATGACTCAGCACGTTTGAGTCTGGGTCCCCAGATGGTCCTTCACCATTTACAGATACATACATTGCGGTTTCGCTTCTCAAGATGCTTTGCCAGCAGATCTTACAGGCTCCTTGCTAAATGCAAAGGAAAACACTTTGAATCAGCAAAACAGCGGGGCTAACTGAACTTGGACAACAAGAAAGCCTTTCGGTGTCCTCTGGGGCCTGCCAAAGCACTGAGTGCTGGTGAGGACTAACAAGGGTGGCACATCTAATGCAAGTGCTGGCAGGAGTTACCGGGCACAGTGCAGCAGGAGGGGTACCCTCGATCAGGGATGGAGAGGTGGAGGGATGCAGGCAGCCGAAGGCTCTGGAAATGCATGGCCCAAGTGCGTGGTCAAGTTGCTGGATTGCAGTGGAGGCAGAAGGCACCAAGAGAAGGCTTGGTTCTGGCAGAGTCAGCAGGAAAACTCCTGACTCAGTTAAGTGAGTAAATTATCCCTAGTTTGTGGAAGGAAGAGGGGTTTGAAAAGTGTAACAAAGGTGAGGATCCAAAGGGAAGCGTGCCTTATGCTTCCTGCTGATTATTTTATTTCTCATCTCTCTGACCTTTCTGATTACTCTGATATTTCAACTTCAGAGCTAAAGTTTGAAAATAGATATTTGGCTCTTCAGATGAGCTGGCACTTGATTCCTTTTTTCTGGTCTGTGCTGTAACACTCCTGTGAGCACAGAGTAACTGTGGGGTTTTTTACTGTTATTGCAATGATTTTCTTAAAGACAGGATTGCCCCTGGGTGGCTTTACATTCTCCCATCAGCCTGTGAGTGCACCCCCAAATCACCTCTTTCTGCTTATCAGAGTTTACTGCTGTGCTCAGAAATTGCCCAACAAGGGTCATGCTGTATAACTTCTTGTCTTACATCACATTCTGTTGCAGTCAGATCTTTCAACACCGCCGTATTTTTAAATAATGTTTTCCCTGACGCTGCAAATGGTGCAGAACGTTGTAGAGGCAGGCAGCCACCAAACTGAGCTGTTGAGTTGGGGGCAGGAGCTTTGGTCAGCAAGCTGCAACACACAGGGAAACTATTTTTGCGGTGGCACAGTGAGAAACGGTTGCAGAAAGCAGAGCGTGCAGAGCTGTGTCCTTGGTGACGCTGCAAAGGTCAGCGTGCTGGGTGCATCGGGGGGGCTGAGGTGCAGGAGCTGCAGCAGATCTGCCTTGCATGCACATTTCACTGTTTGAAATGTGTTTTCTCACACTACATTCACTGCAGTGTCTCTGCAGCTCCTGAAGTTAAGTTCCAGATCAGACACACAAACTGGGCTTTTCTTCTGGAGCACTCCTAAAGTGCCCCTAGCCTGGGGAACTCACTGAGAGGTCCACACCAAGGGTTTTCAAGGTTCTTTTAATGGAAACCAATTTTTTTTTTTTTTTCCCACAGAGATGTGTTACATTCGCTTGTGGTTTTTATTTTACTAAAAACAAAATTGAACTTTCAGCCTTCCTGAGAAGATGAAGTGTGTATCTTTCATTCTGAAATTACATTCTGCTTCACTTTTTGTTTTCAAATGCACATCATATAAATTACCCTACTTGGTTATTGTGAAGGCAGTGACAAAAGCCCAGATTTCTGGTTGAAAATAAAGAGAAATTCAAGCTAAACATTCTCTCGTGTTTCCATTTTGAAGCTCACATTCATGGCAAATTACAAAACTTTATTTTTGTTTTATTTTTAAAGATCAGAGGAAACGTGGTGTTTTTAAAGAAAGGGAATATATTTTAATGAGAATCAAACCTCTGTACCTTTCTGTGCAAACGCAAACATCCTTTTTGAACTATTTTTTTAAATTAAACCCCAAAAGTTCATTTTTCATGGCTGCACTAGGAACAGTAAGGCAGCAATGAGTCCTGGTCAGCAGCATCTTGAATTATTGGATTTCACATTATTTTTATTACATTTATTTTTAGTGTCAAAATTCATTTACAGCTAATGTGAGAACATTAGCTATTTAAACAAAACTGCAGAACATATTGTCAGCTTTCACACTACATAAATTAAACTGGTACTTTCTCGTATTACATGAGAAATAGATACAGTAGGATATTTGGGCTTTTTAGCATATCACATGATTCTGGAAGTATCTTTTGTGCTAATCGGCTGATTTTTGGGTTTCGTTTTAACTGTTCTGCAACGCTGAGAAAGTGATGATGTCTCCCATACATATGTGCCTCAAAATTAGGTGGTTTTATTTCTTCCAGTTTAATATTGCTTGGAGATTTTGAAATGTTTTTCACTGGGCTTTTGTCTCCGCGTTTCAGTCCTCTCACTGAGCTGAGTGCCTGCAGAAATTACAGTTAAATCTTGGTTTCATTCATTTTTTCAGCTGAAGCATGTTCTCCCCCTCATGTGAGTTCCTGTTAATATGGGAGCATTCAAGGATGAACTCCAGTAGCCTCTTGGGTTCCTTCCTCCATGGCCCAAGCTGTTCATGGTTTGTCCTCTGCAGTGGGTTTATCAACAGGAGTGGTTGGCTGGAGCAAATTCAAATCAATCTCTGTCAGTCCCCATCAGTAGTGGATGGTCTTCAGTGCTTTTGCTTAAGTGTGATGCTCGTGTTATCAAGGACTTATATTCAAGAAAGAGCAAACCCAAAATTTGACCTGCTGCTAGGGTGAAGCATTGTGTCTGTGCTGGCTTCTTTGTGCACAGCACAAGAAAAACCCCAAAAAACAAAAAAACAAAAAAACAAAACAAACAAAGAAAGACAAATAAACCACACAAACAACCAACCCACAACAACAACAAAAAACAATAAAACCAAACCACCAGCAGCAATAACCAGCTCCTCCCCCCCAAAACCAGCTGTTTTGGGATGGTGTATTTTCACAGGAGATACAGTTCTGGAAGGAGAAGCTTTGGGAACCCATCAGGTGGTGCATTTTTATAGAGCTCCGTGTACAGGACACATAAGACGTGGGATAAGAATTAAATCCCCAAAATCAGAGGACTGTGGCAAATCTATTAGCAAGGAATCCTTGGCATGAAACTGTCTCTAGAAGAGGGCTAACAGCTGCACCTTGTGGGCTTGAAATGCCTTGCAGAGTTAAAGAAGCCCTTTGTCATGACCCTGACTTTCGTTAAAGTCTTTCATTAACTGACTTTCAGAAGTTATCGGCAGGGCTTTGTCTTGTCAGAATAGATCTTTATTTTGGGGTACTAAAGATGAGGGCACATTTACAATGATGATTGTGTAGAGAGAGTATTATGCAGGGATTTATGTTCATTTGCATGTCAGATTAAGGTTTTATGCCATGCCTTGTGTGAATTAAACACAGATATCAGTTTTGAGAGTAATGAGATTTTCTGATGAATTTCTATGCTGAATTGCAATGAAATTTTATATTATCAGATGGAAGTGCCCACTCCAATATCCTTTCTTATTTGGAATGGATATAAAAATAGATATCACATTGTATATGTGAATTACCATATTTGCACAGATTTTTATTTCAAAGAAATTAAAGGTCATTCTGACTCCACAGGGAATAAAGTTTACAGCTGGTAAGACAAAGCAGAGCTGCCTATGCTTTAATGTTACTGGTCCCCTCAGGGAATGGTGCCTCATCTCCCCTGTCTCAGGCAGCAAGCAGTGTGGATCCAGCTTCCCGTGCCACATCCCATCCCTGCAGTCACCATCAGAGCTGTCTCTCAAAAAAAAAATATATATAGTAATGAAGGGGAAGATGACACAGAGAGAAAAATAAAACACAAGAAGGAGTGATACAGATGAAAACAATTGCTCACCAATGGGGTGATGCCCAGCCAGTCCTCCAGCAGCAGCCCCTAGGTTGGTTGGTGAGACAAACAAGACAAACGTGACACCACATGGTGTGGAACACCCTTTGGGTCAGCTGGGGTCAGCTGTCCCAGGTGTGTCCCCTCCCAGGCCCTTGTGCACCCCCAGCCTGCTCACTGGTGGGGTGAGAAGCTTTGTGTAAGCACTGCTCGGCAGCAACTAAAACATTCCTGTGTTATCAGTATAATTTCCAGCACAAATCTGAAATATAGCCCCACAGTAACTACTGTGAAGAAAATTAACTCTGTTGCAGCTGGAACCAGCACACCAGCCTTCTGCAAAGTGGTCACCTACACCAGCAGTGCAAAAAATGTTGGTCTATTTCTTCCTAAAAATCTGCAGAACACCAACACATTATACAAACACGCTGATTTAATTCATAGAATCACGGCTTGGGTATTAAGGGACTTTGGGAAATCATCCCCCAGCAGCGATCAGCCCCTCCCAGTCCAACTCCCCCAGTTTATGTACTGATCACAGCACTGTGCTGTTGGATATCCCTTTGGCCAGTTCAGATCAGCTGTCCTGGCTCTGCTCCTCCCGGCTTCTTGTGCATCTCCTCATTGGCAGAGCACGGGAGACTGGAAAGTCCTTGACTTAGGGTAAGCACTGCTCAGCAGCAGCCAAAACATCTGTGTTATCCACATTGTTCTCACACTGAATCCAGAACACAACTCTGCACCAGCTACTAGGAAGAAAATTATCCTAGCTGAGGCCACCACAGGGTCTTTTCCAGCCTAAATGGCTCTGTGGCTCTAGGACCTTTCCCTGGCTCAGTTGGCTCAAAGCACCACGCAGCCTGACCTTGAACACTTCCCGTGATGGGGCACCCACAGCTCCTCCAGCCTATTCCAGCATTACCTGGGAGCTCTGAGTGCTAAGTGCCAGGTGCAGGTGCTGCTTGGCACAGCTGAGACCCTCTCCTGCTCTGTGCCCTGTTCAGCCTCCTCTTCTGCAGGAGGATTTTCCGAGGAAGCGTTTTGAGGCAAAGCTATTTCCTGCAATGCTTCGGTAAGGAAAGAAAATTTCTGTGAAGGAAGTGGATTTTCAGCTGTTGGACTTCACATCGAGAAGAATTATTAAAATGTGAAAATAGTGTTTAGCCAGAGGGTAATGGGATGTGCTGATGGTATGAAATGGGCTTCATGATATTTCAGTGAGAGGTTAGCTCAGTGAAACATGCTAGTTAGGAGATAAAATGCTCCCATATCCCCAAATTTATGAACACGGTCAGGGCTGTTTTGGCTCTGACTGATGATAGTAAGAGACTGCTGTGACCCTGCTACTTCACAACATCTCTATTTAAAAGTGTCAGTGTATCACTTTTTCATAATATTGTGAGTCTGTTCCCCCAAATTTCCTTGAGGTGTTATTCATGGCTGCTTTCACAATTTTTCATCTCAGCTAAGATGATTGATTAAAAATAGAACAACTGACTTAAAGGTATTCCATGGCTCAATTCTTCCATTGAATTGCTCTTGCCTGATCTCCTACCCTGGTGTGCTGCTACCAGGAGTATTTGTGAGAGGGATGTAGCAAGGGAGCCTTCACCAGATCTTGAGGAAAAGTAACATTGAGCTGGTAAGCCTGAACAGACAGAGAAGAAACCTTATCATAATTATTCTCTACCAGTGTAGCCCAGCATATACCTGGAATTATATATATAAAAAACTACTACAGAATTGTTCATGCCAAGGTTGAACAAGATGATTCATTTTTAAAATTTCTTTTAAGGGACCACCTCCAAAAGCAAACAAGTTTTGACAAAAGCTGTTCAGCAGGTGCTTTTGTATTTATGTGTTAGACTATGGTGAAAAAAGCAAACCAGGTATTAAATACACGGTAGTGCTTGTCTCTAATAATGTGTTTTAATAATGTCATGTTACTACAGAAGGTGTGAATATTTGGTGCCCGTGGTGTCCCTAGGTTTAAAAGGGTCCTATTCCAATTTTTTTATTATTTAATGACTATTTATTTTCTTGTTACTACAATTTCCTGTCTGTTTGTGATGTGAACCTGTATTACTTTGGCCTAAATGGTACAAAGTGAATACCTGCCCAGCTGGTGTCAGTGGTGAGGGAGTGACACCAGCAGCCCATCCTGCTGTTCACAGACATCTCCACACTTGGATCTCAGAACTGCTTTGCTGAAATGGGTGAAGAGTTAATAAACCCTTCACATCTCACCAGCTAAGTAAGTATTGCTGCAAAGGGCATCTGATCTGGGTGAGAGGTTCAAAAGAGCCTCAGTGTTCTGGTTTTGGAGTGGCTTCTCCTGTGGAGCCCCATGCTCTCTTTGCCATACCCCTATGTTCACTCCCCATCTGGGATGGGCACTTCTCTAACTTTCAAGAGGTACTACCCCTTGCAGAGTGGTATTTAACATTGAAAGTGAGAAATTTTAGGTGTCACATTGATATTTCAAGCTCTGCTTAGCAAATCTTTGATAGCAGGTAGCCGTGATTCACACCGTGGTGCCAGGCAGATGGGTGACATGGCTGTGGGTAAAGCCATCTCCTGCCTCAGGCTCTGATCTGCCTGATCCCAGGATTTGTGGTCTAGGGGAGCTTGGGTGCATTGTTCCTGTGTGAGCAGAGATGCAAAACAGCCTCAGGAGATGTGAAGTTTTGTGACAGATTTGAGGTGAGCTCCCACTCTTTTCCCAGAGTGTTCTTCATTCCACAGGATGTCCCTGGTCACACTGGGACTCACTGGTCTGTGTTTAGGTGCTAGCTTTTTCCCAGCATCTCATTTGGACACCGTGTCTGGCTGCTTAAGTCAATCTCTCTCTTCACATTCCCCTTAGGAAGCTTTTTATAAAATACCAGTCCAGCTGGCTCAGCTGCATCTTCTGGAAGGGGTGAATTGGGCTGCCATCAGCTAAAGTACTCACTGCAAGTAAAACAATCCTGTGAATAATGATGCTTACAAAGCCCTCAGTGCTGCTGAGTCCTGCCTTGGACAGCTGCTCTGAGTTTTTCAGTGCCACTTTTTCAAAATACAAATAACTGCATGTAGCCCTCCCCTGCTTATATCTTCAAACTATTATTTTTTAAATATACTAATAATAACTATTAATTAGACATATACATGGTTGCTAAAGCAGATGTCAATACTTTCACTGGGTGAATTGAAAGAGGGAATCACAGAATGACAGAGCCACAGAATGGCTAAGTTTGGAAGGGACCACAGTGGGATAAGATATGTGTACATCCAGAAGAAGTTAGCTAATGTTAATTCTGAGTAGTTGCACTGTCGCCAGAAATAAAATTGCAATTTTTTTTTCATGTGTGAATTTCAGTTGCTGTTTATTATAACTTTTACAGGTCTGCTTCTCTTACATGGCCTTGGCACAATGCAGACTTTGCACAATGCACTGGCTTTGTGCAGTCACCTCTGATTTACACATCTGGTGGAAGCCCAGTCTGTTGAGACATTTATAAAATGCAATCTATTCCTTTTGAAGAGTGTGAGCAGGATGTGAGATGATCATAGCGTGCGTGTTTTTCCTCTGAATGACCTGTGTTAAAGCTACTTGCGTGAGAGGCTTTCTCCACTTGCTAACTCAGCTGACCTATCTGGTGACCTCCACCCTTCTCTTGCAGCTGAAGTATGTGAAGGGGTTCATAGAGCCATTAGAAAATGAATTTCAGCATAAGAGAAGGCAGATCAGCAATTACACTTGTATTTTGTTTTATTTTCCAGATGTAAAATGTGGTATTTATGCTTATTTCTCCTTTTTTTTTTTTTTTTCCCCTCTCTTTAAAAGATCCAGACACAAGGGATGGCATATTTCAGCACAGAGGACTGGTGGTGGTTTGTTGTGCCATCTTAGAACAAGTGCATATTGCAAGTTTAATGGGACAAGCTGGATTTAATAACTGGTTTATTAGGATATACTTATATTTTTGTAGCAAGCAGGCAGCAGACCTGCTCTGGGCTCCAGCAGCCTTTTGTCCCCTGGTGCTTTCTTGAGAACTGAGGATCTTTAGTCCGTGGTACCATGTAAAGCAAACTTGGTCAGGTATGTGCAGAGTATTGGTTAAGTGTGTGTCAGGTTTTATGGGATGGAGTGACGAGCTGCTGAGGGGACTAACAGGAGGACGGGGCACTTTCCTTGCTTTTTTTGTCCTTTGTTTCCTTGTTCTCTTTCCTGTTGGACAGAAGTCCAGTCCAGGAGTGAGCAAGTGATGGCTGTGCAGCCATTTGAGAAGTCCTGAGCAGCTCAGCACTTTGTGCTGCCTCAGGGAGTGAGAAGTGTTCCATGTCCTTCAAAACCTGTCTGCCCCTGGCTGGTCCGGAGCTTACATCCAAAAATCTGTCTCTGTTGGTCTCAGAAAAGAAACCAAAGTGCCTGCCCTCTGGATTGTCCTGATTTCTCGTTGTTGCAATTGATTTTTATTTTTTTATTTGTTGGGGAAAACATATGCAAAGTATATCAGCTAGTCAGGAACCAGAAATGCGTGCAGTTGGTCCGAGGCAAACCTTCTGAATGAGGAAAGGGTAAGCTTTGTTCTCCAGCTTTTCAGTTCAATCATCCTAAAAGCACTGCATGAAACACTAGATGCTTCAGAAAGAAATACAATATTTAAATAGATTTATTGATCTGCCAAGATTTATTTGAATTAAAATTCACACTGGGAGGGTTTATGGGGGAAGAAAGTATAATTTCATTTGCTAAGTGATACTGGAAGATTCCTTGTGAACTGTAAAGAACCTGATGGGGAAAAAAAAAATCCTGTTTTTATTTCATTCTGTTTTAGGACACTAAGAGATGGCAGGTGGAGAAAGTCTGACAGAACACCTTGTGCATTGGCACAGAAGCGGCATAAACTCTTTCACATATCTGTGTTCTGAAAATTAATTATTTCCAACTGTTACAGTGGGAACACAAGATAATGGGGTTCCTCCAGGTCTGCTGTTCCACTGCATCAGTTCTGTCTGTTCCCTGCAGCCCAGGTTCAGCCTGCAGCTGATGGTGCTTGGCCATGACCAGTCCAGCTGTCAAAAGCCATGGCTCAGAGGTTTGTGTTTGAGCACGTGCTCGCCTCCTTGTCCAGGTAGGATCCCAAGTGGCATTGCAGTACTGCAGTGCAGAAGAACAAAGTGCTAGAGAGGACTCACTGAGCTGCCAGTTTCTGTCCCAAATTTCCTAAACCCCCAGGGCGGGAAGGAGACAAGCCTTGTCTCCAGCAGGTCAGTACAGCACACTCCTGCCATGAGCTGTGCCATTCATTTGGTTTCACTATCACAGAAGTAGTTTATGAAAGTGTTTTATTGAAAGTGATATTGTAGCCTCAGCAGTTGCAGGTGTTGTTGAGGAGAGTGTGATCTCTGACAGGGAGGGACCTTTATCATCAAGGGAACTTCTGATTCTGCCTTCCCTTGTCATTCAATATTTCTTGTCATTCCCATCTCCGGTCAAACGCACCTTTGTTTATTCTTCAGGATGTCAAGCTCCAGAATGACAGCTCTGTGCAGCATGTTTATCCACCAGGAAGGAAGATCTCCAGGAAGGATGCCCTTGAGAGAGAGAGCCAAGTGCAGCCACAGTTCTCATCTGCAGCACCCAGGCGCTTTCTCCAGTGCAGCCCCTCACCCATCCTGTTGTCTCCTTCTATTAATGGCTCTGGCAGCTGAGGGCCATGACTCATTCACCATTTTGCTCCTTACTTTCCCTCTGGCCATAGATCTGAGAACATCTTTTTTTTATTTGTTTTTTTTCATCCTTTCAGAGCGTGTCCAGATGTATTGACTCCTTCTTCTTTTGTTGTCCCTGAGTCAGAGTCTTTTGCACGCACCCTCTCTGAGGGTGCTTGGGGTGTTCAGGGCTGAGCTGCCTGCACTCCAGCAGTGCCAGCAACAAATCCAGGCAGGCTCCCAGACAACCCGAATCAGTGGAGCATCATCACCTGCTAGTGGAGGTGGTGGATGCCTGCTCCCTTGGCTGCCACCATTCCTGGCCCTAGAGCCTGTGCCCCTTCCATGAGCAGACACGTGCTTACCTCATCCTCAGTTCACCTCCAAACAGGCAGCAACGTTACCCACAGCCAGCTGGGAGGACATGCAAGGAGAGTGGTGCAGGGCAAGAAGCTCCCTCTGCCATTTCAGCTGCTCCCCAGCTTCTGCCCTTTTCCTAATATTCCTAGTTTTCCCTAACATTTCCTAATTTGGGGAATTGGAAAGGAGTATAACACACTTTGGTGTCTTAAGCATCACTGTTTTAGACACAAACTCAAAGCGTGGTGCCCCATGAGATGCTATGAAGAAAATCAGCCCCATCCCAGTCAGACCTGATACACACCTGGGCAGGGATGCTCAGAGCTGGTCAGAGCTGGCCCCCAGACGAGGCGGGGCTCGGGCAAGGCTGGGCACTCTGGGCACTCTGGGCATCCAGGCAGGCACAGAGCACCAGCAGTTGCTCTTCCCGTGCCAAGTGGCTGATGCAGTGAGCAGTGCTGGGTCCTGGAGATGGCAGTGCAGTACACAGGTTCACAGGAGCTGCCGTGCATCACGGCGGAACAGGATGCCAGGGGGAGAAGGAGCAGCTCTGTGTTGTATTCAGTCACATCCCTTAGAGGAAAGAGGTGTATACTCTCTATACACCCTGTACACAAACACGGTTTTAAAAGTCAAAACAGAGCTGTGGAGCAACCGGCTGCTCCCAGAGTGTAAAGCCCTGCTCTGTGGAGGGTGGTCACTCATCACAGTGCATGAGCTGACCCCAGTGGAATGGCATGAATAATGTCTGGGCCAGAGTGGACAAGAGGTTTGTTCTTTGTACCTGATCCTGTGTTTTCAACTCGGAGTTTAAACTGGAAAAGGGTTTCAGGATTTGTCTGATGTATGACTGTATGTAAATTGCTATGGTAACCACCACATTTCCTGTGCTCCGGGCATTTTCCTAAATTCTGCAAGAAGCTGTAGCTGTGTTTATTTATGCAGCTCAAAGTCAAGTTCCGTTAAGCCACTGGCTGTTTTGGTTTTTCAATCTCTCTTTTCCTTTTCTTACCACCATCCATTCTATCTCTGCATTTTTCTTCTCCTTTACAAATGCAAGTGTTGTTTTGAAACACAGGCCCTTACCTGTACCAACCCCTCCTTTTAATTACAAGAGAAATTGTGACTTAGGACAACTCTTCCTTGACACAGAGCGAGTAGAGTAGCACTGGAGGAGTTGTCATCATTTAGCTCACTTAACCTCACTTGGAAATTTTGAAGCCTGCAGTGTCCAAGGCCAAAGTTCCTGAGTTCTCAGTCTCATGAAGTTATTTATTATTAAATGAACACAAATCTTTTGTCTTGGACTATTTTGCTGAAGTCTGTAGAATAGCATTTTGTCTTTTAGAGGCTTGGTGCTGTGGGGAATTTTAATACTAAGTCAGCATCCTTCTGCTTTTTGGTTCCTTGTTTCATACAAGGTCATCTTTTACAGCAGAGTTCAAATTCAGGCAAGCATTTAGGAGATTATTAAGTACACTTAGTATTAAATGTGAATTATCTTTGAAATAGCCACCTTAATTGAGATCTAGAAGCTGCTTCGTGGAGCCCAGGCCATTCATAGAGAAGTCATTTTGCAATAAAAGTCATGGTCAGAAGAAGTTCCTTTATTTGCTCTCTGTATGCTGTGGTACCTGCTTCCTTAATTTCCCTGGTGTCTTCAGGCAGAGTTATTTAGGTATCTCTGGAGAACATCTCATCCAAGCACCTATTCAAAGGCTAAATTCAAAATTTGGTCAGGTTGCTCAGTGCCTCGATCTAGTGAGTTTTGAGAATCACCAAGGATGGAAACTTCCCCCTGTGACCAGACCCTTGTTCCAGGGCTGTGCCTTCTCCATCATGAACCAGTTGGATGTTGGTGCCACAGTGAGATTGGTCCTCAGCCTTCCTTTCTCTGAGCCAAGCAAGGTTAATCCCCTGGCCCCTTCATCATGTGCCATTTGCAGCCTCCAGTCATCCTCATCACTGTCCAGTGGATCACAGAATCACAGAATCATAAAGTCATTAAATGGTTTGGGTTGAAGCAGACTTTAATAGATCACCTAGTTCCAACCCTCCTGTCATGGGCAGGGACACCTTCCACTAGACCAGGTGGCTTGGAGCCCCATCCAACTTGGCCTTGAACACTTCCAGGGATGGGGCATCCACAGCTTCTCTGGGCAACCTGTGCCAGTGCCTCACCACCAGTAAAGAATGTCCTCCTAATATCTAATCTAAACCTACCCTCCTTCATCTTAAAGCCCTTCCCCTTGTCCTATCACTACATGCCCTTGTAAAAAGTCCCTCTTTCTTGCTGGTTCATTTTAGAGACTAGAAGGTGCTATAAAGTCTCCTCAGAGTCTTCTCTTCTCCAGGCTAAACAACCCCAGCTCTCTCAGGCTGTCTTTCTTGGACAGGTGCTCCATCCTCTGATCATCTTTGGGTCCTCCCTCTGGACTCGCTCCAACAGGTCCATGTTTTCCGTGTGCTGAGGGCTCCAGGGCTGGACACATCACTCCAGGTGGAATCTCACAGGGGCAGAGTAGAGGGCAAGAATCCTCTCCCTTGTTCATGGCACTGTGTCAGTAGTTTCCTTGCATGGCCTTGCTGAGTTGGGTAGGCGTGCCCTAAGGAGAGGAGACAAATGGCATTATTGCTCCATGAACAGTAACTTTTCTTTCAATTTAGGCTGCGTACTCTAGCTCCAAATCACTGCTGTGCTTTCTGAGAGTATGGAGTGTGAAGAGTAAAAAATCCTGCATCTTAATCTAAGAAGAGTTGTGACTCTGGGAAAACTGTGTATTTCCCAAAGAGTCTGGGAAGCAAAGAGCATTCCATTTCCCTCCTCACTGTCAAAGTGTTGGTGACTGTGTGCTAAAAGTACTGAATTTCACAGCATTGTGTGGTCCATGGATTTCATGCAGACTGCAAACATACTTTGATGAGAGCAGTCCTAGATTTTGTCTAGTTTCACCTTAAGTCAGTAGGAGGATTTCCACTGACTTCTCTTGAGCTTTTTTTGTGATGAGTGTCTGCCATTATTGTATGGAGTTGATGATTATTTTTTATGTAGCAATGGAGCTTTAACTAAGAAATGTCAGATTTGTTTATTTCTTTCCATCAGTGACATTTTATGTTCATTAATCATACATCTCAACTAGAGAAACAGAAAGGAGAGTGAATTGTATTGCTGAAAAATGTTGGTTTAGTTACCAGGAATATGCCAACATGTGTGCAAAACTCCACTTAAATTCAATAAGTAATTGAGCTTATCTCCTCATACACAAGATACTATTATTAACAAAGCATTTAATTAGCTGTCTGTGCATTACAGCTGAAAGCCAAACACCTCCTCTGGCATTTCCCAAGAAGTCTGTCTGTAGTTCTCAGAGCAACACTTTTAAGATTGCATGTGGCTGAATAAGATTTTGCTGCAGGAAGCTTTATGATAATCTCACTTGTAGTATTATTGTCAGCCTAAAAAGGCACCTTATTTAAAAGTTTCCAAGGCAAAATTTTGCTGATTTTGCTTATTCTATGAAAGAAAGGCTGTAGAAAATGGCCAAAGAAGGTGCAAATGTAATATAAACCTTCAGGATACTTTAAATTGTCCAGTATCAATTGTTCTGCCCCTGCACTGGCTCAGCAAATGAATGAAAGAGGAGCTTAAGAAAAGGCTTGTGAGGAGCATCCTCCAGGTATTAGAAAAATTCCAGCTAGAATTAAGCTGACTGGCACGGAGGACATGTGGTGGAACTGATACAGGAGGTGCTGACTTCAACACACGTCAGGAATGTGCTCTTGGCTCCTTGTAATGGCAGGAGAGGCAGCGAGCTGGCATCTCTTACGCAGAGCTCAGCACTTTGCAGAATTGGGTCCACCTGCCACTGGAAGCCTATCATCCCAAATCAGGCAACCACATGACTATTAAATAAGGTGTTAACTACTGCCTTCTTCCATAAGATAAAAGCCAGTATTGTGATAGAGGCAGGAATTCTGCTCTGGTTGCAAAAGCACTCAGCCAGTCTTAGTGGGAAGACTCCTGGGTTTTGTTTTCACTGAGCCATCCTTGGTGTATTTTGTGCATGTGTCTCACAGATCAAGGCTCAGGACACTGCAAGGCTCAGGGTTAGCAGTGTTCCTCTTCCTCCCTGGCTGATGGGAGATCTTGGCTAATGGAGTAGGGCTGGAGGGTGTCCCTGCCTTGCCAATGGACTCCCATCATTAGGAGATCAAGGCTTACTTGCCTAGATGATGATCTGCTCAGGACAGGGGTTAACTCCATTCATGCATTTGTCAGCACCTGGCAAATAGCATCAAAAAATAAAATCAAGGCATTACTGACAGTAGCCTACAAGTAAAATTAACACAGATAAAAATGTTTATTTTCATCATCTTATAAATTAGCCAAAAAACTGGATTAATGTTAATTAGCCCTATATACCCACATATATCTGTATATATTAGTAACAAAACTGCTTTTATTCAGTAGTGTGATAGCACTACTTGTAGGAGAAAATATAGGGAAACATTTTGCACTGCAATTAGATCTGATGCTGCTCAATGTGGGGTTTCATTTTGTTTAATTCACGTTGGTGTGCAGACAAGGCTGCAGAACAAGAAAAATACAAGCATACATATAATATTAGCTACTTTGCTTGTTCATGCATAGTTTAGCTAAAGCCTTGGTGCCATATGATTTCAGATTCTCTCTGTGTGTCCCTAATCAAATATTCATGGTTGTATTCACACTTACAGAAAGGATTCTGATGCCTACCTTGAAGTAAACACAAGGGAATTAGGCATATGTTCAGTCCAAACTTTGTTCTTGCTCTTGCACATATGAGCTCTAGCAACAGCTACAACCAGTTACATGTGTGAAAATCAGACAGATGCTTCTTCAGCACAACATTCGCAGTGTGAACCTGTTGGACTTTCTAGGACTGAGACGGAGAGCACTACAAACATGTGCAGTCCACGTTTCCCATTTCAGCTAGGGAAAGGGAAAATGTATTCAGCCAAGAGCACAGATCCATGCAGAACACATCATCTTCTAGATCCAATTTAGCAGGAAATTATGTCCATTGGGTTCAATGGAGTTACATTGGGTTCCAGCTGAGGGGCTGGTCTTCAATAACAGCGTTCACTCTTCATTTCTAATTGGGGAAGAAGTGCAAAAGCAACTGTCTTAGGATATACTACAAACATTTAATTCTGCTTATTTCATTATTAAGGTGTAGTAAATATCATTAATATTAACTTTCACATTAATGAAACTAAGATTTTATTAATATGTGATTAGGATTTTTTTCTGTCAGTGGAACAGAAAAATACAATTTGATGTACATCAAAATAACTTCAAAAAGTATGAGTGTTTTAGCATAAATAATTTCTAAAAAAATCTTTTTAACATCTGTCAAAGTTATTTAGCTCCCTAACTTTGCCTGTGTTGAGCACTTCAGTCCTACTCGTACAATCATTTTCATATTTGGTACTATGTTCCTATATAGGTTGCTACTGTAGAAAGAAGTACATTTTGCTGGTGCTCTGTATTATTTATGTAGCACCCTAAGTAGAAAGAAAGAAAACTGACAAGACCCAACCTTACCTTCATTTTAATTCCTTGAGAAGGATGTTTCATTATTCTCCCCCTCTTTGAAGTACCAGGTCTCTGAAATCTCTTTTTAATGATACAGATGAAAAATAAATACGTAGAGGAAGGAGTCAGGGTGCAGACTGCGAAGAACACGAGACGTTTTGAGGCCGTGCCGCGCAGGGGGATGGGAGCAGCAGCTCGGTGTGGGAGGCTGTGTGTGCTGGGTCCTGCGCTCCCGCTGCTGGCTCTGGTTCAGCAGCCAGGCAGGAGTTTCTCTCATCGTCAGTGAACCAGCTGTTATGGCAGATGATCGTGCTGAATTTCAGGTCATTTGATAACTAGGGCAGGCCGCCGTGCTTTGCAGTTCAGCTTGGGTGACACGTAGATTAAGCACTTCATCAGCACAGAGCAGAATTGCTCACGTTTCTCGGGTGCCCGGGTGGGCTTGTTCTGGGGGTGGAGAGCGGGTGTTCAGGTCTCATCCTTGGCAGCTGGACAGCAAGCCCTGTCTCCTGTTTGTCACTTCAGCATGCAGGAGAAGTGTGGGACATCGCTAGCTTTTCAACTCTATGATGAATGACATTCTGAGTGGTTCTCGTTTAGGCTATCACTTAAATCTGCTGGCAGGGTCTGCTTGGTCACCAATGTGAATTGTGGGGCTGGCTTCCAGACTTGCAAAGAAATGCTTATACCCATGTCAGGGAGCAGCAATGAAAGCTTCCCAAATCCTCTGGTGTCTTGGCAATACCTGAGAGCAAACTTACGGGGAGGGGGAGCCCTTACAGAGGCATAGAGAGGAGCAGTCCGACCGTGCTCCTTTGTCAAGCTGCTCAAAAGAAAAGTGGCAAGGCTTGTTCAGGGCCAGGGAAGGATTAATGTAACATTCTGGGGTAAGCAGCTGGAAATATCACGGTTGTTTTCTGAGCTTGGTGAGCTTTTATGCTTTAATGTATTCCCAGAAGAGTCAAGCAGATCTTTGGTGTGAAGATGCCCATATGCAATGATGTTGGATTCCTAGCATTTTAGAGTCGGTAGAAATCATTAAAGCCATCCACTTTAACCTCTGTGTTGAAACCTTTGGTATTCTGACTGCAAATTCTTTACCAAGTGATGGTGTACTTCAGAAAGACACTGCCTTAATGTAATAACTTCATGTGACAGAGAATCTACCACTGCCCCAGGTAAGTTTGCCCAACTGGCTCATTACCATCACTGGTAAATAAAATATCGTGTTTGAGCATCAAGCTGCCTCGCTGATTCTGACACCCAAAGCAGACTGTCCAGCCATCTCAGCACTGGGTGCAGTGTGACCAGCCTGCCCTCCAGCTGGGAACAGGCACTGAGCAGGGCTGCAAGAGGATGCTGGGGAGCTGAAACACCACTGGTGTAAGGAATGTGGGAATAAAGGCAAGACTGCAATAGATTGCAAGAAATAATCTTGAAGAGACTTTTAGGTCTGAAAAAAGGCTGGTTTTAATGTAAGTTAGAAGGTTGTATCTGCCATCTCTTCCCCAAAGCTTTTCATAACATGCTAAAAAGCATCTACAATTTGAAATGGTAAAAAATCTAAGGAGAGGGAAGACCAGGGGTTTAGGTATTTTGACAGAAAGCAGGCTGCTAAAGGTGACCGTCATATTAGATGTGGCAGCTTAGACTTGTTTTCTGTGTTTCAAAGTGAATACACCCTCTGAGGCAAACCAGCTATTTTTAGCTCTCATTCTGGGAAGTCCTTTTTCTCTATTCTGGAAGAAAAGATACGTGCTCTGTGTCACAGTTGTCTCACAATCACTTACCTCGCCAGCCTCCTTTCTATAATGAGGCAGATAATAGGACAGAAAGCTGGCCACCCAAGCTCAGTGATGAATAAACATCCCCTCCTCATTCTGGGGGGTGAACAGGGAGGGAGAAAGCCTGTTTGATTTATCAGGAGAGGTCCCATTACGGAAGGTCAGGCAGAGCCTAGCAGGTATCTGCTACTCACTGCTAAGAGTGTTTGCCCACTGTGCCCCCTGCAAGGCTTTTTCTGGCACACCCAGCATGAGTCACAGCGGTGAGCAGAGTGCTGAGCCAAGGTGCAGAGTGGTATTCCATTTTCCAAACCCACCCAGAACCTGTGGGTAGTTTGGTAGAGTCTGTGGCTTAGTCTCTTAGGATTGGACTCATCCCAGCTATATTTATAGGACTGAGTCTCACCCAGGCTTCTCCTGTAATCAGCAGCGAGACAGACGGCCAGGGAGGATTCATCCCTCTCTTAGATTGGCACTGATAACTGAGGAGGGTGGTGATGCAACTACAAGTTTGCAAAGGTGAACTACTTTGAATTGTGCTTGCCAATCTCTTTGCAGGAGTTTGGGGCTTTTTCTTGGGTCTTGGGCTTTCTGTATCATAGAAGTTCACCATGGTTTCCCAAGAAGTGCCTGTTCATACTCTCAGGAAACAGAACGCATTTTCAAGTGAATCATAGTCAGTTTGAAAGTTTAAATTAATTAAAGTCGAGCCCTCTGAGAAGTATCAAATGCATGCCTGCACTTCCTATATACCAAATGATGCTAATAGCAGTGTGGCAGACTTCAAATTTCCCCATCAGTTAAATTGATTGAAGTTTTTTCGTAGAAGGCAATTTAGAAAGCAATATTCTGTAATATAGGTGTGTTACTAGTGACTATTTGTTACCATACTACAGGCTACTAGCAGACAGCAGCTTAAATAACTTGTAAGTGGGGCACCTGTCACGAGAAATGGCTGCCTTACCAGCCTTCATCTCTCCTTCATCTCTGCAGCTATTTTGCTCTTAGCAGTGCCCTGCAAAGAAAAGATACGCAAAGTGTAAGCACGGCTTTTAAATATGGCTTCATTTAGTACCACAAACACTGACGTGATTTAATCAGAGCATATTAGTAGAGAATGGCATCAGTACAACATGCTCCAATGCAGATAATTTTCCAGTAACTGCAATTTTTACTTGAGTTGACAGGGTTTTTCTGGGCTGTGAGACCTTGCATTTGCCTGGAATGCTTCTTGCTCTCTATTTCTTGGCAGAAACATCCAGTCTTGCATCCCATTAAAAATGATTTGTAACTGGAAATATGTGTTAGGGGCTAGTTCTGAAATAGATGCTGTGCCAGGTGAGTCACTCCCATGGGTGACTCACTCCCACGGGTGAGTCTTAATTCAGGCACCTGAATCTGAGCTGTCCATGCAAGAGCTGAAGGTTCCTTTCTGTATTCCTGGGCTGGTCTCGCTCAGTTGTGCCTGTACTGCAGGTACTGAAATTCAGGAGGGGATCCATCCACTTAAGTGTCCTGGCTTGGCATGGACTCAGCCAAGCCTCTGTGCAGGGAGCAGCTCCAGAGAGACAAAATGTGGAGATGAGCAGGCTGATTTCTCCCAGGTCTTAAATCTGCTCCATACAGTTGTACCCCAGCCTAATTGCTAAGGTGTGTGGCTGCATTGTCTGCGGAACAGCAGCCATCCCACAAGCATCCTGTGCTACTGGGAAACAATTCAGCGCTCCGTGGCACAGGACCCAGCAGTCCTTTGGAACTGATGGTGGGAATGGAGGTTGAGGGTGGAGAAAGACAATATAAAAAATTAAGGCTTGTTCACTATAAACAGCTTCTACAGGTATAACAAAAAATCTGACACTGACCCTTAACAAAAATGAGTTTCCATCTTGAGAACTACAAGGATATGGTCAACGGCATGGGAATGGCTTTTTTAGTATATTTTGTCTGGCTGAGGAACTTAAAAGTTCATTGTTCTCCTTCTTGAGTGTTTTCCAGAGTTCTCTAAAGTACAAACCTTCTCAGAGTGCCAGTTGATAAAGACACTACTAAAATGAAACCAAGCACTTGATTCATTTCATAGTGTTACTTCAGTTTTGGCACGGCCTCTGTGTTCTTGGCTGTCTAATGTGCTGTTAAGTGCCTTCTCAAGCATGGATAATAGATATTAGGAATAGAAAAGGAAAGCAGCCTTTTCAATTAAGGACAAAATGTACAGAAAGTAAAATTACATGCGTTGTATCAGCTGCATATTGGCTCTTATGCACAGTCTCCAGATACAATCAGTAGGTGCTCAACCAGATAATTACAGCCTTCCTGCAAAAGCCTTCATGTCGGAGAGTCACCTGTCTGCCTGCTACCACTTGCAGGATCAGAGCTGTCCTTTATTTTCACTGCTGCAGATTGTGGAATTAGTGCTTTCCAACTTCTGTTTAAAAAAGAAGCATTTTTCTAGCACATCTCCTTCCAGCGGGCTGCTGCACCAGGTAAGTGCTGGACATGAAGATGGACTTGTCAGCCTTTTTGTCAGTAATGATTTATATTGTCAAAATGCAATTTTCACCATTGATTTCCTGTTGCAAGGATTACAGGAGCAGTTAGTTGAGGGAGTGCTTGCCTTCCAGCCAGCTGGTATTGCTTCATGCTCAAAATGAGGTCAAGGGTGTTTTATATATGGGAGTAAGAGCTGGTCAATTGAATTGTTACTTAAAATCTCTATAGGTGCACAACATCTGCAAGTGCTCCTCATTCAGGAATCATCTGTGCTGCCACAGGCAAGCTGGGCTGCAACTTTTGTGAGGGTCAAATAATGCTAATAAGAAATTGCAAGATTTCTGAGGGGGGGGTTATGCCCAGTACTGCACGATAGAATATCCCTTTTAAATGACTTGCATGCAGCTGGTGGCACACGTACCACAGCGTAGGAATCCCAGTGCAGGTGTTATAAAAATATTTTCACTATGTTTTTGGCCACAACAGATTTTTTTTTTCCCCAAAAACTTGGACCAACATTGATAGTGTCCAGCAAGTCATGACTTTGTTTTTCCAAAGCAGAAATAGAGGTGGTGGCTCATGTCATACTGTCTGGGGCAACTGCCTTCTCAGGGTCTTTAATTATTTTTCCTATGGGCCATGCTGCTATTTCCACTTAAAAGGGGTCACTCTCTTGCTGGCGGGATCATGGATACCAATCTCTGTTTCAGAACGAGAAGTGATGGTGAGGTCTCTGAGAGAACCTGTTCCCCACCCACAGGAGCTCTCCTGCTCTGCCATTTACTCAGTCACATGATGGCCCTGGCTGTGCTGCCCCACGTTGTGTTTGAATGAGCTGTTTAAAAATATTATGTCAATTTTAGGGAGGAGGGTGGAGTCGGGGTGGAGGCAGGAGTTATCACACCCGCTCAGTGATTTTCTGGCTCCATGGCAGACTGTTGGCAGGGAGTCTGCTGTGCAGGTGGTAAGTCTGCCGAAGGATCTGTAGGAATTTGTTAATCGCTGTTAGATCAGTTTGAGAGTCTCTGAGATGCTGCTTGGCCTTGAAGGATGTTTTTAGGCTTTCTATTAGTCATGACCATATTTAACCCTGTAGAAACCACAAACTCACAGGGTAACAGAGAAGAAAATAATAAAGAAAATATGGGGTAACGTAGTCTCAGCCAAATAAGTCACTGAAAGAGTTAGATGCATTGTTAGGACAGAATTAAGTTGTATGTCTCTGGGTTTACAGATTCTGTCATTAGTTTGATACAGTGGTTTAAATTACCTACATTTGTGTAAAAGAAAATACATTTATGTTTTCTTTTGAAAGAGCAGGGGGTTCCAATGGTATTGCAGGATAAGTGAGCACTTTGGAGAGCGTAGCTGATATTTTACATCAGCCAGATGCTTCCCTTCAGTCCTTCAGTGTGAAATACAGGAAGAAAGCACAGGAGAACAGAAAGGATTTGAAGTGCCCTCAAAACAGAGAATGCAATGGTTTGATGATACCCTGTTCTCTAGGAAAACTGGAGTCCTGAATATAAAACATGGCCTAAAATTTCACAATTTTAATGCCAGTTTTGTTCATTTAAATATATTCCTGAATCTTCTTAAATCCTCAGAATATAATTACATAAAACTATTGGCATTTATGGCTGTGAGACCCTGAATTTACACTCAGGTTTGAATTTAATTTTCCTGTTTCTGGTGTGCCTCTAATGGCTTTATAAGCCAGCAAGCAGAAAACAATGAGCATACACAGGTAGAGTTTAGACCCTCTGTGTGCCATAGAGAAAAAGATAGTTTGCTATTAACAGAGTTTTTGCTGTCTCAGATATTGATTTCTCCATCTGATAGTGGGGAATATCTGAGAGGTATTGATATTGTAGACTTAAAATGGAACATAAATAATTCATCGCAGCAAGCATTAGAAAACATATGATAAGCAGCTTCACTGTTAGAATATCTACCTATCAGTCATTCGGAGAATGTTGTGAGAGACAGGTACAGAGAGTGAGCAACTACTCAGTTATGATGAATAATCATTGCCTGAGAAGGATAGGGATGGCTCTGATACATTGTTAATTATGAACTTGTTCCACCTGGGTTTCACCTGTGTAACCATAGGTAACTTACAGTTATAAAAACTTAGAATTTTTATTCAGCATATTTGAAAAATCAGATATTAGATAAAAGATGTAGCTGGTGAATTTAGTGGGTCAAAATATTAGTTGATCTACATCAGAGTAGTGTCACTGAAGCTATGGAGATACATCCCCTAAATCAGCTATGAATTTGCTTGAGGAATAGAGCATTAGGCTGTGAAGTCCCCAACAGACAGAATAATGCAAAGACAAGGAGAAGGGAAATAAATGGATCAAAGGTGATAAGGCAGAGATGGAGAGTGAATAAATATTCTGTTTAGCCTCCTCATACAAGCTCTCCATTAACTTCAACTGGATTGCCTCTGGAAGACCTGCCACACTTAGATATAGAAGAGGAAAGTGATTAGTAGGCGAAGCAAAAATGGTGAAGGGTTGGGTTCAGAGGAGGTCAGGTATGATGGGATGATGAAGAGAAAATGCAATAGTAGATGGGGATTTTAAGCCATATATACATGTTTCTGAAGCCATCTTGTTCACACTTACATTTTGAGACTAGTGCTCAACATCTATCACTGAACCCCTTTGACTACAGAAGCTACCAGTGAACTTGATCCTGCATGTTCAACAGCAGCCATTTTTTCCCCCCAAGACAACTGAACTTTCAGTTTATTCACACTTCGCTTTTATTGTAATTGCTTGCATGTAGGTGAACATAGGGAGGTCTGACTGGGGCAAGAGGCAGAAACCACAATATCTTTCTTACTTTCGCTGCATTATGTGAAAGTGCAGACAATGAAGTCTGGCTTCAGACACCAGAAGTGTTGTGATAGGTGAGGAAAAGGGTCCAATTAAATATTTAGGTGGCCGGGCCCACTGTGCTGCTGCAGCAGGGGATTGATTACACCTGGTGAAACCGGGTCTGTGGCGGGGCGGGCGGGGAGTGCCGGGCATGCGGAGCGCGCCGCGGGGAGCGCGCTGAGGAGGCTGCGGCCATACTATGGTCAGCAGGGAATGGATTTGGCACTGCTTCTGCCTCTGCCACTGTGACTGCATCATCCTGTGCCGAATGTCTTGTAGGTGATGGAAACCTCCCCGCTGCCTTGCGCGTCCCGTCCCTTGCATGCCGTGCTGCTGCGGGAGCCCTCCCGGGAAGGGGGAAGGGATGCTCGTGCCAGGGCGTTTTTCTGTGGAGGTGGTCCGTGCCTCCATCCTGTTGTGCTGGGAAACCACTTAAGTTGTGGCTCATTGATGGATCGTTGGGCTTTAATTTGCTTTTAATTCAGGCAGGCGGGCAGTAGGAGGCTGAGATAATATTTGAGAGCAGTGACCCATTGGGTTGAGGAGATGCCGGCGTTAGTCAGGGCTGTTGAATCAGGAGAGGTCATTACGGGACGTTGACTTCTGAATCAGCGTGTTGGATTGCGAGTGAACAGCATCTGTACTCATGGAATAGACACTGGTTTTCAAAGACAGATATGAAAAAGGGCAGCAGTTTGTACTTGCTATAGTTAATGGGATATTTGCCTATTTTTTTCTCCGTAACGACCTGCCTGTGACTGTCAGTTGCTGTTAGCTCTTCTGGAAATGAGGATTTGCAGAGATGAGTGGGTTTACTCTGGGCCTTCATAGTTAGTGGGACTTTAGCTTCCCTCAAGCAGATAGCTTGGCTTTGGGTGGAAGTGAATGGGATCAGCTGCTGTATTTGAATATTTTGTTTATCTTTTAAATTTATTTAAGACTGCGACCTAATTATCAAGGAATCCTACCTATTTCTAATGATATTTTTTCATGTGGTTTGTTGGGTTGTTTTATTTTGGCATAAATCCCAAAATATACCTCCATTTAGTTGTGTTTTTGTAGAAAAGTCCTCTTCTGTCCAGTACTCTTACCCAGGTACAGGAACCCATCATAGCTGCCTTACAGCAGTTTTGGGATTTAAATCTTGGCAAAATGGATCTTGTCTTTATCTTAACCATTAACTAGATGCAAACTGAGTGTTTATAATATGGTGTTTTCTGTGTGTGCACGGTGCTTCAATGCATGTATGGGCTCTGCTGTTCTCCATGTGGTGGAAAAGACCATCCTGAGGGTTTTTAACCCTGAGGGGTTCACTGTCCTACCAGCAGGGAACCAGGAAGGAGACACTCGAAAATAGGGAGCCTTGCCTTGGAAGGTTGTATGTGGAGATGGGCCAAGAATAGACCATGCTGCTCTTGGTGCCTTGGGTGCTGCACCAGGCTATAGTGGGTGTATATATATACATTTCTGATCTAATGTGTCATAAATCCTATAGTTAAGCAAAAGCAGAGATGATGTTTGACCAGCTACATATGTAAATATCAGCTGATTGAACTGTTGTCCGTGCCAGCAGCGGCTGGGTTCCTCTTCCTTGTGACTTTAGAAAATTTCAGAAATCCAATTTGTCTGGAAAAAAAAAAAAAAAAAAAAAGACCAAATCCCTGTTTTTATTTGATGTAAAGAAATGTAAGTGTGAAGTGGGTATAAACAGATATATGCACTTACTTGGGTGCAGAAACACACACAGTAACACTTAGCTAGAAGCAGATAGTTTATATTTCACAGAACAGATGTGTGGGGCTTGAGACATCCCAGGAAAAGTCCTTCTGAGCTCAGCATGCAGAGCACAAGGCCAGCATTGCAGTGTTCCTGTCTCTGTTGGGACAGCACCTGGCCAGCTGATACTGGAGTGAAACAATTCATGTCCTCACTAAAACCAAATTCCGGAAAAGATCTGTGCAGTATAAACCGTATCTTTAGATGGTGTGTTTTGATTTCCACTCTCAGCTTCTTTGGGGCATCCACTGCCTGGGCTCTGGCATTAACTGAATGCCCTCGCAAAGGTAGGGAGGTGCCAGCTTCTCAGGATGGCCCCTGCTCTCGATTTTAATGAGATTCTCATGGTATTTGGTGTTTTTCTTAAAGCTCCATTACTGCCTAGAGGTACAAGATTATGAGATAATCTTTGCCTTTATTGAAAAGTTTCAATCCTGGATGTTCAGGAAAATAGGCTTGATGCACGTTCTGAAAAACAATCAAGAAAAGGAGGGAACAGAAGTGCTTGGGGGCTTGTTTACTTCCTACTAGTAATTGTGAGGTTAATTTAATTTCTTTTTTTTTTTTTTTTTTCAGTTAATCTCATGGTCCTGAATTTTATAGATTACTTTTTTACTTCTGGCACTGATTGACATCTTCTCCAATCCTCTTCCCAGAGCGTGTTTATAAAGCTACCAATATTGGAATTACACCCTTAGCAATTCAATTATGTCCCTTTGTCCCTTTTTTTTTTTTTTTTTTTTTGTTGTTGTTGTTGTTGTTGTTGTTGTTGTTGTGTTTGTTTGTGTTTTTGTTTGTTTGTTTTTGTTTGTTTGTTTTTGTTTGTTTGTTTGTGTTGTGGGGGTTTTTTTAATAATAAAAAAGTAAAATTACTCTTCCTACACTTTTCTGTGCACATAACATTTTTCTCGGAGCCAGAGGCAGCTCCCCTAACAAAAGTAATTGGTCAGCAACTAAGCTGGATGCCTACTTACCATGAAACTGCCTGTGGAAACAAGGCTGCTTTTCTAAATGCATCAGAGCCCCTGTCCCAGCCCTGCCAAGGAGCGAGGTGCTGGCAGTCCTGCCCCTGGAGCTGCCTGGCAGGTGGCTGCCTTACCCACCTCGATTTCATCAACCCATAAGGGAGCCCTTGCTGAATTAGTTCTCTTTTGCTCAGAGCTCAGCACAGTCAACAGAATCCCCCTGGGATGCTCGAGTTCCATCTTTTTCTGTCCTGTGGGGAGGTTTCCTGCATCTGTCGTGCCAGTCTCTCTGTTTCTTGGAGAGCCAGCGCTGCACGTGTGCCAGGCTCCGTGGCACCGGGGCCTGATCCAGCTGGATGTGCAGCTGCCACCTTCCCTTGGGCTGCCATCCTCAAGGTCTGGGCTCGAAGCACTTCCTCGGGAAGTGGGGAACCAAGGTTCAGCTACTTCCCCTGCTCAGGCAGAACTGCAGATTTCCTTGCTTGCCTTCCCTCACCCCAAAAAACTCGTGCTATTCTAGATCTGTCTGTGTTTAGTTCTTCCTGTTAGAGCTAAGCTGCTGAGAGGAAAAGGATTTCCCGTTCTTACACAGTTCTTATATGTCATGTTAATCAGTCATAAATACAGGGAGTCCCATACCAGAACACATGGGCTCCTATCCCTGTTGCTTGCCCTAAATATGGGGATGCATTCCCACCGCTCCAGGCTGCATTTTGGGGGAGATGCTGACTCCAATAGCCCAGGAGCCATCTCACTGTGAAAGGTTCCCTGTTGGCACAGTCACCTATGTGTATTTTTAATTCTTTTTTAAAGCTGGTTGTGCTGTTTTTTATGTGAGAGGTAACCCAAGCCGTGCTGCTGAGCTGAGGCACTGTTGCTGAGACAAATGCAGCCAAGCCATGTCCTTTACATATTTACTGTGACCCCTGCTGTCAGAGTGGAGTTGCTTGCTGCAGGAGCTGCTTTAGCATTGCCTCATCTGTACTGCAGTCAGGAACAAGAAAATACGTTTTTCTCCACCAGCTCAACCAGGACACAAGCACGAAAAGTTACCAAATGCTGTGCCAGTGCCATGATGAATAAACAGTCAGGATCAAACAAGTGCCATCATATTTTATGCAAAATAATGGAATTACCACCTTTAGCTTTTGAGTCAAAGGCAGTGGTTTCATGTTAGTGCTCAGTAGTGCTTCTGGTGAATTGAAGACGGTTTCTTTCTAATCATCTTCCAGCCCTGGATCTTTGCACAGCCCTTTTTTTTGGTAACTCCCCTCTGGATCCCGTGTTTTCCATCCTGCTCAGTGCACACCTGTGTGGTTCTTCATGCAGGGACCCTTGCAATTCTATCTGTTGATTTTTCATTAAAAAAACAAACAAACAAAAAAACCCCAAACAAACAAAAGCCACCCAGAAGTAATAGGACTGTGCACAGTATATGCACCTGCACATAAGTCCTTGCAGGAGGTGTGAGCTAATGTGAGGGTAAGGCACTCCCATGTTAAATACAAGGCTTGTTTTTCCAGCTCTGTCACTGTCCTTAAATCTTATCTGCATCAGAAAGTTTCAGCAGTGAATGTTAAATCAGTTTTTAGTTCAAATGAACAGACTTCATACAGGCCCCGTGTGCTCACACCCTTCTTTCACTTTAAGCAGGGCCTGTTTCATGTTAGATTAAAGTAATCTAGAGGTAAAAGGTAAAAGATAAAAGCAAAGCAGTGACGATTTTGGGAATGGTGCTTTTAATAGTTTCTAAGATGGGAATTTCTAGAATTCGGCTAAGAGCTGGTACTTGATAGATCCTTGTCCAGTGTGGTGTAAGGTAAACTGAGGTTATATGAAGCATTGCTGGGGATGAGGACGTGTTTTACTCTGCTCTGCCACAGACTTACAGCACTGCTGGTCACCAAGGAACAAGGAAGGGAAGTAGTGAAGGGTTTCTGGCACACAGCTGGAAATGCTCCTTTCCCCGCACTCTGCTTGCCTCAGGTCAAACCAAATTTGGTCTGCATCAGAATAAGAATGCCCTAGGTGACCTTTTACATGGTTTTGACTGTGTCAGTAGCAAATCTCACCTCTAGGTAAATCGATGCAACCAGATTTTATCTGTGCAGACATGGCCTCAGTGTAATCGAGTCACTTTTGCCTCTTAGCATTGGTGAAGCTTAATTAAGGCTGATAAAGTTCTTTGCAGTCCTCAGAGGAGAAGTTTGGTCCGTGTGTAAATGATGTTCTAGAAGGCATTTCACGTATTCTGTTAAAATGCTACCGAGGCACCCAGCCCGTGAGTAACACTCTCTGAAACTCCTTCTGTTTCAAGTTAATGTTTAAACTGGAGTGAGGCAAGCTGCCTGAAAGCTGGCTTTGTGACACCGTACTCCCTTAGTGGGGTGTGCTCCCTCTCTCTGCGCGGGTGCCGTTGCACGTCACGCCGGACAAGGCAGGAGCAGGACACGTGGAGCCCCGGCCCCGTCCCAGGAGTGCCATGGCAGCGTGGCAGCGCTCTGGAGGGGCCCCTGGCTCTGCCCAGCTGCAGGGGCAGTGCAGGGAGCAGTGTTCCCTCTTCTCAGTCCTTCAACTCGCCGTGGAAAGTTAGGTCTGTCTGACCTGCCGTGTCATCCAACTCTGGCTGTGCTCGCTTGGGCCTGAGGAATAGCGTAGGCACCCTGCTTTATCTGCGGGCTTTATCTAGGCCAATTAGATCAGTGCTTTGTCCAGGATAATTGTCTCTAGTAATGAGTTTGAGTGTCACTAGCACAGCTAGCCACCAGCACTGTTGTTCCTATTCTAGTGCCCGCTACTCCAGGAGCTTTATGGTGGCTGTGGCTGTGCCAGGACATCTCCAGCAAGGACGGTCCCCACCAGGAGCGAGCAGCTGAGGTCCTCTGGGCAGAGGCAGGTGTTAAAGTGCTGGCAGAGGCTCTGCAGCAGCAGCAGTGTGATTGCCCAACAGCGGCAGGAGAGCTAAAATTACAGGCAGGCTGCGCATGGGGAAGTGGTGGCAGGTGGGCACAGCCATGGCTGCAGCGGGGACAGCACCCACTGGATGTCACACCTCGTTGTGGGGCTGGCCTGCTGGCAGTCGGGCAAAGAACCCCAAGTGCACGGGGAGAAAGAGGGGTTATGGTGAACCCAGAAAAATGCCCTGCCCAGCTGAGTCCCGGCGTGGGTTTGCACGCTGGCCCAGGCTGCACCTGAACAAGGACATTAGTCAGAAATGCTTTCAACAACTGATGCATTGGGGTTTTTTGACAGAAAATGCCAATTTATTTGAAAGAAAAAGCTTTGCAGAATCTTGTAATCTGGAAGGATTTCTTCCGTTCTTGTTCTTGTCAGTAAAAGCAAGAGTTTATGTCACACTGCCTGAATATAAACGATGACAGGTCAGACCTGATGGCTGAACCAGTCTCCCACAATCCAAGTGTGTGCTTGAATCGTCAAACAACAAGGGAGAGCTGTCTGTCTCTGTGACACCTCCTTTCCTCCCAGAATCTGCTGGGGGTTTGTGTGTGTTTGTTTGTGGTTTTGTGTTTTGTGTTTTTTTTTTTTTTTTTAAAGGAAATCATCATGTTTTTCTCATATGCAAAACAAAAATTTTCAATATAATGAATTTGAAGCCCATATGTATTTCTAATTCAGCTCTGACTCTGGACCCTTTCCTTAGCCCACCACACTGGTCCGTAAGCACCATGGAGCTTGTACGAGCTGCAGAAACCCCAACCAGGGGCTGCTTCCATTCTGTATGATGAATGAAAGAGTGTTAGATTCGACCTGCTGTACTGAAGAAGCACAAAATACTGGTTGCTCAGAGAAATAAATGGTTTTGATAGTTTTCTACGCGTATGCAGTCAGCGTTGCTTGGGGTTGTAGCCAAAGAGGGGAAAGAAACATCGCTTGGAGCCTCTCCAGCGGCAGAGAAAGGATGGCATTGTTCCCGTCTGCTCGTGCTTTCCTGGCGCGAGTGGAAGCCGGAGCATGGCTTTTCCGTCGGGGCCGGCTTTGTTCCCGCCTTCTGGCCGGCGTGGCCGTCGCTGCGCGGCGGTGCGGGAGCGGCCCCCGGCGCACGGAAACCTCGGCAGCCCGCAGAAAGCTGCGCCCGGCGCCGGGAGTTGCCCCTGGCTGCCTGTGGGGACGGCTGGGCAAGGGCAGAGAGGCTGCTGGCGTGCCTGAGGAGGAGGGGAGAAATAAACGCGGAAAACATCTGTGCGCTCCCAAGATCCGCCTTCAGCTGAATCACAAGATGCTTGTGTAAAAGCGCGGTTAATTATTGCAGAGCAGCGAAGCGAGGAAACACGGAGTATCTCCTGCTTTAATTAGTCGCTAAAAACGTGGCTCGCAGCAGCTGCGAAGCTGCAAACGGGTCAGTTTGCAAAACTGTTCCTCCTGGTCATTGTGCTGAGAAGTGCTCCTCTCGGTGAGGCTGTTCCCAGGGGCTGGCAGGGTCAGAGGAAGCTCGCAGGGCAACCAGAGAAGCATCTTCAAACGAGGATGGCATCACCAAGAGCGCTCGCTGTTCATATCTGCCTCTGTCTGAGAAATTCCTACAGGCGTGGAGGGGAATTGTGCCCAGAAATCCAGTTGAGTTGAAGCCCCTCAGCCTCGCAGCTGCCTGCTGTACGTGCACGGCAGAGCAGGCATGTACAGAATCGAGCGTGAAATTAATCCCTGCCTTCCGTGTCCGTGAGCTGCGGCTGAGCAGGCTCAAAGCTGTCCCCGGCTTCCTCACGTGTAGTTTCTGAGACGATCCTTGCTACACCTTAAACTCCTTTCACCTGAGCCGCCTGCTCTGGGGTTCCCAAACATTCGCTAATTTTTTTCCCTGAGGCTTGCTTCCCGAAACAAGCCACCCCCCGCTCCCCCACGTTCATTGTTCCGCGTGGTCTTTACAAAATGTGGCGTTTCTGTCTAAATAGTTTGCCAAAGCCCCGTGATAAACAGCACTAAGTTGTCAGTCATGAGTCATTAAAGAAGTGAACTGTCTTCACATCGTGCCCAAGAATAGGATAATTTTTAAATGTCAGGGCTTTTGGCTTAGTGGTTGGCACTGGCTTCATTTTTGGGAGACCCAAAATTAGAAGACACAGGCCTGGTTTTCAGAATGTTCTGTGTACCCTAACTTTAAATGTTAGTCCTTAAGCACATTTCAAAAGTATGCACGATTTCCTCAGGATCAGTCAATGCTCTGGAATTTTTGACTACCATGCATTTCTGCCATCTTTGCTGTTTTCTTACTCCCTAACTGGCTTTCAGATCACATTCAGCCTGACAGTAATGCATAAAGAATACAGAGATAAATATGCTTAACAACTTGAGAGTGACATATTTAGGTTTCTAAGTGTTTAATTCTGATTTGCTCTTGTTGGATAATTTTTAAAAGGGTGAAGTTTTACACTTGAAAAAATAAGGTAGGCATAAAAATTTCCTGCACACAACTGATCTCCTTCCCAGTTTATCAGGAAAATTGCTGTTGGATTTAATAGAAATCTTATCTGTTCAATCCCAGTTGAACCCCACCTCCTCAAATGAATGGAACAACCCTCGCAATAAATGCACGACCACTTATGTTGCCAATAGTTATTTTTATTTTTGGAGTAATTTTTTTTTCTGAAAATGGCATGTAGTCTCAGTGTCCTTGATTAAACGTCTGAGAACAGAGATTAAATGATCAATCAAGAGAGGAGATGTGATTTAAATGCTCACATGCATAGTCAGCTTCTGTTGGTGGGTGCCAGTGAAAGCTCAGCTTTATGTAGATCTCCCAGAAGCACAAGTTCACAGCACTGTAAAAAGAAAAGCTACCTTTGTGAAAGTCTTGTTTAATTTTGCATCTCTTGGCACCTTCCATCAGGCAGCTTTTGATGCCAGTTCAGCATCAGAACAGCACAACTTAGCACAATGCGTGCTCCCAGACTCAGCAAGGTGGTTGAATTTCTGTGCAAGCACATAATAGTACTTGAAGTTTGGAGCTGAACCATGTCAAAGCTAAAAATGCATCCCAGTGCAATGGGCTGTCCTTTTACAGGACAACTTTTGCAATGCTGCAGGTCTTCACATCACCAAGGGATTAGTATGTAATCTGCAGCAACCGTGGTGCCAAGTTTCTGGACAAATCGGCTCCCACATTTAGCCCCTGGATTCTCCTAGTGGGATTAAAAGTGTACAGGAGACAATGAATTATCTAATAGGAAACAAAAAGACCTAAAAATAATAATAAAGCAAAGAGAAGACAATAATGCTTGAGGTTTTTCTGTCATAGTGAGGTGGAGGAACAATCTGAGTGGCACTGGTTTTTTAGGTCAGACACATTTGCTTTCTTAATAGCATTTTCTCATTTTTTTCTGTAGGTCCAGCTGCCCAGCGCCAGATCCAGAATGGTCCATCTCCAGATGAGATGGAAGCACAGAGAAGGTGAGTTAATCAGCTGTGGCAGAGTTCTAGTTTGTAGCTTGGATGAACATGCAGTCCTTGTTCACCAGCAAGCACTGCTCTTTTTACTTGTACATATTTTAAACTGGTTCTGAACGTTTTCTAATTATTGCTAATGATTCTGTAATGACTGTTAAAGGGTGAAGTGAGCTAAAGTTCACACTCAAGGTAAACTCTTTGCTTGGTAGGTACTCAGGAGTCTCTCTGCCTCCAAAAACTATAAGGAAAGTAGGGAAACTCGTTTTCTGCACCTTTATGAATAACTGTGAAGGACCTTTAGTAGGGATTGACCCATGACTGTTAAACAGGTGAGCAGTGATGATATTTCACTCTGAGATTTACTTTGGGATAGCAGAGTTATCATAAAGGGCAGAGAGCCCCTGCTCATGGCAAGGCAGGCAATACTGCCTCTCCCAGTGTCTTCCTGAAAAACCTAGTCCAGCTCTTCCTTTAACCTGTGGAAGTCACTGATTCTGCACACCATATGTCATTCAGGTCTCTAGTTTGGGTGTCTATTCTCTACATTTAAAATGTGAGCAGCTTAACTATGTTAGAATAAAAATATTTTATTTATTCTTTTTTGTTTAGAGACAGTAAAAGCCCTCTGGGTAGGTATTATTTGACTGCTACGGGGCACATGGCCCTAGGAAAGCTTCTTTTGCTCCACTGGAGTGGAATAAGACATGCCAGTAGATGCAGTTACATATTACTGCATCTGCACTAGAGGACTTTCAGCTTTAATTATGCTGATGCATTCTTTAAGCAGAGAGCAGACCTAATTTTAAGCCTAGGGGTTTTTTTTTAACAACTTATGAGCAGGAAGGAAATTAAGTTATGGTATCTACCCTGCAAATTTGTCTGTTTAAAAGGATTTTAGAGATCTTTACACGAATGTTTAGAGAATATCTTTTTAAGTCAGAGTGTGAATTGCCCTCTCTTGTACTTTACTCCTTGCATACTCCTTAAGTAGCCTTGTGCCAATCCCAGGCTTTATTTAGTTCGGCTGGAATAAATTTGACTTCCTAAGAGTTTAAGAACTTCTCCTTTTAGCATGTGTGGGACGGTGCATTTGGCACGTATAAACTGCCTCTGACCAAGGGCAGAAAGGGCTGGGATGACCCCCAGTGACTTCAAGTGGCAGTGGCCAACCCCTGGTTTGGATTTTTGCACCCTGCACCTCAATCTGTTCTGCAGCAGCTCTAATGATTTGGGGGTGTTTTACCCACATTTCTTTCCGATTCTGTCAACTGGAATTTTCCAGGTTGGTTCTCTAGATAAACCTAGAATTTTCCCCAGATTTAATCAGGAAAATGTGTGTATTAAGTTGTCCATCATCGAATTTTGGTAATAAATGCCAGGCTAAGGTAGGGGACAGTATACTCAGGAAATTCTTAATACATGTGTTAACAATTGAAATTTTAGCAGTGAAATTGATGCTGTTGCATCCATAACAATCAAAAAAGAGCTGGGGTATGTACTGAAGTAAAGATTTCTATTTATTTGGTTTAATGTGTCATAGCTTAAATGGCACCAGTTGAATCAACCAAGACTTTCTCAAAAGTGATTCACCTTTGCACATATGATAATTTTCCCAGAAACCTGCATTTTTCTAGAAATTGCATGGATTGCATGTCCTGAACATAAAACCACTTTGGGACTCCACAGCAAAATCATGTATTTTCCTTTCCCATATATTGAACTAGATATGAAACACGGAAAATTTGTCTTGCAAATTGAGATATTCTTTCTTTCCCACATAATAGAACTTTATTTTTATGGACAACTTTTAAAAGCTTCTATTGGTATATAAATAAGAATTGCTGAGCATTGCAGACTCTGGAAAGTACAAGTAAAAATGTAACAGGCAGGTGTCTTAAAATACTGTGCAAGGAGTCAAAACAGAAATGTTACTTAGAGTTAGCTTGCTTTACTCTACTGACCATGAAGCAAAGCTGTTGAGAAAAGAGAAAACTGTGCAGTGAAGACTGGTCTAAAGATAAATGAAACTAATTAGTGCAAATTTGACCTAGAAACTTGGAAGAAAATGGTAATAAATTTTATTACTAGTGCTTCAGCAAAGCAAATTCAGAGCTGTGTTTTAATATTGCTGAAATCTTTAGTGCATATCTGTGCACCTTCTGAGAAGCCTGGCAAGCTGTCTGGTTTTTGGCTATCAGGTTTTTTTAAGAGGAGCCAAGTGAAGGTGGGTTTGTGGCAAGGGTCAGGAACATCCCTTCCTGCAGAAGCGGTCCAGCGTACAAGAGCAGACCCCTGCTGATGGGCCCCTGGAACTGCACATCCCTGCAGACCTGTCCCAGGCTGATGGATCCCTGGGACTGCACATCCCTGCAGACCTGTCCCAGGCTGATGGATCCCTGGGACTGCACATCCCTGCAGACCTGTCCCAGGCTGATGGATCCCTGGGACTGCACATCCCTGCAGTTCTGTCCCCAGGCTGGTGGATCCCTGGGACTGCACATCCCTGCAGACCTGTCCCCAGGCTGGTGGATCCCTGGGACTGCACATCCCTGCAGACCTGTCCCCAGGCTGGTGGACCCCTGGGACTGCACATCCCTGCAGACCTGTCCCAGGCTGGTGGACCCCTGGGACTGCACATCCCTGCAGACCTGTCCCAGGCTGATGGATCCCTGGGACTGCACATCCCTGCAGTTCTGTCCCCAGGCTGGTGGATCCCTGGGACTGCACATCCCTGCAGTTCTGTCCCCAGGCTGGTGGACCCCTGGGACTGCACATCCCTGCAGACCTGTCCCCAGGCTGATGGGCCCCTGGAACTGCACATCCCTGCAGACCTGTCCCCAGGCTGATGGGCCCCTGGAACTGCACATTCCTGCAGACCTGTCCCCAGGCTGATGGGCCCCTGGGACTGCACATTCCTGCAGACCTGTCCCCAGGCTGATGGATCCCTGGGACTGCACATCCCTGCAGATCTGTCCCCAGGCTGGTGGATCCCTGGGACTGCACATCCCTGCAGACCTGTCCCAGGCTGACAGATCCCTGGGACTGCACATCCCCGCAGACCTGTCCCCAGGCTGGTGGATCCCTGGGACTGCACATCCCTGCAGACCTGTCCCAGGCTGGTGGATCCCTGGGACTGCACATCCCTGCAGACCTGTCCCAGGCTGGTGGATCCCTGGGACTGCACATCCCTGCAGACCTGTCCCAGGCTCTCCCTGCCGGGCAGCAGGGAGCTGGCAGCTCCTGGGGGGAAGGTGCCGAAGGAGCAGCAGGGCAGGGCAGTGATGGGTGTTTGCAGAGGAAACACAGCGGTTTCCTGGTGGTGCTGGGGCTGTCAGCTGGGCTGGCCAGTGCCAAAAAGGACTTGGATGTGCACCTGGACTAACAGAGGCTTTGTACAGTCAGCACCAAAATGCAGATGCAGCTTCGCTATATTTTCATTCTAATATGCTAATATTCTACAAGTGCTTTGGGCTCCTGATCCATAAAAGATTCTGGACTGTGTCATTTTGAATATTTCCTTCCCTGGAGATACTCAAAAGCTGTCTGGACAGAATCCTAGGGACTGTGTCCTCCAGGGGATCCTGCTTGAGCAGGGAGGTTCATCTAGATGCCCTCCAGTGCTCCCTTCCAACCTTATCCAATGCATGATTCTGTGAGTTTATGTGAAAAGCCACTTAGTCTTTCCTTGCTATGCTCATACACTTCAGGTTAACAGCATGCATGTTTGCTGTGCTCTCCTGGGCATTGGGCACTGCCTTTTCCTTGTGCAGAGCCACTGAGGAGTTATCTTAAATGGATCCAACAACCCCTGCAGTGTCTGGTCCATGCAGGGCCATGTCCTGGTTGAGCTTCCCAATGTGTGAACTGGCACTGCTGCGGCCAGGGCAAGTGAAATCAGACCCATCTCCATATCATGGGGTCAGCTGTCTCCCCAGACACACAATGCTTCTCAGGGTATAAAGCTTTTGCTCAAAATTATAGGGAATACCTAATGACCAAGGGTTTTTTCATTGCTGTTTTAGACAAGTGATGGAGCAACAGCAACAGCGCCAGGAATCTCTGGAAAGAAGAACCTCTACCACAGGCACGTATCAAATCAAGCAGATACAGTCTCTCCCTGAAGGTCTCCTCTTGCTGTTGTTGGGGTTTGTGGGGTGCTGTACAAAACCTAGGCTGCTAAAAGTGGTTATAGTTACAATTTAAAGATCAGATATTCAGCTAGAGACTTAATTGCGTTTGGGCACGGTTGTGTTGTTTTGCAGGGGCTCAGGTGTGAGGCATGCAGGTGGAGCTAGGCAGGTTTTGCACTTGGCAAAACTTGTGCAGCTGAGTGGCATTTTAGGTGTGCCAAGAGAGCCTGGCCATGCTTCTTCCACACCCCAAGGAGAGCAGGTAGCACAGGCACCACAAGAGTGACTCTGTGTTTCCAGGGAATGTCAGCACGGGGGAGTTGATGTGCTCAGGCACTTCCCCTTGCCCTGCAGCACCAAACAAAGATACAGCTCTAGATGCCCTTCATTGGGGATTTTGTGATCATGAAGTCTTCTGTGAACTTAATGGGAAAAAAATATATATTTAATGACCTTACAGAAATCTTCTATAGCATATTAAGAGGAGAGGAGATGACAGGAATAGTTTATAGCTACAAAGTATGGCTTTGCCTCTCTGAAAGGAGGCAGAGCAAGCAAGCTGAGATGGCCATCTTGTGTTTGGGCTTTAGTTGTGGGCACGTTTTTTCAGTTCATCTGGCCACATAAGTGAAATGTTTTTCCTCAGCTGTTAAACCTTTTGACTAGAAACCAGCTCACATGCCTTTGGTGACAGAAAGAGTTGGACTCTTGTTTCAGCAGAGGTTAGTGTGCTGTTCAGTATAGGGAACTTAGCCAAAATCCTGCCTTGGCATCCAAAAGGACTGGGACATGGCTCCTAGGGGCTGCTGGCTGTTCCCTCTCTGCCTACAAGGTGGCCACTTCTGTGTTCAGCCTGTCCCATGCACCTGTCCCTGGTGCAAAGGTGATGCTCGTGATCCTGACTCAGATTCACGTGGGGTTTGGAGGAGCCTCGCTGGCACCAGAGCATGCAGCCCATCCTGTGCTGCCAGGGTTCTGCTCTGCACACCCCTGCAGTTCTGCTGAGGGCTGGAAATCCCCAAGCTGGTGCCTACACCATCTCCTCTTTGCTTTGTTTGAGTTTCTGTTTGCGTTTACTTCACGGTTCCTTTTCCTCCGTTCCACCTGGCCTTGGTTTCGTTTCTTCCTGCGTACCCACCTTGTTCTTTTCATTTGTCTTTTCTGTTCTCTTAGTTTCCACCCTTCAACCAAGCATATGCTCTCCCCTCTCCCATCCCCAGTCTCCTCCTCCTGCCTCTAGCAACAGCGGTGCTGCTGCCTCTGGTGTTGTGCTCCCCCCACTACCTCAAGCCAGCACTGTCTCTCCAGCACCCATTGTCCCTGAGCCCGCTAGTCAGTCCCCTTTCCTATCCCAGGGGAGAGCCAGAGAGCCCTTGCAATTCCTGCACAGGCACTCGGCCTCTGAGCTGCCCACAGCCCCAGGTTCCTCCCCTCCACCCTGCCCAAATGGCAGGACTGTCATGCCAGGCATCAGGCGAACCTCGCTGTCTCCACCGCCCCTCCATCCTTCCCATTCTCCCTTTCCCTCTCACCAGCTTCTCAGGGGCTCTTCTCTTTCCTGCTCTCCTCAGTCTTCTTCTCCCTCTGCCACAAATGCACCATCTCTGCAGAGAGGTGACGTCCCGCAGCCACGTGGTCCCACCATCCTGCCCGTGATTCCTGTCCCACCTGACAGGCTCAAGGCATGCACAGATAAAGCAGGGTGGGAGACCTCAGCAAATGTACCCCTGAACGGCCATCCTGAGGAACAAATTGCTTTAGGCTCCCCTGGAACCCAGGTGAAAAGTGTGGAGGGGTCCTTCTTTCCACACCTAGGAGCTACACCCTGCTCCCCGCTGCCCACCATCACCAGCCCCCCCCAGCTCCCCTGGCCAGGCTCCCTCCCCATCCTCCCATTTGCCACCTTGTCGCGCACAGCAGTGGCGTCAGCCCGTGTCACACTGTCTTCCATTGCCTCCCCCTCACGCTGCTGTGTCTGAGGTGGCTATGCCCAGGAGGACCCCTCCTTACATCACATCATCAGCCATTGCCCACTTGAGTAAGTACTGATTTTGAATGAGTTGCGACCTGTGTAAAGCCTCAGCTGTCACCTGTTCAAAAAGCCTGCTTGGCACTGCCCCTGACCAATAGAAAAAGGGCTGAGAGACCCAAAGCTACTCCTGCTGTATGTGATTTCTGAAACTGGGGTGGAAAAATATCAAAATCACTCCGGAATGGTCCTGGGACAAGGCAAAAAGTAAGAATTACAGAACCAGGACCCTGTAGCTGGGTTGTTGCAATGCATATTCATACTGTATTGTCCCAGACTTAGATCTTTGTCATTCAGCAGAGTCAAATTGTTTCAAAGACCTTCATATAGAACCTATTTTCAGCTGGTCCACTCAGGGGATGGGCTCTTCTGAAGCTGGAGGCCAGGTCTGTGGTAGATTTCTTCTCTGTGTAGGAATACTGGTAAAGGTTGTGATTTTTACTCTTTTTGTTAATTGGTATTTCTGTTACCAGTGAAACATAGAACGTGGATTTTGTTTAAGATACCCAGAATCCCCTGTGGTTGGGCAGTTTATTTAATTCAAGAAACTCTCTTCCTGGTATTCACTGCATTTATAGTTGTGGGCTTGTCACTGTTGCTGTTCCAGCAAACTTTTCTCGTGGAAGGCCCATCACGGGCTTGGGTCTGGCCACTTTGTATATGGTCTTGATTTCTTGTGCCTGTCTGAAGCCTGCAGAGTGAGAACAATTTGCAAGCAATGCCTGTTTGTAATTCAGAGCGTTATGCTTTGTGACTTGGATCTATTCAGGTTTATAACCACATATCATGCTGAAGTGGTGTGCCTAGAAAAGGAAGAAAACTGAGACATTTCCTTTTACTTTCTGCTAAAAGTATTACTGTAACCACTGGAGGCTCAGTCCTTCAGCTGATGTAAGTCCTTGAAATCCACTTAGTTCAATAAAGTTATTTTAAACTCACATCACTCCATTATTTTGACTCAGTTCGATTTTTGCCTGAGGCTGCCCTCTAATTAGGTGGGTGTAGTTTTGCAATTAAATGTACCCACAATGAATTACGAGCTATTTCGTTCATGTTCATGAACGAAAGAGGGCTTGAAATGTTTAAAGTATTTCTAATAGCAGCTATGGTTCATTTGAAGAATGGAATTGGGAGTGTGAAATAATGGCAGAAGTAACCACAGAAATAAGGCAGTATTATAAGAAAACCTAGATAAGAAGAAAAACAAGCTGTAAATGTTAAATACGGTTTCCAAATATTTCTCAGTCAAAACCCACCTGTCTTTCAAAGTAACTCTTACTGAACAGCTGAAGCTGTGAATCCATACCAAGAACAGCTTATTCTGGCAGAGTGTACACAGGGAAATACCCTTGGGGAGGTGTGTTTGTTCAACTGACCTGTTAGAGACAGGTAAAACACTGCAATGGAGTTACCTTCAGCCCTCCCAACAGGCTGCTGCCAAGGGGAGCTTTGCAGAACCTTGGGGTGCTTGGAGCTGGAGTCTTCCCTGGTTATTCTGCAAAACTGGCTGAGGAGGATGTGTCACTGTAGCCCACAATTCTCCTGAAAAGCTGATGTCAACCAAAGTCCATGGAGTTTATCTCCATATAGAAAACTGTGGGAGAAGCAAAAGAATATGAATTATGAATTGGGAAGCATTGTCTGTGTTCTGATTCTGACACAAAATTAAACACTAGCCCAGCTGGGGAGAAGAGGAGGGAGAAGACTGTCAGTGGCAGGGTCTCTCAGGAGGACACAAGTGTAGCAGGCTGACCATTGATACCAGCGCCTGTTCCCATTCTTCACTTGCGTGGTGCTTCCTTGCATTGACCACTTGTCAGGCCACGGCATTGGGAGCGGGAACGTGACCTTCTCTGCGGGCTGGAGGAGGTGGTGCCTCATGTTTAATTCCTACTCTCTGCATTTCAGGCCCGTCACTTCCACCTGGCCACCCCAGTGGTGCTCCTGTGATCCCTGCTTCATCTGGGGGGCCCCCGCCTCCGCCACCCCCCCCAGTCCCTCCGCCGCCCTTGGGAGCCGCGCCGCCCCCGCCGCCCCCGCTGCCAGCCGGCGCCGGCCAAGGGGCTGGCGCTGAAGATGGGTCAGTGTCAGGGCTCGCGGCAGCTCTGGCTGGTGCCAAACTAAGGAGAGTTCAGCGGGTAAGGAGGTGCCGCTGGGACTCCCCGACGGGCTCTTCTCTGCTGCGGGAAAGCCTGGCACAGCTTGGTGTTACGGCCTGCAAAACCAGAGTCACACGCGCTTCGGCTGGGTCAGCTTCTGATTGTGACTTTGCAGCGCAAGTAGAGCTGAGCAGGAAATGCTGGGTAGAGTTTACGCTCTTGAGAACATGAGTTAGCGAATGGCTGTGACTTCTCGCATTGGCAGGATTTCATTACTTCAACATAGTGCACCAATGTACTGTGAGTGTTTCCACTTGTTTTAAGTGGTGGAAACTACACCATACTTACAAAAAACCACAGTTGAGGCCTGGTCAGTAGCTGTCCATGTAGGTAAGGGTTGCTTAAACCGTGCATAAACATAATTATGAACAAACAGCACTGAGGTTTTTTAATAATTTGCCTGTATATTTGCATCTCCCAGATCTGTCTTGGTTTTAGTAATATTCCTGTGGGTCTCCTTCCTAAGGCAGAACACATCCTATCTGTGGTTTTGGGCTGTGATTGTGATCATTGTTCCTAACACTTGGGAAAACTAATCATTAAGGGCGTGGTTGTAAAGCAGACCTTTCATTAATTCCAATCTTGATTTCTCTCTTAAGCCAGAAGATGGTTCAGGAGGGTCCAGCCCCAGTGGGGTCTCTAAGAGCGATGCCAATCGAACAAGTAGTGGAGGAGGCGGAGGAGGACTAATGGAAGAAATGAATAAATTACTGGCAAAAAGGTTTGTACTTACACCTCAAGAAAGCCCCGTGAGATCTGCAGCAAATTGTGGAACAAGGCACTGTCATTTTTGTGGTTAGCAGTAGGTGTTTGCTTGCAGTTTGACAGGTCCTGCATAGATGTTGGTCACCAGTGTTGCCCAACTTCTAATGCGGAAAGTGTTGCATTGGAAAAATAGTCTGCCTTTTCCTAGTGTAAGATGCTATGTTTTTAGATCTAAATTTTTTAAACTTACAAATAGTGAAAGAAAAGGATGAATAAAATAATGAAGGGTAGGTACAGTTGTAGGGTGCACAGAGATGGAGTTTTTAAATAATGTTGTCTTAGTATAACGACAGTTCTCAGCTCAAAAGATTGATTTCAACTTTCCTCCATGTCCTGTTCATTTCAGAAGAAATTCTGAACATGGACTGTGTATGTAATCCCTTGAAAAGTATTAAATAAATACACAACACTCTAAAGAGTTCCCAGCAGTATAAAATAGCAAATAAGTAAACTTCTTTCTTTTCAGAATTAAAATAGCTTGACAGATCTTTATAGGTTTTTTACTGGGTCTTGGCCTGCTCTATAGCAAGAATGTCCTTTCCTAACTCAAAGCTGTCTGCAGGCAAAGTAAGGTTTGGTGACTAGATGCTGGGGTAACTAGCTCTGTCCAAGCAAGCAAGCTGAATGGACATGTCATATGTTTGGACATAGAAATTCTGCACACTTGTGTGGTTCTAGGCTAAAGCATACTCCAGTATGGCTTTCGGCAGTAGGATCTTGTGTCTTCAGGTATTTGGGGTCAATTTTGCCTGGTATCTTAACAAAAGCACTTGCACTGCCATGAGCATTGTGCTGCCTCTACTGTGAAGATAGAGGATCTCTAAGTCCTTTCCCAGGGAGCTGATAGCAACAGGGTTGTCCCCTAAATTTTTCTCCACAAAGTCATGGAATTACCTGGAAATACACAAGTGCAATTCAAGGGTGCAGTCTGGGCTTGTGCTGTTAAGCTGATAACCGAGAGGATTTCTTTTGACTTCAAATTCCTTTTAATGCATGATGACATAAGGAAAGGAAAAACCTGGCACTGTGTTTCAGTTTGTACTTACCTGCCGTACTTGCCTGCTATTACCAAGAGATTAAAAAATTTTGGTTTGGTTTTAAATTAAGTATGTTCAATACAGAAATCAGAGCTATGAGCTTAGGATCTCTGGGGGCCTTTTCTGAGCAGTAAACCCCATGCTCAGAAACAGGGAATATGTCTAATGCTTGGTAAGTAATGGAGAAATACATTTATGAGAGCTCAGATGCTATAAAATACCACTCTCTAGATTCATTGAGCCCTGTGAGAGCAGCCCTTTGCCTCAGGACTAAAGTGCAAACAGAATAATGAACCCACAGGCCATTGTCACTCCCTGCCCAGTTAAGTTTGTTGCAGGACATAAATCTAACTGCTCTCTCACCCTGGCAAATATTTCCCTCACTTAGATTTGTAATAATTGCAACTTATTTTTTATTAGAAGAATCAAGTAAATATTAGAGAAAGACCAAAAAGCAATTACTGATCTAGTAAAATTATTAATGCAGTTGGATATCTGCAAATCGTTTCCACAGAGCACTGTGTCCTACAGACGCATACTGCTCAGTTTGTTTAGTTTTTTGTCAATTTTTCATCAAATCCTCCAAGTTATATATCCGGGGAGGCTTTTCTCAGAAGCCTTTCTTAGTGCTTCCTGAGATTTTTTTTTTTTTTTCCCTGAGTTGAATTTTTTTCACTTCAGAATCAAGACTAAATGAAACACCTGTCATATTGGTGTTTTAAAAAACATCTGCTAAGTGTAATTTTCACAGGTGGATAAGGGTAAAGTTCAGCACAGCCAAAGTCCATGTGGAAACTTGAGCTGCAGTTCTCCTAATGGTCTAAAGTGGGAAATTGGATTTCTAGAGCTTCAGCACCTGGCCCATTGGAGTACTGCTTAGAGCTTAAACAGGGCTTAAAAATCAAGAATTTGGTTTTCTTTTCATCATCCAGTTTGGCTAATACCCAAGAAGTTTTACCATGCATTTTTCAAAAATAAACAATGAACATCTTTGTTTAGTGTCATGTCCACTTTCCCCAGTGGATGGATTGCAGCTCTTTGCCACTTCTCTGAGAGTTTTGCCCCTCTTGGGAAGCAGAAATGAGTGTGGCTCTCAGGTCCTCTCTCAGCTTCTGTAAGCAGCACCAACACTGCTGGTCCTGGCACTACTGCTATCCAGGAGCTCTGCTGCCTCTGAAGTGGTTTTGAGACAAAAATAATCTCCTGTTGTTCACCAAAGGCACTTGAAAACCAGGCATGTGGGCTGGTTTCCTGATTCATGGTCTCCAGCCAGAGCTTTCCCACCCTGGAGGGAAGAAGGGGTCTTGGCTGAGCAGAAATGGTGCCCAGTGTCTCCCAGTGAGGACAGACCTGCCTGCCTTGAAGGGCTTTTTTGACAGTTTTCCCGTCATGGGGGAGCACTGTTACAGCCCTTTCTCTGTGCAGGATCAGGGGTGTGGGATATAGGAGAGGTGACAAACTGACACTGGAGCTGGCTGAGAGCAGTGTCATCACTGCAGTGCCCACCTGAGCTGCCTGCCGTGGGCAGGGTTGGTCCTCAGAAACCCCTGATGGGGAGTGAGTTGTTCCTCCTGTGTAGGACCCAGGAGTCAGGACATCCTGAACCTTGGAGAGAAGCCCTCCTTTTCTCACCCAATTTCATACCCACCAAAGGCTGGAGCAGTCTTCCCATGAGGATTGTTTCTAGAGGGTTGACTGTGTCCTATCTCCCGTTCCTTTGCAAAGGAGGAAAGCAGCGTCGCAGTCAGACAAGCCAGCTGACAAAAAGGAAGAGGAAAGCCAAAACGTAAGTGAAACACTCCTCTCTGTTGTGCTCTTGCAGATTCCTTATAAGCCAAAGTCCTGTGCTCCTTTCTGGCAGGCAATAACAAGCAATGCTGACCCAGGAATAGATGTGCACATTTGACCCAAAGCCAAATGTAACTGCTCCCACCTTTCCTGGGAACAGCACCCTATAAACAAGAACAGCTGCTTTATTCATAGGGGAGGTATGGTCTAAACCAGGTTAATGAGCTCTATTTCATGGTCTGATCCCAGTGTTGTAGGGAACAGGGGATTCTTGCCCTATAAGAAGGTGCATTGAACCTTCTGGCAAGTTAACTTGAGATAAAGTTCATGTTTCTTATTTTATAGTTGAGGCTTGAGCTAAGCTGAAGTGTTACTGTGGATTGCCAGCCTCCATGCAAAGCAAGAATCAGCTCACTTCAGGCCCCAGAGTGCCTGGTAGAAGAACAGAAAATGTTGTATTAGCCATTAGATCATGCAGAAGTCAAAATATGTGACCACGGTAGTGACACTAAACTGAGATAGAATTTGGACAGCTTTGGGGATCTTTGATTAATTTCTCTTCCACAAAAGCAATTATACAAGCATTTTTATTTGACTCAGTCTGTAGACTGAATGTGATGAAAGAATTTTGAGTTCAACATGCAGATGAAAACACTTTTTTACCTGTTGAACTGGTAAAGGGTGGAAGATCTTCCCTGTTTTAGGAGAGGGCAGGATTTGCACTGCGTCCTTTCCAGCATGGTGCTTTTCCAGGCCGCTGCTCATTCAGCTTTCCTGTTGCTAGCCAGTACCCTCGTGAAGGCTTTCTACCATGGCTACAAGGTCATAAAGCATCCTGTGTGCCTCATATTGCCTGCGTAGAGATGTTCTCTCCAAAGACAAATCTGTTCAGTAGGAAATCCATTAAAACAATCCAGGTCTTGCCCCAAGCAGAAAGGTTTGTAGGAAGAGCAGGAATAAGCACTTTTCACTGTTTAGGGAGAAAAGCAGCTATTTTTTGCATGTCCCCCGAGGCATGCTTCAAGTGTGGAATTTGCCTGCTGAACCCGCTATGCAACCATTGCTCCTAATCTTGCCCCAAAGCTGGTTTTGAACCATACACTTGGAGATGAAAGGCACCATTTAGCTTCTAACCTGCCAGCCTCTGCTCTCTGTCCCTTACTCTCTCTCCTTGAGACTCTACATTAGTTTATATCCTCAATCAAGCTTTTCAATAGCACCAATCTATTTAGAAAAGTGCTTTAGAGAGCATCTGTTTAATTTGTGCCTTGAGTACATTTCATGTTCAGGGTATCTTCTTTCAAACTGGGTGAAATTCCATTTTACAATGAAGAGCTGATGCTTGCCTGAGTATGTTTTGAGGGTTGCTAGATAATATTGTCATGCCAAATATATGGATGAAGGGTTTATGTTCTGTCACACATACATCCAAGATAAAGGAGTCCAGATTTCTTATGAAGTGTTTAGTCTTCTGCTTAAGAGGAGTACTGATTGATTTAGTAACATTCTGTTAGTACCTGAACTCCTCTCTCTGGTATTGGTGGCTGTCCTGGGGTGAAAGACTGGGATGTGAGCAGCTGATCCTTTAAGTGGCTCAGTGTCCATATCTCAGAGAGTTTCTAAATTTGGGAAATGGATGGTTTGTATTTAGGCAACAGCAGACACCACTTTAGGGTGGTTTCACCTGGTTTGGTATCTAGAGATAAGAATGATTGAGTGTAATCGTGAAAAGGTGTCCACATTAACTAAAATAAAAAGGATGTGTTTTGTCATCCATTTTTTGTGAGAAAAGTTAAAGTTTAAATGGTCTTGAGCCCGTACCTTGGCAGCAGTGCCTGTTAGACAGGGAGGAAACTTGTTTTCGTACCACACGTGCTGCAGCTGTCTCCAGAGTAGAAGAGGACTCTGCACTTCATCCCCAAAACTCAGTAATGTCCTGTTTTTCTCTTCATAGGATGATGCTAGCACCTCTCCTTCAACCAGTGCACGAGGCTCTGCCCAGCAGCAGCAAAATTCGTCAGGTATTAATTAAGTTGAACTGCTGGCATTGTAGCTGTCTTCTTAATCTAGTCTTCTCCACCACGTCTAGACTCTGGATTCATTGTCCTACTTCTGAGTGCAGCAGCAGTAGCTGACAGAAAAATTCCCAAATACCTCGTTTTAAAAACTGTACTCAGCAAGAAATTATGACTTTTATATGCTTTACAGTCAAGAAAATTGTAAGACAGTTTAGTTAGACATGTAGCTAAGGATCTGTGTCTTCAATATTACACACCTAAATCTTCTAAAAGAAAAAGGCTATGTTATTTTACTTTTTGTAGTCTAGATGTCCTCATTTATACAGTTGGGGTCTGGATATCAAACTGCTATTCTTCCTTAATCTAATAGTTTGTTGCAATAAGGCTGATTCTGAGACTTCCCAGATGAAATTGTTTTTCCTACAATTAATTGAAATAACTATATCTGAGTACATGAGTGGTGAGCACTCACATTCATCCCTGCATCAGTCTTGGCTTTCACGCATGCTGAGAAATCCCTCCCAAGGGAATGATTATTTAACCATTCCAGCTTCCTTTTGGAATAAAGCCATGACTTGTGTGCTTTGCAAGGGAAGGGGAGGAAGCCAGGAGAAAGGTGTATGTAAATGAGATCTAGAGATTTCCTGCGAGTGCCTGTAATTCTTTAAAAAGGCCTTTTAGGACCTCACAGAGGAGCAAATCCTTGTGTATAAAGTTCTCAAATCTCTCCAACAGTTCATTTTAGGAGGAAACTGGGATGATAGGAAGCACTTTCAGCAACAAAGGTTATGTAGTACAGCTTTTTGAGAATGTTCCATGAGTTAGATATACACAACATTAAATAAATTCTCTTTGGACATTTGCATAGTTGAGTCTTACTGCCCCATTTTACACACACCCACATTTTCTGCCAACTGTGCAGACAAAAAACCTAAGACTTCTTAACTTAAGATATAAATATTGTGCTGAATAAAGTAAGCCTTGCAGCAATTAGCCTGTATTTCCTAATTATTTATGCTTTTCTTCCTACTGTTCCAGTTCCGTTTCTTTTTAGTATTGTTTAAATACTATGTGGTCCCTAATTAAAGGGATCACTAAGCAGAATTCTGCCAATGCTTTCCCAATAATGTAGGCAAATGCACTCATTCAGCAATCTCATTTTCCTGGTTCTTTTCCTAAGTTGCTCATCTTCACTGAATGAAAGCAGCTGTATAAGACAACCAACTTCAGGATATTTTTATTTTTAGAGCAAAAATAATAAACCAACTTTTCGTGTTTGTTTTTCAGACTCTGGGAAGAAGCCATGGGAAAGGAGCAATTCTGTTGAAAAGCCTGTATCTTCATTACTTTCTAGGTGAGCTGCACGGGGTGTCCCTGCGGCTGGCCAGCAGGCGGGATGGTCACGCTGTCCCTGTGGCACGCGCACGACTCATGTCTCGTTTCATTCCATTGCTGTAGAAACCCATCCGTGGTGAAGAGCTGTGAAGCTAAGAGCCCCACACAATCCCACGTGTCTTCTAGGTACTGGCTAACTGCCTGGCTTCTTAACTGTCTTGGCTTGTCCTTGGGCTCATCCCATCACTCCGCACTAGCGTTCGTCTTCTGCCGCGTCGTTTACTCATTCTCTTGCAATCTGCTTTGTCTTTCGCTGCGCAAAGTGTGAAGGTGTCACGTCAGAGGTTTGTTCCATGGGAACGGCCCCCTGCTCACTTGGGCATTACAGGCGTTAACCACGCTGGAACCAGCCCTTAAACCATCTGTGTGTGTGTGTGAGTCAGAGACACGGGTCAGTGCTGTGCCATGTGGAAATCACGTTTTGGACCGTCTTTCTACAGCAGGTTCATGGTGACACAGCCAATAGGTGAAGCTTTTGTTGCCCAGCCTCTGCAGAAATTAAAAAGCAAAAGCAGGAATGATCTGAAGAGCTTGCAGCTGGGATAAGGGAAGTTACTCTTCTACCCATGCAACTGCAGTGGGTGCATAAGAAAGGAGAGTGAAGCATGGTAATAAAATCAAGACATAAAAAGGCCCCACCACAGATAGATCTTTCAGACACTTGGGGTACAAAAAACTAGCAGGTGTCACAAGCCAAGGAACCTAAAGCAGGACTCCAAAAGTCCTGTCAGTCAGAATAGCCAAGCTTCAGGATCGGCACCCATGTTTTTAATCACAGAGATGAGGTTTGATGTTGGACAGCTAGAGAGGCTTGCTTCCCGTGCTGGTCCAGGACCACCCGGTGTTACAGAACACTGGGATGGATGGATAAGCTGAATAAGGAGGTAGAACACAGGCTTACAAATGTTTAGTATTTACTGCAAAGAGATATTCCTTATTTTATATTGTTAGGTATACGGCAGTGCTGATAGTCTGGAGAGAGATAAGTTGCCAATGGCAACTATCTGCACATACTTGCTGCTTTGTTAAAAATGCTGTAACATGTTCTGCTTAAACATTCAGAGGGATGCATCAGTGTTACTATAGCAAAATATAGTTTTGCCAGCTCTGCTGAAAACAGTGAAACATGTTGGTTCAAGGAAATACATGAGCTTCAAATAGAAGGAAGAAGACAATTCTTCCTCCTTGCAAATGGGAATGAAACATGGGCTATTTAAAGCATCCATCACATTTCAGTAGCTGTCTTTTATAAGGGCATTGCATCCTGGGAGAAGGAGTTCAGTGGGAAAAATGCTTTCCTAGTTTAGCACCTGGAGTAGTGCTCAGTAGTAGTAATAGTGCTTGAAGGACTTCTGTGGGGGAAGCAGGGCAGGTTTCTAAAGCTCTCAGTGGTGACCTGTTTCCATTCCTGATCAGTTTGATGGCATTTGGTTCTTTATTATCTTCATTAACTGTGGGATGCTAGGACAAATGTCAAGATTTCCCAAGGAAGGATTGCAAGACCAAGCAACCCTCCTGAGGCAGCTGCATCTCCACCAGCCTCCAGTTTGGGCTCAAAGATGATGGCAAAGTTATTTGAAGCCTTTGTATGGCATGGTTAGTTTTTTAAATGTTTTAGAGTTACTGATTAAAAGAGAAAGGCAAACAGTTTCTGGTTCCTTAATTTATTTTATCAGATGTCATCATAGCTCAGCCCACTGACTAATACCGTGCAGAAAAACTGATAACACTCAGGTGCCCTAGCCATTAAGGCCAGACTGGTTTTGTTTCTGAGTCAATAAAAAATGACTGTGATACATAACACTATCAACAAGCCACACTTGACTCATTCAAGTCCAAGGAAAGGATTAGTGCGTTATTATTTTCCCAATAATATTTTTCCAAGCTCTGATCTACTCTTATTTTAGCACCCAGTGAAAGCCTAGATTGCCAGGACAGGGCTGCTGTACAGAAAAGGGACTGTGAGAGAAAACCAGACACCTACCTTGCAAATTGGAAATGCCGTAATAAAATACAGTGTTTAAAACACAGGCTTTATCCTCTCAGCATTTTCTAATCTGAAATTGTTGAGATTCCCAACACACGGGGGGGGGGGGAAAAACAAAAAGGGAAAAAAAAAAAAAAAAAAAAAAGAATAGTTCACAGCATCTTTGAGGGCTTTGGGAGTCAGGTTGTGCATACAGGAGCAGTGCTGCTCTCTGGCTGCCAGATATTCCTGAGCAGCACAATAAGGATCATCCTGTCCAGCACTTGAACACAGGTGCTCCCGCTCTGGGATGCATTTCATCCACACCATCAGGTGGGTGCAGCTCAGCACACCTTGCAGAGAACTGACTGGCTTTTTTATGCTTTTCTCCCATTTCTCAAGGATGAAGCCAGTGAGCAGCAGCAATGATGTGGCTATGGATGCCTTAGATTTTGATCGAATGAAACAGGTGAGTGAAAATGGTCATTTGCACTTTTACAGGTTTGGCAAGCTACCCATTTTCCCCCATGCATGCGCTGTACAAGCAAAACGGCTGTTCAGTCTTCTGATTTCCTCTATAACTAGGTGCCTAGAGAAGGGCTAGCTGGTGAGCAGCAAGAGAGCACAATCTCACTGCTATTTCATCATTATATCTGCACAGAAATATGCAAGTAAATATGCCAGCAACTTCTGCATCTGTGCCTGGGAGTGCAGACGTAGCTGTTAGTAGTGCTAGGCTCTGACCAGCAGTGGAGGTGGGGGACAAGCACAACCGTGTTAAATTTGCATTTTCTTCCACCAGTTAGAAGGAAATTCTGAGCAGCTGACTTGTGTTTTGTCTCATCAGGAAATTTTGGAGGAAGTTGTAAGAGAGTTACACAAAGTGAAAGAGGAGATAATTGATGGTAAGAAAGAGAAAAATTATTATTTTTCTCATCTTTATGACTAATTTTCCATAGTTAAGATGATAGGAACTACAGAGAGTTCCCTGGTGTTTTCAGACTTCTCTGAACAGCTCTGATTTACACACACATTTGAAGAACAAGCTCTGACCATAACACTGCGTTTACATCATTTTTTATGCTGTTTTTTACGCTGTTGATGAGCATTTTTACCACCAGCCTATGAGAAATTCACTGGCTGATGTTTCTCACAGGTGGGAGGGTGAGAAAGGGCCTGCCTGTAGCCCATGGCACATCAATTTATCACAATCGGCAAGCGTGAAATCACTTGTAGCTTGCTGGCCGCACAGGACCTGGATGAGGAGGGGACAAAGGAAGCTAACTCAAAATCCTTCCCAAAAATCTTCTGTAGGTTTCCTATGCTTGAAGAGTTATTTCAGACCTTCGCTCAATTACAGCTTTACAAATAGCCACATATTTTTATAATTAATTGAAAAGTACAGAGGCTGTACCAAATGCATCAGTACTTTTTAATAAATTGCTCTGCAGTTTACAGCTGAAGGTATTTTTCAAGGCCATTACTGAAATGCACAGCAAAATTCCTGTTTGAAGGCCACATTAGGTCATACAAAGATGCATGTCCACACCCTGCTCTCCCCACCTTAGATTCACAGGGAAGGGGAAAAAGAGGAGACTGTAAAACAGCTAAAATCCATTCCCTGTGCCCTTGCCCTAGATCTGTGTGCTCACAAAACCTCGAGGCAGTTTGCAGCTGGAGAGACCCTTGTCCATACGCTACTGTCCCAGCAGCTTGGCCCTCAGAGCCTCCCTAGTTCATTCCAGTGCAAAATGAGGCATTCACATACACCACAGATGCAACTTCTTACAGTAGTACTGCAGTTTGCAAGCCAGCAGCTGACTGCTTACCCTTACTCATCCTTTTACCCTCCACTCATCCTTTTAGCAGCGTGTACTTTCTGCAACCTCTGTACTTAGCGTTTTCCATCACTCTGGGATGTAACTTTGTGCACTAACTTTCTGGTTTGGTTTTCTAGCCATACGGCAGGAGTTGAGTAGAATCAGTACAACATAATGATTGCAAAGCATTTGGACGGTACTAAGAATGCTAGGAAGATTGGATCATTTCTAAGTGTACCAAGGTCATGCAAGATGGTGAGAGAGGACACCGGCACTGTCTTTGTTCTTACACCCTTTTTATTAGCAGACTCAGCACACTTTGAAGCTTGCTGCTGCCTTGGATTCGCTTCATTTTACAAGTCTTAATCTAAAGATTATTAAATTTTAAATTTCTGGATTTTTTAGATTTCATCTGACACTGCACATTGGATTTGTCAGCCTTTTTTGTATTTTGTATTTGCTTATTTAAATGTATTACCTTTCTTTTTAGTAGTAGATAAGAACACACGTGAACCATTTGCTTTTGATAGATGACTTCAAAGTAATTTTACTAGTAGTCTGCAATGTAAATGAAGATCCTTTGCCAACAGAAATGTATTGAGGCATCACCAGAAGAAAGAGACATGTTTAGTTGTCAGCCAACAAGTTCTTTGTCTCAGAGTTATCACAATATTAAAAAATGGTACGTCGGTGCATCACAGTATCTGTGTTCATATTGGTAATAAACTGTTTATTGTCCACACGGCCCTGCCTTTCTTTGTTTCATTCGTCCCTCGAGCTCCTGCACTTCTGTGTCCCTTGGTGGTAAGGGGAAGGTGACTCCTCACTGTGGGGTGACAGCTCTGCCTTCTCTCAGGGGCAGACGTGGCCATCACCTGCACAGCCCTCTCACATCGCTGGCTGAGCAGCACGTCCTGCACAGGCTGCCACAACCTCAGCCAAACCAGGTGAAGGACAGTGGCTTAAGGCTCTTCTCAGTCCTACCACATCTCCTGCTGTCACTGAAAAAAACACAGGTCATCATCTGCACTCCTGCAGATCTGCAGTAATAAAAGAGAGGTGTTTATGCTGAACAAGGCAACAAAAGGTAACCCAGGCACAGCACTGCTGATCATGGACTTAAGGGGAGTCATTTGTTAATGGTGTTCAGGTCTTGAGCTTTGCTGGTACAGGACACTGAACGCTTAACAGTGCATAGCCAGTCGTATCATCCAAGCCATGCAATTGTTTCCTTTACAGCCACTCTTCCCACCAAAGCAACCTTGGGAATTTCTGCTTGACCAAGTCTGGTGCAAGCTTTGCGTGGCAGTCATCTTGATACCATCTTCTGGTGACCTCGTGCAAAAGACAAAGGATTGGAGTTCAGCTATTGAAATCTGTCAAGTATTTTCCAAGATCCCTTCATTTCTTCAGGCTTCCATAAAGATTTTATTTTAAAAGCCAGGGGTGGAGCAGGTGGAGCAGGTGGAGCAGGTAGCAGGCAGGAGGGACAGCCAGCCTGCTACAGGAGACCCAGGAGAGGAAGCAGGATATGTCCTGTTTGGCAGTCAGCTGTAAAATGTTACCTGTTGTGTTTTGGGGTGTTCTTCAGCATTTTCAAAGCAACCTAAATGCCTTTTAGAAATTAGTCTTTTTCACAGTCTGGTTATACTGTAGATAAAATAAGGAAGAAATCTTGAGTTTAATGCAATAGTCTCCAGACTGAGACTGATGTTTGTTGGCCGTTTAATGCAAACAGAAGGCAAGAAAGAGGTTAAATAGCAGGATAAAGATTTTCACATGGGAACTAAAGCAGGCAGAAACTGATGTGCACCACATTGCCACAACCCCAGGACCACAACAAGGATCCATCCCAGTATGAACAACCCAGACAAGCTTCAGTAACAGCAGAGATTAGAAGGCTCTGTTGCATAAACCTCTTACAGTAGCTCATGCATTTCCTAATTATAAACCCATTTAATGGCATACTTGATAATGGCAAGTACATTTCAAAACTGCTGCTGCTCAAGATCACATCTCCCTTGTGAAACTCTCCTGTAATCCTAATTAATGTTCTGGAAGTTGGTGCTTGGTGTGGTTCATGTTTTCCCTTGGAATGTGGCATTCTGCCTAAGGTCAGTAATAACCACGTTGTGCAGCCTGGATATGGTGTGCTCCTGTGTTAACATCAGCCAGCTGCTGTAAATGGGATTTTCTTACTTTCCTCAATTATCTTTGCAGGCCTCATGTAATTACAACATAATAAGCTGAAGTTTGCACAGGCCCACTTAACAGTGGGAGCAAAGTGTGTGGGGTGGAAGGTGAAGCTTGGCTGACAGGGGCAGGGGAGCAGTCCTGGCATCACTAGCTGTGAACTGTGCCAGTTCCCAGCCTTCAGCTCCAGTGACAGGGATGTGCAAGGTGACTTATTTTCAGTAGTGGCACTACCAGAGGATTCTCTCCTCCCAGACAGTAATTCAGTTTGCCAGCTGCCTCTGCAGAGAAGGGTGTCCTTTCATACTGGGCTTGTTGAGCCACTGCAACAGGACAGGCCACAGGCATCTTACATAGCAGAAATCTAAGAGGACATCAGTCTCCAGTCCTTCCTGTCATACAGCTATTTGCCAGAGCCTTAGTGTGCCCAAACCATGAAGGAGATCTGGATCAATTTTTAAGCTAAGGGAATAAAACTATACATAGCTCTATCATATTTTTAACCTAGACTCATATGCCCTGTGATTATGAAAAAAAAAAAAAAACAAAAAACACACTCCTGCCAGCATTACTGGTAGCAGCAAAGGCAAGTGTCCATGGAGAGAACAGGATCACAGCCTTCCTCAGCTCACATTGCACATCTGCAGGCACTGCAGGCTCCCAGCCACTCCAGTTCCTGCTGAGATGGACAGTGCTGAGCAGGAGGGCTGTGGGGCTGCCCAGGCTCAGCAAGTTGTGACCAGGATGGAAATACTGATGGGAGGCAGGTGAAGAAGCAGCTGACAGTTTTGGCTGGCTCGTTCACCCCACAGCTTCTGTGTCAGGCTAGGTTAGTAGTCCACAGCAAATGGGTGACTGGATCATGAAACAGCTGAGTAAGGGGTCCTCAGCATAAAGTCTCTCATCAAAGAGGAGAAGGACAACAGTCATATTGAGGAAGATAGCATAATCTTTATTGTGGTTTTTGTATTAACTTATTAAATTAGACTAGAGAGTTGAAGAACAGCTACTAAAGACATGGGAAGTTGAATACATGATCAGCGTGTCAGCAAAAGAGAAGCAAATTAATAAAAAACTGAAATTCCCTGACATGAGCACTGATACAAAAGCAATGGAAGTTCCCACACCAGCACTTCTTCCTTTGGGAGAAAAGTAGCTTTAATAATTAAGATATATTGTCTTAAATATGTTCATCACTGAAGAACCAGTAAAGGTGGAAGTGCTGGAAGAAGCCCCATTCTTGCTCTTCTTACCCACAAGCACAACACAGTATTGGTGAATAAACTGATGTTCAGCCCCTGTATTACAAATGATCTTGATCTACTGAGCAAGCCTGGGTATTTATTTACCCAACTGCCAAAATCACACGGGTGAGAAAAATGGAGAATGGAGAAATGAAGGAGGAACCCAAACTGCTGCAGGTTAGCTCAGCTGCCTAGTGAACAGACTGCCTCACTGGATCCAGTGCTGCTGAAGGAAGGAACAAAATCGTGTTTAGTGAGGAAATCGGGCTTCCCAGGTTTAATCACATACTCTACAGGACCAATGAGGCTGCGCAATAATATTTTTCTTTGTTACAGCCATGAATCTCCAGAAGAAAAAACCCAAACTGTTAGAGGGTTACAGGGCAAATATATAGACATAATTTCTCTCTTTTAACGACTTTGTAAGGACAGAAATATTTTGCCAGCTTGCCATAGTAGAGGGAATTTACTAGATGGCATCTTAATTCCTGACTCCCAAGGTATTGTTCTGCTTAGAGAAAGGTTATGTTGATTAAGGTTTTGATGATACAGACTTATTGAGGATAGCCAGAAGTTTATAATTGGAGAGGACAGGCAGGAAGATTTTAGTATGCCAGTGGGTATAAAAGAGAGATGAAGGTTAACGTCAATAGCACCAAGTAAGATAAATGATACCATTTCCATGTTCCAGGTACATCCCCTTAACCCCACCAGTGGCAGTTTTATATAGCTGGAGTATCATGTGCTTCCCAAATGTCGAGTTGTGTCCCTTGAATGACAGAGAAAAAAAACTGTCATTGCTCTGAAAGCAGTCTGGAACAAATACCACCATGAAGATGAAGAGATCTCCATGTCTTCACTGACACGCGCTCCTAACTCCCATGGGCAGAAAGGGTGTAGTACAGAGGAGAGCAAGGAAGGAGACCAGGAATGCTAATAGTCTTGGCAAGGAAAAATTAAAACTGGAACCTCTCCTTTCCCCAGAGGACTTCAGGTAGGGAAAAGCATGAGATACGTGAAGTTATGAATACTGCTGAAAAGGTGAGTGAGAAAGGACCACCCAGTTCCTCCAGAGGCACATCCATGCTGCTGATCAGGAAGTAGGTGGAAGACTAAAGAAAGCATTTTTCCTTGCCACAGTTTAGGACTGTCTGTTAGCAATAGTATTGGATCCTAAGAATGGAAATTCATTCAGAAAAGGTTTAGACAAAGCCCTGGAATAAAGATCAAACAGCAGCTACTAAAATAATGTTACAAACATACAAAAATATAAACATATTCCATTGCATATATAAAATTTCTGCTATTAGCAATTATCAGAAGATACTAGATTAGACAAGACATTGAGCTAAAAGCACCCTTGTGTTCTCCAGAGAGTATCATTTACTTCTGCATGCCAGTTTTCCCTGCTTCCACAGTCCTGTGCACACAGAGCATCTACTTCCAATCTGGCATCAAGAGAAACCAATCCTGAACTACACACACACATATGCTCACACGTAACACACTGCAAACATTCTCCCCCGCAGACAAAGCTAAAACTTAGGCTTAGGCATGTGTGTCCCAGTTAATTCTAAGCCTAGACCAAAGGTTCACCTCACCGTAGTTCTCTCTAATCGAGGTTCTGAAGGTTACATATACAAATATCCTTTGATAAAAGGTATCAGTTGTCTAAAATTGCTTCATTTTCACACCCATCCTCTTGGCATAAGCAGCATGCACCAGCTTTAATTCAGCACACACAAAGATCCTTCTATTTCTGCAGAAAACTGAAGTCATGGGAATGAACAAACACCGCTGCAGGAGACAGAGCTACCCCGTTAGCTTTCCTTTGCCAGCTTGCACAGTCTCTTAACCCTTGAATAAGGACCAAGAGTGTCATCAAAAACAAAGTCCCACAGAACTCGAATCCAGGACTGGTGATGTGGGAGGTTATCGTAGTATTCTGCTGCAATCTTCTTCACCTGGAAGAAGAAGAGAGAGAATGAGCTGTGTGGCTGCACAGAGTCAGGTGTGTTTCAACCTTCACATTCAGATCTGATAGCACAGCCATTACCTGAAATTACTTGTTATTGCTTGTGAGCTTCTGAAGCTCAGCCAAATTAGATGTACTTAAATGCATTCAGATACTTCTTAACAGATTTCTGATGTAAGTTTTGCCTCACAGTGTCATAATTTGAAAGACCATGGGTTGCTGCCTTCAGTCAGAACTATTTTGTCTCATTTCAGAGGAGGTGGAATCTCCACAATGAGGTACTTTATCCACTTTATCAATTGCCAAGACTCCAGCACAGTGCATTTAAAGCCCTGTTTGCCACTCGTAATATTCTTGTGTTGAGGGCTCTGGGTAAGAAAGAATTAACAACTGAGAAAATGACAGACAGCCTTGACTACACTTTGTTTTCTGCCCTGCATTCTACTACCATGATGCCAAGCCAAGAGATGGGTTGCTCCAGCAGGCAAAGAAAATTGCAGGGGTGGTCTGTTCTCCTCAGTCTGATATTAAAAATACTGCAAGTTTCATTATTAGGTAACAAGTCTAATAAAATTTCATCCCTGCTATAATTCCCCAAGTCTTAAGACTGTTGCCATCAGAGAAGCACTGTGCTTCGTTGGGGTGGTGCTTGCAGTGGAAGTTAGGCCAGAACCAGTGGACAAAGAGGTTTCAAAGCTGGCAGGTTCAGGAGACTATGAGGATTTCCAAGTTATCCATTATTATTCCTGCTCCAGCGAAATGCTTTGCTTTTTGAGCGCATTTGTGAAGCAGCAGAATCTGTTAACTACAGTACCCTTGTGCATAACTGCTTCGGCATGGTTTTATTGCAGCTCCACCTCCTAGACAAACAAAGCTCTAGAAGAGAGTAGTTTGTCTTGCTGGACAGCATAACTCCTCTCTTTAAAAGCCCTGCAGAATTTTAAAGCCAGCTGCACTTGAGCACAGTGCAGTGAAGAGAGAAAGGGTTACATGGAAACCGTCGTGCAGGAAGAGGGTCTCATCACCACCCGAGCTATAACGGTGCAACCTTAACACAGCATTTGACTGTTTGTGAAAAGGTAAGAATTCCAGTGAAAGTTAAATTATAAGCTAGTCTGGCTCCCTGCTAATTACCTCATTAATTCAGCTTCCTAGCAGACACTTCTCTGTGAAGTAAGTTGGATAATGTACCAGAGTCATTAAGATCTTTTATCTCTGCACCTCTGTCGCTTACACGCTCCTTGTGCTCCCGGCATGGTAGTGCTGCGCTGGAGACAGAAGATTCGGTTCAGATCTGACCGTATCCTGTCTTTCACCGAACACCTCCAACTTCATAATAATTTTATCTGTCCTGCTTTAAAGCACTGGTTTGTACTTCAAAGTAGTTAATTTTCAATGGGATTCAGAAAATACCAGGATTTCTCCTTAGAGATATTTGTTAATGACCGGAGGAGAGGTGATTACTAGGTTTCCAAGATCTCTGGAGGTGCAGATTTAGTTCCACAAGCTCCTTCTGTAACCCTGGTCAGAAATAATTTAATCTGGGTATTGTATCCTCCCTTTTCCCAGCTGGGTAACTGAAATAGCCGGAGGATGAGAGAGCGGACTATTTCAACAGTAAGCTCCCTTGAATGAAGGCTATTCATGAGGCCTGATGCAAACACAAAGGGAGAGATACTCAGCTTCAAAAGCTTCACTCTAGCTCTGACATGGTCATTACCTAGCACACAGTTGCTTAGACCTTCCTTCCTACCTCCATTTTAGAAATTCTGCCTGAATTCTGCCTTTCAATTGTAGTTTAGCCTTCATCTACACTACTCAAGTTCATATGGCCAGTCTACCATTCCCCTCTTCTCCAGAGCCCCACGCATTTCTTGCCCTCTGAATCAGACCATGTTTTCTTAAGTAGTTACATTATTCTGCAGAGCTCTTGACCACATTATATTCTGACCACTACAAAACCTTTGGGAAGTTTTCCTATATTGCCCCTTGCACATGGAACTAGAAGGCTGGAGATTCACAGAAACCAATTCTGCTCCTAGGAACAATGTCTCAGGCTGTGTCCTCTGGCTCAAAAGGAAAAGGAGTAGTGACAGAGTAGTTAAAAATGGCCCAGAGAAGAGGCCAATAAACAGCCTGCCTATGTTCAGCCCAATAGCTTCTGCAAACATGAGCAGCACCTTGTACAGGAAGGCAGGCGCTGGGCAGGTCAGCTGTAGAGGATGTACAGAAAATATGGAAAGGGGAAGGTGAAACTGCAATAAGGAATGGAGGAAAGAGAAAATTTAATTAATGCAGTTAGACAGGGGACTTCTGAAGGATTTTCTTATGGACAAGAAGGAAATTTCTTAGGTACATGTTCCCATCTTGTTATCATGTGGCAGGAAACAATTTTTAAAGATGCTTCTCTTTTATAATAGATCTACACTAAAGTTTTCCAGCAAAAAACATCTCATTATTCCTTTCAGCATCTCCATACATAAAACAGAATTATCACCTTATCTACCAGAAAAACTGAATAGTGGGAGGGCAGAAAGTAATTGGGGTTTAATGAAGGCTCCCTTTTAAATGCAACATTATATGAGGAGTGGCTGAGGGAACTGGGGTTGCTCAGGGTCCAGAAAAGGAGGCACAGGGGAGACCTAATCACTCTCTACAACTCTCTGAAAGGAGGTTGTAATCAGTTGGGGATTGGCCTCTTCTCCCAAGTAACAAGCAGCAGGACAAGAGAAAAAAGGCTTCAAGATGCACCAAGGGAGGTTCAGTTTTGACATCAGAAAGAATTTCTTCACTGAGACTTGTCAAACATCAGAACAGCTGCCCAAGGAAGTGGTGGAGTCACTGTCCCTGGAAGTGTCCAAGAAACAACTCAACATGGCACCTGGTCCCGTGGTTTAGTTGATACGGTGGTATTAGATCGAAGTTTGGACTCAATGATCTTGGAGGACTTTTCCAACCTTAATGATTCCATGTAATCTACTATGGTTGAGGCTGGAAGGGTCATCCTCTGCGTTACAGTACAAAATCTGTAGATGGTAGTTTCCAGGTAGCAAGGCTTGTGGCCAGATCATAGATTGTCTTAAAGAGGACAGCACAGTAATCAAGTATTCCAAAATCCTACTCCTCAAGCTCCCCATGTATTGCATTGTAGGTGGTCCATTTTCTTCAACTCCTCCCTGCCTTCTTCCTTACAATCTCAGCTGTAAGTCCTAGCTCATTGCTAGTTTGTAGATGAAAATCACACAAGTACTGTCTGAAATTCAGCAGGAGAAAGTGCAGGGTCCTGCACCAGGGGAGGAACAACCCCAGGCACCAGCACAGGCTGGGGGCAACCTGCTGCTCGGAGGAGAAGGACCTGAGGGTCCTGGTGGACAACAAGCTGTCCGTGGGCCAGCAGTGTGCCCTGGGGACCAAGAAGGACAATGGAATCCTGGGGTACTTTAGGGAAAGCATTGCAAGCAGGCTGAAGGAGGTGATCCTGCCCCTCTACTCAGCCCTGGTGAGGCACATCTGGAGTGTGGTGTCCAGCTCTGGGCTCCTCAGTACAAGAGGGACATGGAGCTCCTGGAGCAAGTCCAGTGAAGAGTGACAAAGCTGATTGAGGGACTGGAGCATCTCTCTTATGAGGAAAAGGCTGATGGAGCTGGACCTGTTCAGCCACAAGAAAAGACAACTGAGAGGGAACCTCATCAACATTTATAAGTATCTGGAGAATGCATGTCAAGAATGGATCCAGGCTCTTTTCAGTGCTACTGAGCAATAGGACAAGATACAACGTGCAGAAACTGATGCACAGGAAGTTCCACCCACACATGAGGAAGAACTTCTTTGCTGTGCAGTCACCAAGCACACGAACAGGTTGGGTTCCAGAGGAGGTGCAGAGTCTCCCTCAGTGGGGATATTCAAGAACATTCTGGACACAATCCTGTGCCATGTGCCCTAGGATGACTCTGTTTGAGCAGGGAGGCTGAACCTCACCCATTCTGTGATTCTGGAAGGATATGGATATCTGTGATATGGAAGGATAACAAGAGATTGCAAAGTCTGCAGGACAATTACTAGGTACTTGGCACCTGGTATATTGAGGCTTTTCTTCAAGTAGGTCAGGGTGGCAGGGCAAGAAATCACATATTTTGGACTGAAACTTTTGTTCTGGTTCTGTGCTTGTAGAACACAGTGACAGGATCATACTCCTACTCTTCATATCTGATAGGCACAAAAGTTAAATGCAGCCTAGCCTATTTCAGCATGGCTGTTACACACTCTTTGTCCTGGGGCTATGCAGAAACTAGAGATCCTTATGACAAGAAGCTGCAAAATTACATTTAGAATGCACAAAGGCTTGTTACAAGAAGTTCCCTCTATAGTCCTACATCCCCACCACAGGATGCTGAGCATTCAAGCTAGCCCTCCTGGCTATCATAGGGTTAATGAAATCTGCAATTCAAAAACAGCACATCTACCATGTTTTCCAGTCTTGTCTGTCTAATAAATCTGGTTTCATACCATGTCTTTTCCTTTTCCCACAAGCTTAATGAGTAACTAGTTTGCCTCTGGTAACATTGCTGCTTTTATTGCAGCTTCTAGGAGTAGAGTTCCTCCTTCTTCTGCAATATCCTCTTTCCATAAGTATACTCAATCCTCCAGACGAGGAACAATGGATCTCTTTAGTCGTTTGATAAACAATGCAATATTTTATAGTTATAAGACTACATTCAAAGACTAATCTAGTCTTAAATCTACAGGGGGTTTTCTTAGAGCAGGTTATTCATTGCAATGTTAAATTTCATGGTCTCTTGTGTAATCTCTCATTATACTAGTGGCACAAGTTCTTACTGCACACCTATGTCACTCATCTTTAATATCCATGAGCTTATGAGCACAGCCTAATTCTTCCTCTTTCAAATCTGTCACAGTCCTAGGGTAAAGGTCTTTCCAGTGGCAAACACATTACTCAGAACATTCTGAATGACACACCTGTAACAAAGGAAAAAGCTGAATTTACTTTCCTGATAAGCAAACTAAAAAGCCAGTTACTTTCCAAGATTAAGATCCAGTTATTCTCAAATCCTATTTCTCCCCTGATCTCAATCATGCAGGATAGATCTTTAAAAATAGATATCTTTACTCCACTTTCTACTTGCCAATAATTAAAAATAAAAATAGTCTCACTGAGAGGTCATCAGTGAGTACTCTGATGCAAGTATTACAAGATGCAACTATTAGAAGTTCAAGAGTCTAAGAGACTAAATCTGAAAAAAACAGATCTTTTCTAAGGTAAGAATTTGCTAGGAGGTTAAGCAAAGTAAAGCAAGTGAGTGCTATGAAGTTCAAGATTTAAAGTTAATCAGAGAGGATATGTTTCTTTATCTCTTTCCATCAGAGAGGCAGAGATTTTTTTTTCTCATTTTGCAGGAAAGAATAACCAATTTTTTGTAATGGTCGAAGGATTTTCGATGGAAACTGTTTTGCAAAAGAAAATAGAATTTTTTTACAATAGAATTCTTTTTTAATAGAATTTTTACTCGTAATTGATCAGGCATCAGACTCCAAGTCTTCCATATAGTTCTGTCAGGCAACAGTGATTGACAAACCTGTTCTCTCCTCCACCAGCAGGGCAAGTCTCAATTGCCAAAGAGCAAAACACACGTGAGCACAAGCTCATGAAATTCAGCTATTAACTCCATCCTCTTTACACAGGAGGGCAGACACTTCCAGCTGTTGCACTGCCTCAAGGAATTAGGCTGAACTATTTGCGGTGTGGGTGGAGAAGAGCTTTTCAGGTCTCAATCAGGGCTGGAGCAACAGTCCCAGCAAGTTCAATTAGTCACACACCTCCCTGGTGCAGGATACTGAGCTAACCTCCTTCTCTTCTATTCTCATTTCAGTAATCTAAGTATCTAAGCCCATCTAACAAGTTTGAACGTTTGAAACTAAAGCTAAGCACATGCACTTCCCTGCCGAGCTATCAGGTGTATCAGTGATGGGAGTGCCTCGCAGGAGAACTTCATATCTGAGCGTGGGCTGCTGTACCAGCTCCTCTGGGCCACACCAGGAGCAGGCAGTGTCCCCAGGACAGACCTCCAGCAGCAAAGGAGCAAATTAAACACAAGGCTGTATAGGGGCTTCTCACACTCTTCTACACAAGAAAATCTCCCCTGGATTTGAATCTCCTCTCAGGGAGTGTTTCTGTGATGGAGAGCAGGAACCCAGAGAGCAGGGTTTGCCCCAGTATGCCACTGCAGAAGCTGCACTTGGTGTCAGTAGTGGGCTCCAAGGTCACAGCTCCTGAACCTCACGCTCCTCAGCTCTACCTCCACCTCATATGGATATTGCAGTAGCAGTTCCCAACTTTGCATCAGCCCACAGAAAGATGTTTCCTTCCTATTACGTCAGAGGGCTTGTATGTAGGAGTAATCCTTCGAAGTCACGTACCTCTAACACTGTGAGCACCTGCTGAGGAACCCTTGCATTAAAGCACCCAGGAGCAGCTACACACCTGGAGGGAGCCTGAAAACCATTCCTAGACACCTGGGCTTTGCAAATTTGATTCCCACAACTGATAAAACATAAACAAAAAAGGGTTTGCCTTTCAAAGGAGGAAAGCCACATCACTTTCCCAACGACAGACCAGGCCTCCTCAGTTTCTGTGGGTAGGGCAGGAGAGCTAAAAGGAGTCACAGAGAGTGCGGCTTTATTTTCCAGTGCTATCTGTGTCAGGCTGGAACATGCCCCAAAAATTATGTCATCTCAAAAACCAGAAAAACTTTTCTTTGATGTTAATCAAGCAATACAGTTAGTAGATTGATCACTGGACAAATTTCAAGAAGCAATTGACACCTGCCTCCCTTTAGATGGGTCTTTAAACTTTCAAAGGGTTGAAATTTAGTGGCTGAGGGCTGTAAATTGAGACCGCCTTGCTGGAGGATTTTATCATGCAAAAGGTATTCCTCAAGCCCCTCTGAGGATCAGATGTTCTAGACTGCATCAAACAAAGTATTACAGCAGTTTGACAGCTGTTTCTCTCAATCTCTGGCTTAAAGTTAATTAGAAACAAATCCAAAAAGCGATTCTCTTTTTCCCCCTTTTTTTTTCCTTAAATTCATCAATTGCTATGATTTGGAGTGTTTTCTTTGAGACAGTTTAGCAGCTTTCATAAAAACCCAACTCAGCCATGCTCATGCTATACTTACCATGGGCAACCTGCATCCAGGAATGCTGGGGAAGTCATGATGCTCCATGTGGTAGCCTACATTGAAGGTGAGCCAGTTCAGAGGTCCGTAATAAGAGTACGTCTCATACCCTTTCAGGAACATGTAGTGTTCTGCTATGAAGTGCCCAGAAATGGGATGAAAACCCAAGCAAAGAATTGTACCTGCTATTAAGTAAATAACAGGTTTGAGCCCCCACAGGTAGTAAATGATGAGGTCTATAGAAAACTGGACGAGAGCATTGAGAATTTCCATCCGTGTAATTGCTTTGGGGTTCACATACAGTGGTCTCAGACTGTAGAACAGAGGTTGGAGGAACAGCCAAAGCAGTTTCCGAAGCGGTGTGCAGAAAAACCAGCCCTCAAAGTCTGTGGGAATGTCCACATCCAAGCTGTCCCCTCCCAGATAGCGGTGATGGTCAATGTGGTACTTCTTGAAGGAGGCAGAATACGGGATGCCAATGGGCAAGTTGGCAAAGACTGCGAACCATCGGTTCCACTTGGCCTGCTTGTTCCCAAAGGCCACGTTGTGTGAAATATCATGGATGGCAAGGGTCAGGGAATGGTTGATGCAACCCCCAAATGCATAAGCCCAGAAGAAAATCCATTTCCAAGATAAGTCTTTCACCAGGTAGCATGCCAGCAGCTGCATGAAAACCATTCCAGATACAATCCACTTCAAGTGTGGATCTGGTCCCATCAGGGTCTTGATCTCTGGATACTTTGCTAAAGGGAAAAATGCAGAGAAAAACTTTGTTAGATCATAATTATATAAAATCACCACTGTGACTCTCCGTTTTTATCCCACTATGTTTGAGGCTCTGGTTTTATAAAATGCAAATTCCAAAGTAGGGTTGCCACCATGGTGAAAGCTTTACTAGTTCCAGCATCATGTCCAGTTGTGATTGATATTGATATATATAGACATATAAAACATATCCTGATGGTCACTCTCTGTGGCATCATGTGCCTTCCCCTACAATGAGTATTGCTTCACAGTGATAAGTAGTAATATGCCAAATCCCACAGGACTTAAGCTCTAAGTAACACCTTCTGTCATGTTTTTAAGTTTTTAATGTCCTTTTGTTATTTTCTACTAAAGGGATACAACTGCCTTCCCTGTAGCCCTTTTCATACTGTTGTTTCAAACACACAAGCAGAGGAGAGAGCTGAGCAACAGGCTCACCAGGTTTTGCTCTGTGGTTAGATGACAAACAGCATTTAAAAAAAAATCCTAATTATCTGAGTGTTTACCAGTGCTCACAACAGGTACAGCTCTTCGCACATGGTAACATCACAGTAAAGTCAGTAATATCAGGATTTTGCATGGAAAATTTTTCTCTGTTCCCATGTCACGTACCAAAAGCGGGCATAAAAGCCACATAGATTATCACAGAACAGCTTCATGAGGCTTCACAAACACTGCAGTACAGTGTCAGAGAGACGCAGGCTAGACTTGCAAGTCTGACTCATGTCAGGCCAGGACCAGCTTACAGATCTTCAGTCCCACTCATCTGTCCTTTAAAAACAAAGTAAAATACAGAGCACAGCCAGTCCTCTAGGTTCACTGTTCACTGATTTACGTCTCCTCTTTGCAAACCTACACTTCTCACTTCCAGGATTAACTTGCACATGATTCCTTCTGCTCCCTTATGGCTTTTACCCACATACTGACCTCCCTCCTTCAACTAATACTTTGCATTTCTCAGTAATTGCAGCTTACCCAGGTAAGTGCCTAGAGAAGTCACTCATTCTGAACCCTGAGGTTGCACAGTGTCCCTGTGAGTTTCATGGGCCCATTTTATGAATAGAAAAGTAAACATCATCTGAGCGTCACACTATAATACCAATACAATAAAATCAGATTACAATGATCTGCATCTATGCAGCTGTGTCTACTATAAACAAAGGCTGGAGATCATACATGTAATTCATGTGACCTTGAAAGCAGTGGCAGATACTGAGTGCTGGATGCAGAGGAGGTTTTGGTAGAAGTGAACCCTGAGAATTTTGCAGAAACTGAAAGAGATTAAGTGCTACTTAAAGAAGCAGGTTCATGTGGTCATGCTCTGCAACCATTCCAACAACCCTTGAACCTCTTGGCCAACTTCAGACCATCTTGACAGAAATTAGACCTTACAAACATTAGAAAAGTGCTGTGAAAGATGAGGACAAAGGAGATGTACTCAAATCTTGCGAGGACAAGGAGACCAAGGTAACCATGAGGAGCACTCAGGCAAGAGAGAGCTCTTCTAAGTGCTGGGAAAGCAGTAGTGAAAGTTCATGTCTTTCTAAAGTCAAGCAATTTTTTTTGACAAAAATCTCCAGAGAGTCCAGGGGTTTTCTTGTTTTGTTTCTTTGTTGCTGTTCTCACCATTCTTGAAGTTATATTTTTCACACCAATAAAGTTAACATGCCAAAAGCTGTTTTCTAGTACCTGATAGGTACTAAAGTTTCACTCAAAGTGCTGCTTATGCAAAGCTCACTCTAAAGTATAACAATATAATGACCTGGTCAAAAAGACTGTTACAGGCATGCAGTTTTATGTAGCTTAATCTCTTCCTTAGAGGCATCTGTCCAAAAGCCGGAAAACATTTTAATAAGTCAAGCCGCCTCAAATGTTGTCACATCATGCTGGTAGAGATAAGTCACTGCAGTCACCATAGGAGTTGAAATGTAAACCTAATCTGTTCCTCAGTTGGTCAAATTGAGGCCATAGTGACCAACCCACCCCCCCCACCCCCCCCCCCCCCAAAAAAAAAAAAAAAAAAAAAAAAAAAAAAAAAAAAAAAGAATGGGATGGGAAATTTGCTTAGAGATGTTTCATACTGTCATTTGAAAGTAATGGAAGTTTTTGACCTATTTCTTTCTGTGGCAGCCACCAAGGACTGTAAATTCCATTTAAAAGGTTCCAGAGCAGTCACTGCCAAATGGCAGCAGCAGTGTGTGCAAGCAGCAATGCAGGCAGGTTGCACTTGTCGCAGGTGACAACTATTAAGTAACTTGCCAGGGTTTAATATTAAATTCAACACATGATTAACTCCAACAGTAAATTTTTGCATACTAGTCAAACGACAATACTGGGGCTGTTTATCATTAATACTGATAAAGCTGTCCTGTTTCCATGGGATGGAAAAATTTCAGGTTTCTTCTCATGGAGAAACCATGGCTTGGGCAGGGGCTGGTGCTGGTAAGCTCACTGGAGGCTAAAAGTGGAGTAGCCTGCCAGAGACCTGTTGGTTCAGGAGCACTTAAAATGCAGAATGTTGAATGCTGACCCTTTTCAAACTTGAAAAGCCAAGCACTCTTCAGTGAGACACATTTAACACCAGATGAGGTGATCCTGATGACTGCAATTTATGTATAATGTGCTGACACGAAGTTGTGATAACACAAATCTTTATCTCATTTTCCCCCTGTGTTCATGCCCTGCAGTTAGCTGGAAGAATGCTGGTAAGGCAAGAGCCTCACTTGCTGCTGAAAACCCTGGACATCCCTGTAAGGTTGCTGTGACAAGTGTCTGTAGGTGCTATGCAAATCAGGCATCACCCACCTGCATGAAAAAAAAGGCAAAAGAGAATCAGAGGCACAGAGAGAGGGCACAGAAAGAGAAGAAAAAAACCCCAACCCCATAATTAATTTCTTTTATATGGGGGGGTTGTGGGGGAAGGAAGGGGAGGGTGGATGAAGGCATGGCTACACAACACAGGACAGGACACAACACCTACAGTTACGTGACTGCATGGGAACAAGTTTTGTCCTTTATAGTCCAATGAGAACAGGAGTGACCCAGCTACTCTGGTGCCTACACATCACATCTTCCAGCCTCCAGCTCACTGAGGAGGTCTGTTAGCTCAGGCCAGCAGATAGGTTATCCTACCTGTGCTTCTACTGTCCAGCCTGAGGCACTGGACTGCTGTGAGAGGGTGAGGACACACAGAGGGTGTAGATGCACAGCAGTGCACAAGGATGACTTGTGTCTCTCTGGAGATCCAAGAGCACCCTCCATAGCCCTAATGTTCCTGGACAGGCAATTGGCTGCCAGGTCCTGCTGTCCCTCCTCCTCAGGAGACAGCAAATACCTTGTTCTGAGCTCTCACTCATCCTCTGTCCTACTGACCCTGTCCCTGAGATAACTCAGGCTAGTCCCACTGATGGCACCAGACACAATTTCTCATTGATGTGACACCACATACTTCACACTTGCACATTTTGGTACACGTGGGGTTTGAAAGTGAACAAGAGCAGGAGCTGTCCACAGAGACAGTGGTGATGGAGGTTTAAAGGAGCAGCAGCCATGTCCACAACCATGAGAAACCAGTAGTAAAGAGAGAATAAATTTAATTTCTTAATATTTCTTTCTTTTCACCCCAAGTGCAGCATACTGATACAATCAAAGTAGACATACTACTCAGCACAAGTCATTTTGAAGGTTTGTTAAAGGGAAGGAGGGAAAAAAATCTGTAATACTGCTGGACTACATTCTATTAATTATGAGTCCCTACCAAAACAGACAAAAAGACACCAGGCACAGGATGTAAGCTTTACAATTCCATGTCCTGTGCTGGAGCTGGTATTTGTACCAAATAAATAAACAAAACAAAACGACAGTTTACTAACATTATGATGTTGTAGCAGCTCATCTCAAAAACATGCTTATAAAAGCACAGCACACACAAGTTAAATATGCTTATAAAAGCACAGCACTCACAAGTTCTCAGTGAATGACATGGATGAGTTGGAGCAAGTCCAGAGGAGGGCTATGAAAATCATCAGCAGGGTCGAGCACCTCCCCAATAAGGAAAGGCTGAGAGAGTTGAGAATGGAGGCTGCTCAGTCGGGAGAAGAAAAGGCTTTAGGAAGATTTTACTGGCATTCAGCATCTAATGGGGGTTTACAGGAATGATGGGGACTGACTGTTTTGTAGGGCTTGTTGTGATAGGTCAAGGGGCAATGGTTCCAAGCTAGAAGCGGAGACATTTAATCTGGACATAAGGAAGAAGTTTTTTTTATAATGAGGATGGTGAAACACCATCACATGCTGCCCAGAGAGGCTGTAGAGGCCCCATCCCTAGAAACGTTCAAGGACAGACTGGTTGGGGCTCTGAACAACCTGATCTAGCTGATGATGTACCTGGTACTCAAACTATTCTATGATCAATTCAAACAGTGCTTGAGTCAAGACAAAGGTAGGATACACAGAAGACAATATGCATGACAACACCTTCTGTTTTTCCGCAGCCTCCTGTGAAAAAGCCCCTCCAGTACACAAAATAAGAAGAAACATTTTTGGCCCAGCTAATCAGACTGAATTTTATATGTCCACCATGCAAGGACAAGTGTCTTAATCTTGTATTTGTCACCCACAAGCTTCTACATAGCTTAGTGCTAGCTGGTCCAGGGGCAGTGGGTTACCCAGAAGCAGCCACCAGAGGGAAAGTACCGCAGTGGTGCCACTCTGCCAGTGTCAACAGAGGCGGATGGAGTCAGCACACAACTACGGCAGCACCTGCTTGCTTACGTTTGTTTATTAGCTAGTTCAGAGTAAAGGGATGTAGCAATTAGAAAGAAGGCTTCCAGCTCCTTCTGAAACAAAAATCTGCTATATGGACTAAGCTGAAGCCTTCAGTTGCACTTAATAGATTTCCCACAGAAGACCACAAATGCCTAAATCAGTCACTTTCTGCCCGTGTGGTTTATTTCAAAGGTGATGCCCACAGGGACTTGGCATGAGCACTGGGGCAGCATCTCTTCTGGGTGCTCTCATCAGAGGACCAGCACGATCTGGGGCAGCACTGTCCTCACACACTGCAGCATAAAGGGAAAACATGGCTTTTTCTCCAGGAGCACATGTACTTCAGAGCTTTGATTTAATAAGGCAAGGACATAATATATTGCATATTTTAGTAGGCAAAACTTACCAGAATTTTCATAAATGTGAGGTTTAAAAAGGCAACAGAAGAGACAGCTGGAAGGAATAGCAGATTGATCTTTAAATAAGAAAGCAGAGCTGGAAGCTATAACTTGTATCAGCTAATTCTAAATGCTAAAAAAAAAATCCCACCCTTTTTTTTTTTTTTTTTGTCCTACCCCTCCCTACGGGCTAACATCTCAGACTTCCTACAGGATAAAGTACATATAAAACTCTTGCACCATCTCCACTCCAAAATGACTTTCCAAAGAACTAATTACATAACTATTAAGCATTCTTGGATATTAGATCGTATTCAGATGTTCCTGGTCTATCCTAAGCAACACTGATTCCACTCTCATCCTCAGCAGCAAACAAGTGATTGATTAAGGATCCTGTGAGGAAAGACATTTTCTGATGAACTTACAGTAATTTTATAAAGTTAGATCCAGTCCATGGCAAAAATATGATCTCACTCTTCCCCTGTCACAACATATGCCTCATTGCTTGTATTTGGGAAATTGTTTGCAGGTAAAATGGCCATACATTGTATGATTATAGTGTTACCTGCATTTAAGCAATGATTTTTTTCATCTCTCAAAAGTGAAAAGACATCAACACTTCCCACTGAGCAAGAGCATAGTTTCTCCAAGCCTTTTGGTTCAAGAAATCCTTACTGACAAAATGTAGAAATTCTATTTCTGCTAGGTGCCCTCTCTATGTTATATCTCCCCCGACAGTATTTTTGTAACTATACAGAAAGGCTAAGCACATCTAGATGAAAAAACTTTTCCATCAGGAAGGTTTTAACCAGCTCTTTCCCTAACAGAGCTTACTGCAGCATTACACAAATCCCAGTCCTGACACAAGGCAGTAACAGGCTTTTCATAAACAAGACAGCGAGAGAATAGCAATGAAACAATTCCATTTCATAAACTGAAAAGCGTGAATAACGTGTTCAGGAACATGTATAACGTGATCAGGGTCGAAGTGCCAGCTTGGCAGGAGATCTCCACTCTAAGTCAGAAGCAGTTGCACCCAGACAGCACTAAGCACAAGCTACATTTTAATATCTAGATACTACAAAGAGATAGGAGAGAAAGTGTCTCCTCACCCTTGTGCAAAATGTTGATCTATTTGCTGGTATACTTATAGCCTTTAGGAATCACAACCCTCATCTAGTGCAACCGTGTCCTGCCACAAAGCCAATTTCCAGCCCAGCTGATAAACACTGCCCATAGCTCTGCAGCTCAACTGGAACTGGTTACACAGAAAGCTGTGGATGGCCCATCCCTGGAAGTGTTCAAGGACAGGTTGGATGGGCTCTGAGCAACCAGAGCTAGCAAAGGATGTCCCTGCTCATGGTAGGGAGACTGGACTCGGGGAGTTCTCATTCAGACACAGTCACCGACTACAAAAAAGTCTTACAGATACCTCTTAAGCCAGGACAAATAACTTTGTGATGAACTTTTTTTACCTGTCAGACGCTCTATAGGAACAGATTGGGGCAACAGCCCAGGAAACACCACTTATGTAGAAAGAAACTGCCTTTTGTGTTTGTCAGTTTCCCCATTTATTTTTCCTAACAGATAATTTCCATTTGTATTTAAATCCAAGTAGCCATGCCTGAGAGACCAACATTTTAAAAAGCTGCTGCCCAGAGAACAATCAAGTTTCAGTGCTTAGCAACTAAATCATTAACCTATTGGGAAGGAAATACTTCCTTTACCAGCATGGAATGTTGTCCCCAAGGCATTGCTGTACACAAAAATGTAAAATACATGGATTTTTATAGGTAGTTGTTCATATGTATTTGAGATTCTTACTGTGTTCTCCAGCTTAGTAGACACTAAACACTTTGGTAACTGTATACCCTGAATATTAGGTGACCTTAGGCTTTGAATAATAGAGTGAAGATCATTATACAAATATTATGTGGGATGTTATGATAGATTCAGTAACATTTGGTAACATTTTGGTATTTGTGACCCTAGTTTTATAATCCATTCTGCCTCATCAGACACAGATCATTCATGTCACTCTTCCCATGCTGTATTTCTCTGCGCCCTTCCTTCTACTCCCACTGCTGGGGACAGGGGAAGCTGCAAAGAAAGAGATGGACCTTGATTCCAACTGCTTGTTCTTAACTCAAAGAGAGGATGGGTAAAACCCCTGCAAGTGTGCCGCTGAAGAGTCCTAAAAAGAGTTTGCTGCAACAAAGGAGTCCAAATACCTCCTGACAGATTCATCATGATTTGCAGCCCCATTCTATCGCACAACCCAAAAGGCAAGAGAGCAGCAAGGGCAGAGACCCACCATACACTCTCCGATCCTTAGCTCACTAAAATGTAGCCCCCCTTAATCGATGGGATGAGGAGCACAACACCAAGAAGCATCACTTGTTATACAGATGTAATTTGACTATCATGATTACATAGTAAAATAATTATTATTTTCCTGGATGTAAGTCAAACCTGGACGTGGATATTCTACCGTTGCAACTGTACCGGAAATGTTTTTGTAATTTAGATTAATCCTGAATTAATCTGTAAGATTGTGGGGGAGTTAAAAAAACTGCACCTAATTAGCACATACCTTGTGCAGCAACTCAGTCAGAAGCTCCACTGCCTTTTTATAAAAGCTCTGTAGAAACTTCATCCTACTCATTAGAGGGGGAAAAACCAAAACGACCAACCCACCAAAATGAAAAGAGGGGGAAAAAGATAAAAAATCTTTTTTTTATTGATAAAAAAAGTTGAAAATGTATTTTCAGGAGATACGCAGCAATATTCTGCGACAATTCTGAATTATCAGTTATTCTCAAAAACTACCTTCAGCACAGCCCAATCCCCCCACAAAAGCAGACCTCCCGACCCACCACGCTCCTGTGCGCGGTTAAGCGCTGCGTGTACGACACGAAAACGTCCCTGAGTGCCCCTTGTCCCCGACGAGCAGCGGGGACTCGCTATTGTTCTCCAGCAGACCTGACCCGCGTGTCCCTTTACGTTCGTGCTCTACCAAGGCCCGGGGAACACGTGCCCGCAGGAGGGCTCCGCGCCCGGGGCACGCCCGGCGGAGCCGCCGCCCGCCAGGACCCGGGGACGGCAGCGCCCGCTCCCGGGGCGCGCTGCGGACAGGCGGGCGCTGGCCGCAGCCCGTGTCGCCGGGTCGCCGCTGCCACCCGGTGACCCGGCTCGGCTCGATTCCGCCGCGGCATCCCCGCCGCTGCCTCCGGAAGGCAGAGAGTTGGGAGCGCTACACCCAACACCCCGGCGGGCTGCGGCGCTCGCTCTCCGCAGCCCGGACGCCAGCCCGAGCCACACCGACACCGGCGGTCCCGGCGCGGACCCGCCGCCCCGCCCGTCCCGTCCCGTCCAGGAGCTCAGCCCGGCCCGGCCGCCCGAGCCGCCGCGGCCGCTCCCGGGCTCCCCGTCGTACCCAGGATCTCCTTCCTGCGCTGCGTGTGGGGCTGCTCCGTGTAGACCCACTCGAAGTCGTCGCGGGTGACACGGTTCCCCATGGCTCCTGCTGCGCCCCGCGCCGCGCCGCGCTGCCCTTATAGCTCCGCGCCCGCGGAGGGGCGGCTCCTCCGCCCGCCCCCGCCCCGCGGCCGCCGCGGGCGGGCACCGGGACAGCTCCGCGGCTTCGCCCGGGCGGCACGAGCCGGCAGAGCTGCGGAGCCCCGCCGGGGAGGCGGGGGCGGTCCGGCGGGAAGAAGGTGCCTCGGAGAAGAGCCCGGAGACAGGTGACGGGCGGCCGGGGCTCGCCGTGCTGCAGGGACCTCGAAGACAGCAGGGAGAAGAGGTGTGCGGCGTGGGCGTGTTTGCAGGGCAGAAGGGATCCCCGTCATGCTGCTGCCAGCACCGGGGCTCGGCACCGCCACTGCATCCATCGTTGCCGGGGGCGGCTCCAGAGCACGAGGGCAACTCCAGCGCTGCGGGTCCCCGAGCACTTCCAGGCACTGTGATCCAAACGCCATAAATCCAGAGACAAAGCCTTAAACAGAACCGCGGATTAGGGCAAAGCCCGGCTGTGTGAGCTCCTCCCAGGGGTGGAAGACCTAGAACAGTGCAAAGGCAACCAACAGTGACATACATTTCCTTGGCGCTCTGACAACCTTCGTGAGCTGCCCTTGGCTGCGTAACGCTTCCCTCCTGGTAGTCTGCGGCCCATTTCCCGGGTACTGTCCCCGCTGGAGCAGGAATTCACACTGCTACCTTGGTAACAAACCAGGCAAAGGACTCGCTAACCTTAAAACTAAGGTAACCTTATGTACCTCTCTCGCCTTTCTGATTCACAGAGTTACATGTTGCACAGTGATATTTCTACACACACTACCCAAAATTAAAGTGCTGTCCTTGCTCCCACTATATTCTTTTGCAAGTCCATACCTGACCTCCTGTCCATCTTCAGTCATTATCCCTATCCCTATCATTAGTCCTTCCAACAACATCATCACGTGTGGATCAGCTCCAACTATGTTTCATTCTGTTTCAATATGAAAGTCTCTAGCACCCTTCATTCCATCCTACCCTTAGAAATGCCGACTGGAGATGGAAGTTAAAAGGGACAAAAAACAACAACAACAACAACAAAACACCCAGCCTTGAAAAGACGAGATGTAAATATTTTTCAGCAAGAATTTTTGTCTACAAAGACTGGCAACACTATCACCTCTTATATTAGCCTAGTGGAGCTATTTAAGATCTCTTGGTAGAACTTGGTGTAACTGTTGTTACACCAAGGGCTAAAAAACCACCAACAGTGAAACAACCCACAAACCCCAAACCCTGATGCTTGACTGCTAGAAAGCTTTAGGAGGCTTTTTTGAGAGTTGGGGATTTTTTTCCCTGTCTAAATCACAGAATTAGCTGAGTTGGAAGGGATGCACAAGGATCACTGAGTCCAACTCCTGGCCCTGCACAGGACCATCCATAAAAGTCACACAATGCACTTTAAGGTATTGTCCAAACACTACTCGAACTTTGTCAGGCTGGTGCTTTTGACCACTTCCCTGGGGAGCCTGTTCCAGCCCAACCACACTCTGAGAGAAGAATCTTTTGCTAATATCCAGCCTAAACCTCCCCTGACACAACACCGGGTCATCCCCTCAGGTCCTGTCACTGAAGATGCAACTGCAGTGAGGTCTCCCCTCAGTCTCCTCCAGGCTGAACAGACCAAGTGACCTCAGCTGCTCCTCATACAGCTACCCCTCAGGACCATTCACCATCTTTGTTGCCCTCCTTCAGATGCTCTCTTCTAGCTTAAAATGTAAGCCCTTGAATGATGAAAGGTGCAGAGCTGGTTGAGTGGAAGGAATATGGTGTAAAGGGAAACAGTTTTAGGAGCAGGAGTTTAACCACTTTGCTGTTACAGCTTAGTTCTCTGTAAGTACAAAGGTTTCTTCACTATTGCTCCAGCACAAGGTTGATGCTTGCCCATGAAGTTGCAGGGTCCAACCCAGATAAGGGAGCATTAATCCAAGTTAAGGTTATTATGTGTTTCTAGAAGAAATGGATTGTTCAGAGAGCAGATCCATCGGTATCTCAGCCTAAACCTTCAATTGGCTCAGACATTTTGGTGTGTTGACAGTATCGGCGGAGAAGCCAAAGACACTAAATGTGATGACACCCTTCAGTCACTTCCTGCTCAGGTGTGCTGAAGGTGACTCAGGAAGAAATTAGTGGGGCAGTCCGTGCAGTTACAAAGAAAACAAATATGACTTCACCTCAAAACTCGTCCAATAGGATAGTGCTATTGCACTAACTGTGGTAAGTTACACATGGAAACCTAAGTATCTCCTTTGTAGGCAAACAGCATCTCCTTCTTGCAGCTCATTACTAGAGACTCAACCTGACCACATAAGAAGAACAGAAAACTTTTCTGTCTCCAGTGAGTTGGCATCTGGTTTTGAGAACAGAATTTAATGCTTTATATTTCTATAATAAGCCAAACAAATAATACTAATTCAAGAGTAATTCTGGATGCCAGACAAACAAGAAACACCAGCTTTAGATCGTCTTCTAGAATTGGCAAAAGTATTACCCAGTTCTGACCATTTGGCATCCTTAGTTTTACAGCATCCTAGTAAAATCATTCACAATGGAAAAGGGAGGGAGGGGTGTTAATGGCACCTAGCGATAATAGCCCTTTTAATGAATACTGTGAACTCTACAGATTCACAAAGTCACTACACTTTACACAGTTCAAATGTGCTTCAAATGGTCACATTCTCTCAACTGTAGTCTGCCTTTCTTTTTTAATTTCCCATTCGTTCGGGATTTCTGGGAACTACTGCGAAGCCTAGCAGAGGGAAACTTCACACACTCAGGAGGAAGAGCACAACTGCTGACTCTGTGCAAGGTACCATCAAAATATCTCATTTACATTGTTTTAAGTACATATCACACTAATCTCCAGCATCCCAGGGTAAAAAAAGACAAAAATCCTCCTACACTGAGGACCTGCCCTATTATATACAGCTCTGAAGCAAAACATACTGGTCCACACATCCAGGCAGACTCATCCTTCCTGACCCAAAGGTGCTTATCCATCAGCTGGCTTCCCAACACGGATGTATTTCACACATTTACTTCTTTCTTCTGCTCATGCAAAGGTGACAGGTGACAGAGTAAATACAGCAGGAAGACCTGCACACGCCTCCTTGTGTTGTGATTACTGGCAGCCTTGGGAGTTTGAGGTACATTAATTCTGCCCTGGTGTGCAGGTCTTAACTCCTCTTCTTGTGGTTGCCAACAACTAATCTTTGTTAAAGTTGTTGTTCTGGACCTAAAATAAAGTTACCTGGGAATTTTATCTCTAAATAAAATGTTTTCTCCTCTGAAGTAAGAGCTCCATGTCCCACGACAGACTTGTATTTTCAGTTACTGCGTTACCTTTTCTCTTCTCTGTATAAATTGGACTGTCTTTCATTACCAGAAGAAAACAAAGCTATAATATTTGCTTTTTTATTGAAGATTTTGCTGTCATTTTGAATTGGGTATCGCTCTCTGACTCGATGCAACCGCTGCCAACATTTACCACGTGACATACTTCATTGAACAAAGTCAAATTTTCATAGACAGCATAGTTTGTAGATGAGCCATATCAACACACACCCACACCGAAGTAAGCTCAGGAGAAAAAAAAAATGCCAATAAAACCTCCTTTTTTTTCTCCTCTCACCTGTGCTGACCCTTCCCGGGCTCATCCTGGGTTTCTCTTTCCACTGTGTTAGTTCTGTGCTAGATTTGTGAGTTGAATTGACCAAACAAAGGTTCCAAGAAGCTGGCGCAAGAGCCTGAGGAGGACAGAGGCGTGTTCCTCTCGGCAGCCTTAAGCTCTTGGATACGCTCGGTGGTACTTCGTGTAAGCCACCCTTCACACCGCCCGGCGGTTCACAACAGCCGCGTGTGCCCAGCACTCGGCAAGCCCAGGTGGATGCTGGCTGGCTCATGGTGTCCCTGCCTGAGAGCTGCCCAAATGAGACCTGAGGTTCCGAGGAGCCAACAGCTCCCCAGGACCCGGGCTCGCTGCTGCCCAGTTTCACCGCTCGTCCCCTGCTCACAGCCTCCCAGCGCCCGACCTGCGCGGAGCCGCACCGCTCCCGCCTTCCGCGGCCGGCCCTGCGGAAAGCTCCCGCCGTGGGGATGCTCCTTTCGTGGGCCGGGAGCAGCGGGAAGCGCACGGGAGAGGCAGCACGGGCAGCACCAGCACCCGCACGCCGAGGGGCGCCGGTGCCGCGGGTGCCGGGGCGGGGGGCGGCTGCGCTGCAGCCAGGGTTCAGCTCGGCTCCCCCCGTCCTGAGGCACGCCGAGGAGCGGAGCCGGGACAGCCCCGGTGCCCCGGGGCCCCGGCCGGCCCGCAGCGAGCCCGGCCCGTTCGGGGCGGGGAGCGGAGCCGGGACAGCCCCGGTGCCCCGGGGCCCCGGCCGGCCCGCAGCGAGCCCGGCCCGTTCGGGGCGGGGAGCGGAGCCGGGACAGCCCCGGTGCCCCGGGGCCCCGGCCGGCCCGCAGCGAGCCCGGCCCGTTCGGGGCGGGGAGCGGAGCCGGGACAGCCCCGGTGCCCCGGTGCCGCGGCCAGCCCGCAGCGAGCCCGGCCCGTTCGGGGCGGGGAGCGGAGCCGGGACAGCCCCGGTGCCCCGGCTGGCCCGCAGCGAGCCCGGCCCGTTCGGGGCGGGGAGCGGAGCCGGGACAGCCCCGGTGCCCCGGCCGGCCCGCAGCGAGCCCGGCCCGTTCGGGGCGGGGAGCGGAGCCGGGACAGCCCCGGTGCCCCGGGGCCCCGGCCGGCCCGCAGCGAGCCCGGCCCGTTCGGGGCGGGGAGCGGAGCCGGGACAGCCCCGGTGCCCCGGGGCCCCGGCCGGCCCGCAGCGAGCCCGGCCCGTTCGGGGCGGGGAGCGGAGCCGGGACAGCCCCGGTGCCCCGGTGCCCCGGCCGGCCCGCAGCGAGCCCGGCCTGTTCGGGGCGGGGAGCGGAGCCGGGACAGCCCCGGTGCCCCGGCCGGCCCGCAGCGAGCCCGGCCCGTTCGGGGCGGGGAGCGGAGCCGGGACAGCCCCGGTGCCCCGGCCGGCCCGCAGCGAGCCCGGCCCGTTCGGGGCGGGGAGCGGAGCCGGGACAGCCCCGGTGCCCCCGTGCCCCGGGGCCCCGCCGCGGGCGCAGCGCGCCCCCTGCCGCCGCCGCGCCGCCACCGCGCCCCGCCGCCGGCCCCGCGCTCGCTCTGCCCCCGGGACACGCGCTTTGTGTCATCCCGAAAGGCCGAGAGCCCCTCTGAGACAACGGCATCACCGGAGAGGTGCCTGAGGAAGGGCTCACTTCGCAAGAGCGACGGACTTGGTGCGGTAGCGCTCGAGTGTTCTCGCTTCCTATAGAAGTACGTCCTTAAGGAATTTAAAAATGTTTTGTCTGGAGGTTAACAAATGCGGGACTGATGTAACTAAGAACATCACTGTGATCCAGTAGAAAATGTATTTAGACAGATCGCTCCTGCAGAGTTCATACGGAAACATTTTCCTCCTCTGGATATTTTTTTTTTTTTCTCGTGATACATTTCTTTGCTTTTCTAAAAAATCAGAGCCTTTCCACAAGTAATTTATTCCACGGAGTTGTTTGTGTTGTCCAGAGGATTTGCAGTTACTTTCTCTCACAAGACGTATTTTCTGTTACACACCTTAAGTACTTCCCCCATGGATAGCTTATGCTACCATCCCTGTAATCTTGGGTATTTCAGGGAGCTTTACAAGCATCCTGACACAACTCCTGAGTGGAGTGTGGGAACTAGACTTCTATTCTACAGCGAAATTTAAAACACAAAAAGTAGCAGCAACACCTGTAATTTCCTATCCAAATATGAGAACTTAAAGGGTTCACTGTGGACAAGTTGTCAGAATTATGAGAGAACGTGGGTCCGGTGAAAAAAACTTCTCTTCTTCCCCTCTAACCATCGCCGCCACTCTTCTCTAAAGCGCACCCTACTGCACGTCGCTGCCCTGACTGGCAGTGCTCTCCGGACCGCAGCTCACCCTCGCAGATCTGCTTTCCCAAACGTATTTCCCGATACTCATGTTTCAACCTGATGCACTTAAAACCTTTTATTTCAGTGCTGCTGAGCTCACTTCTGACAATAGGAGTGACACGGGGTTAAGAGGGGTACTTGTTCAGCCTCTTGAAGTCATAGACTAAACTTTGAGTTGAGGGAAAAAAAAAAAAGACACATTAAAATGTCTCGCTGTGTGGATGTAGTGTGGATGTGTAGGAAGAATTGCCACTGCACGGAACAGTTGGAGAACAACTTTGATAACAAACAAAACTGAATTCCAAGGATTATGTCATACAGCCTATTTTTATTTTAAAGATATGTTTTTAGTTAGTATTTATATTGTAGCAACATAGACAGACTCTCCAAGATGTACTAGGGCTTGATTATAAACTCGCAAAGTAAAATTACAGTCTTTCTTCCGATGAGTTACAAATCCTTCTAGTATAAGCACAGTAGAAAAACCATCGATCAGCTTTGCCCATGTCGGAAGAGTAAAAGGTTTTGCTCATAGTTCAGCAAACCGTCAGTCGAGACACAGTATCTATTTCCTCATGGAAACCTAGCTAACTTGCTTTAATAAAAAAAATTAATAAATAGCCGCCCTTGGGCTTTCCTGGAGACTGCAGCATTTTATACCTTATTTATGTTTATTTAGCCTTGTTCATTTCAATTTATTTTTCGTTTAAAATGAATTACTAACTCTAGGGCTACATCTTCCTCAATGCTACTGGGATCTATCAGATGACTTCAATAGAAGCCGAGAGCTGAGCACTTTCCAGCATCAGGTCTGTAAGCCAAGGGAATGCATATGCGGGAGAAGCGATAAGGAAGCCCAGCTATTTGCAGGACAATCAGCACGAATAGGAGCTGCAGATTTGCTCCCTGGCCCCAGGGAGCAGTGGGAGCAGTTAGGACACGCATTCACACATATTGCCTGTGGTGGCAGGTGTGAAATCGCACCATGCTGGCTCAACTAACAGGCATTATTTCCCCAGAAATTTCTGCTTTTTGTGTCGTCTACAATTTGCAAGATACGGACTATTCGTATGTCCACACACGTCCTATGTCGGTGTAATGTGACCCCTTTGTGAAGACTGAGGATGTTTGGAAGGGTAGTTTCTTACCCTCAGCCATGAAATCAGGAGTGGAGGACAAAAACTTCATTTATGACCATTAGGTTTAAAACTCAATTACAATTATTTGTATTTTTCCTTCATAATTAAAGGGCTAAACGTTTCTGGAAAGAGGATTAGTCCCACTGATTCATGTATCCTTTCATATGGTGTATATACATACATACATACATACATACATACATACATACATACATACATACATACATACATACATATATATATATATATATATATGATGTCCTCCTTACAACAAAAACCTGTTTAACGAAACTGGGGTGATTAATGACCATAACTTCGAAATTAGTTTGGAATGGTGGCATTCCAAACCCTCTCTCCATCACTTTGCAAGATGACTGATGAGAGAAAATCCTTCCTCACTGTGCTCAGCTTCAAAAATACAAGCAGATGACAAATGTAGGAGAGCACTATAAATCTCAGTAAATTAATTGGTGTAGCTTTGCTAGGCGCTTGGCTTGCTACTAAGAGCTGAATCTCTACCAGGATGTGATACAGCAAAGAAAACAATAATTAACAAAAGTACCAGAAAGCGAAACAGAGAAAAGAGGTGTACACGGAGTTCAACCTTGTTTAGAGTCATGGTCAGCAAAGCAGAACCTTATGCTCATAATGAAGCTTCAAATGTGTTTTGTAGGAATCCATACACAAATTGGGATCAGGGATTTCCCTCATGTTTAATTACCAATGTGAGGAGAGACAACAATGACATTTGTAGCAGAAGCTAGTGAGACATAAAGGCAGACATAGTGGAGTTACATTAGATCAGCTGGAGATGAGGAAGCTAAATTATGAAGGAGGCTAAATTATGAAGGACTATAAAGGTAAATTTAAAACTGCATTTCCTGCAGAGCTGCAAAGAGCTGGGACAAGGACTTTTCCCCCCCCCCCCTTCTTCTTTTTCAAGACTTCTGTATAAATGATTAATAGGCCATTCAAGATGAAGATAACAAAGAAAACCTGCTATCATGAACTGGCAGAACTTACTCATTAGTCCTAGATAAGTCTTTAACAAGTGTTAACAACAGTACCCTTTATTATCAACTACCGATTTTCGTTTCCTCCAGTAAGTGACTTTCTATCTGGTCTTTTTATACAAGAGCAAAAAATATTTTAACATCTATCCATGTCACATATTTGACTAGATATGTAAGTATTATCACTTCTTAATGATCGGTGTTGGCTTGGGCTAATCTTTCTTTCTTAAAAATGAGATTAATAGTTTGTGTGAGAAAGAGAAGGAAAAAACAGGGTATCAGGATTTTCCAAACCAGTGAATTTGAAAGGGTGGGTGAAACAAATCAGGAAAAGGGTGTGTTGACCCTGCTAGAGGTAAGATAGAAGGCTGTAGATGCTGGCTGTGAAAACCTCACCTATTTCACAAGTTTCACACTTCAAATGTCTTCCCTTTGGTGTAAAATGAAGAGGGCAGGAATAAGGCTTGAAAAAAAAAAAAAAGAAGAAATCACCCCAATATTTAGAAAACAAGCATTGATCATTTTGTTAATTCACTCGTACTCTGTGAAAGATTAACTTGTTTTGTGTGACCTTTCTTTTCTTAAAATACAGCAGACTTCTGTACTTGCCAAGTAATTCTTTTAGAAAGAACAGCTACCTAGTCTGGGCTAGATGCAGCTGAGAGAAGGATCAGGACAATTATTTCTGTAGTATGAAACAAGAAACAGCTCTTCATATAAATATCACACAGCCAGATACAATATATGAAGTTGGACTAGTGCAACAGTGACAACTGTGGTTCTGGAAGCTGCTAGTTCACCACTAGGAAAAAAAAAAGCACAAGAGTAAAAGCATAATATTGATTGAGTGGATAATGATGTTGAGTACAGACCCTTATCTGGTGATCATATATATAGTGTATAATACATACATACATATATATGTGTGTATAGGTAAATACATGTATGGAGATAACTTAGAGTGAGCATATCTGAGAGACAGGTTGTAAGGGTGCTCCCAAACCAGGGTACTGCAATGCCTCAAGCACCCTGTTATCTTCTTGTGCTATGAGTAGCATGGCTGATTTCTCTGCAGGTAATCTGCATTTAACAAATACTTTAAGCATTCCAGGAACTGCAAAATAAAGCTACAAATAAAATTAAAAAGTGGCCTTGTTCTCCTAATAGTGCCAATGAAAGGATATGAGGCCACAGGCACAAATTGCAATACACAAAATTTTTGTAAGAGCTTCTTTCATGGGAACAAGTTGCCCAGAGAGGCTGTGGAGTCACTGTTATTGAAGATATTCAAAGCTTGGCTGAACACAACTTGGAACAATTTGCTTTATTTGACCCCACTTTTGAGCTGGGGCTTGGACTAGAATTTATCTAGAGATCCTTTGCAATCTCAGCTCTGCTCTTCTGTGATCCTGTGAAACTGAGGTCAATGTCTCTCATTCAGCTTAGTATTCTTTGGGATGAATTGAAACAAAACATGATTTTTCATATTATCCTTGTATGCCATCAATGCACATGGTGGCAATAACCTGCCCGCCGAACTTTCTGCTACTTACGCTGATGTACCTCTCCGCCCTAAAACAAGAACCCAGCACATCCAATCCTTTGTAGTACTTCATGCCAAGTATATGTAAAAGTTAAAAGCTGCAGGAAGTTCAGAGATGCAGGAAAAGTCTTTGAGAGCATGCTCCTTGTCTTCTTTTTCCTTCCTCTCTTCTTCTGCCTTCCTTTTCCTGTGCATGGTACTGGGGGCTCAGGTAAATGCAGATGGCACTAGGTTTTTTTACAACACTACACCAAAAAGAAAAGAGGCAAGTTCTCAGTAACCGTAGCTTTCTAACTTGTCCAAATGATTTCTGTAGAGAACTACAACGCTGCTTGTGCTGGCTTTGAAGCTGCCATCTCTTTGAATCCTGAGGTTTTCCCTGCACATTCTGGTGCTAAGAAAAGCAGATGTGTGAGTGAGTTCAATCCAAAAGAAAGGAAGGCTTTGAAGACAGCAGAAGCTGGGTTTGTCAGGAGAAAACCCATGACATTTTGTTCTTTTAGTCAGGTGTGCCTGGCACCTGAAACTACTACCAGGAATTTTGCAGTGGCAAGAAGGGAAAGTGGAGATAAAACAGTGCTGGTGGGTGTGTGCATGTGAAAAGTAGAAATCTGTTTTCTTCAGATTGATGTTGGTCTACAATTTCCTGCAGCAGATTTTAAGGAAGAAACCAGAGAAGAATCTCCCCCATCCTCTTCCCCCTCCTCCCACCAATAAAACAGCTAAATCTGAGGCATCAATCTGAGGCATCAATCTGAGGCATCTAGAGCTTACAGAGACTATATTCCTAAACACTTGTTACAGATACTTAAAAATAACTTTTATTTCCAATGGATGGTTTACTTTTTTAAAATTAAACCTTTTTACCCGTTGCTTTTTAAATGCGTCTAGGAAACAAACTGTAGTTCTGAGCATGTGGAGCAAAATGAGGTACATAGGGCAAGAAGATAAGAGATTATTAAGGGGATAAATCCGGCTGTTTTTTGGATAGAGGATGAAGTTTTCTTTTAAACACCTCTTCGCTGGGCAGCTTTTATGTCTTTATTTTTCCTTGTTGTTGTATTTTTTTTGTCAAGCTGTTAATGGAAAATAATGTAAGTTAAGCAGATCATCTCACTCAGGATAAAGAGAACACAATTGAAAATGAGGTGGTTGTGATACACAAAAACTTGAAAGTGCCTGTCTGAAATTATATAATTGCTTGCAGTACAAAAAAACAAAACAAAACAAAACAAAAAAAAAAACAAACAAACAAAAAAAAACAACCACAAAACCACAACACAAAAATTAAACAAGGTTGTGCAAGATTATTTAACTATTATCACTGAACTGAACCAAAAAAATTATCTCAATAAACAAGAGAGACTTGTGACTTTGTTCTTGTATTTAACACCAAAAAACCCCTTTAACCCAAAATAATCCACTCAGGCACAGTGCCACTTGCTCTGATGGCAATGTCAGCTCTGATGGGAATTCAAGAGCAGGACTGAGTGCATGCCTAATATGTAGGTGACATTAATATTTTCTCTATGCAAGCTTAGAATATAAAGTAAAGTGAGTGGAGTATTTCTCCTGTACAAAAAAAATAGTGAAGTACACCATAATGACTCACCAGTTCGTTTTTTTATTACATGTAACTTTTACGGAGGGACTAGGGAGACTTCATTCTAATTTTGAAATCTTGTTCTAAGAAGCTACAGAACCATTTTTCCCACGCTGGTACACTGGTCCTTCCAGCTATAAACAGAGGAACAGAATTTATATGTAGCATTCCAGAAATCTCTTTACAGGATCTAAAAACAGCCTTTCAGTTTGTGAGAATTTTGCCATGATAAACTACATCTTGTAGTTTGTTAAAATGGAAGTGCTGAGTATGACTGGAGAGAAGGAAATTCCAGATCTCCACAAGTAAATTTGTTGCTATTTCTAATAGGTAATAGGAAAATATTTCCTAATCTCATCATTAGGGCAAAGCTCAGAACTGGTGTCTTGAGACTTGGACTAGACTAACTTGGAGATGATTTGATGATGGGGAAGAAGAAAGCATTTATTAGCAGGAAACTTTTATCAGTTTTTATATCGTGGCAATCTGGGATATGAGCAAACAAAGCAATGGTGTACCGAGAAGTGAAGGTTAAAATGGAATGTATACTTGCAGCAGCCTTGGAAATACTTATGAGGCAAATCTGCACTTGTAGTTAAAATAAAAAGGGAAGGAAAGGTGATGTAACAGCTGGAAAAAGGAGTGAAGAAGAGATTATATTGCCCTGAGTACAGAAGGCCTGTGAGACTTGTTCTAAAACTCCCACCTTCGGTGGTACTAATTTACTTTGTATAATCCAAGACTTTTTTTTTTTTAAGATGTACATACTTGTTGAGCCACCAGCACATCAACGTCTGACTGCTGGTAACATACAGTCCTTTTGAAGCACTTCTGGCTACCAGTAGAGAACATTTTACAATTACTCAGTCCATAGCGGCTCCCCATCTCCTTACTCAAAACTCTATCGCATCTGCTTATTCCTAGGCAGCTGCTTTGCAAATTCTGCTCCTGATTTATAAGCACACAGGCCTGACCCCTAACAAAGGTAATAACCAAACGAGTGCACGACGCTCACCAGTACTTTTCCCTTGGCACCTCTGCCCACGGCGGTTCCGTGATGGGGCAAGGAAAGGGATGTCCCGCAGCAGTTGGCAGAAGGGGAAGGAAGTGGAGTGTGACTGGAGCAGCGGAGCTGCTGCATTTGCAAGGCACGAACTGTTGTGCTGCTGTTGGAAAGGTTCTGGGGAGGAACGGAGTTGAGGGACGGAGAGGTATGTTAATAATTAAGGCAAATACCTACACTTAATAGTTTAAACGAGGGGATCACTTCACGCACTGGAATTTTCTGCAGTGACTGAACTGTAACGCTTCACTTTTTCCAAACGCTGGTTCTCGGCAAGCTCGTTCATGCGCTCGGCCGCCGATGGCCCCGCCGGCCGTGCCCTCGGGCCGGGCTGCCGGCGGCACCGAGAGCCGGCGCTCCGCTAGCCCCCGCCGTGTCCGGGCGCATCTCCAGCGCAAGGCTGCGGGAAAGCGCCGCGCCAGGCGCCGTGAGGAACGCACTGCCCTCCAAAGGGAAAGAAAAGGAATACAGGGAGGAGACAGAAAAATTCCCACGTGCCAATAACAGCTCCACTGTAAAATTCAAACGCGCCGACACTGCCCACGTCCCGAGGCTCAGCCGCAGCCCGGCGCTCGCTCGCCCGCCCGCCCGTCCCGCAGCGCGGGGCCCCGGGCCGGCCGGGAACCGCCCCCGCCACGGCGGCCGCCGGCGGCGCGCGCTCCCCGCGGGGCCTGCCCGGGACGCGCCCCGCCCGTTAACGGCCGCGCGGCCACAGCGCCCCCTGGCGGCACGGGCCCGGCCACCCCCCCCCCACCGAGCGCGCACGGAGCGGCGGGGCCCGCGCGGCGCTTCCGCGCGGGAGGGGCGGGGCGGAGACGGCGCCGCGAGCCAATTGGCCGCTCCGCGTCGGGAGGCGCGCCCCGAGCTCGTAGCGCCCCGCGATAGGGCGAGGAGGGCCAAAGGGGGCGGGGCGCTGCGGCACGACGCGCCCCCGTTGGCCGCTTCTCTCGCCTGGGCGCGGCGGGCGCTGCCATTGGCCGCCTGGCGGCGGGGGGGGCCAGTCCGACGGCAGCGGCCTCCGGGGCTGGGGTCCGTCTCGGCGGCAGCGGCGGAAGTCTCGCGAGGGAGCGCGGCCGGGATTTGGCGGTGCTGCCTCCCTCCCTCCTCCCTCCCTGCCTGTCGCTGGCTGCGAGGCGCTGGTGTTTGTGTGGAAGGGGGAGGAGGAGGAGAAGGAGGGCAGGCGAAAGGAGCCCGAGCCCCACCATCCGCCGAGGGGAGCGGACCGGAGCCCCCTCGCCGCCCGCGGAGCTCTCTCTCCCCTCCCTCGCCCCGCCATGGCCTCGGGAGACACCCTGTACATCGCCACGGACGGCTCGGAGATGCCGGCCGAGATCGTGGAGCTGCACGAGATCGAGGTGGAGACCATCCCGGTGGAAACGATCGAGACCACCGTAGTGGGCGGCGAGGAGGACGAGGAGGAGGAAGAGGAGGACGAGTGCTGCGAGGAGTGCGGCCCGCACCACCCGCCCCATCACTACCACCACCACCAGCCCATGATCGCGCTGCAGCCGCTGGTGTCGGACGGGGACCCCAGCGGGGCGGGCGGCGGCGCGGCCGGCGGCGGCGGGGGGCAGCTCCACCTGCACCACCACCACCAGGAGGTGATCCTGGTGCAGACCCGCGAGGAGGTGGTGGGGGGAGACGACTCGGACGGACTGCGGGCCGACGACGGGTTCGAGGACCAGATCCTCATCCCGGTGCCGGCCCCCGCCGGGGAGGACGAGTACATAGAGCAGACCCTGGTCACTGTGGCCGCCGCCGGCAGCAAGAGCGGAGGCGGCGGCTCCTCCTCGGCCGGTGGAGGAGGCCGCGTTAAGAAGGGCGGCAGCGGCAAGAAGAGCAGCAAGAAGAGTTACCTGAGCGGGGGAGGCGGCGGCGGGGCCGAGGGCGGCGGCGGCAGGAAATGGGAGCAGAAGCAGGTGCAGATCAAGACCCTGGAAGGGGAGTTCTCGGTCACCATGTGGGCCTCGGGTAAGTGTGCGCCGGACCCCTCCCTCCCTGGGCCGCGGGCCCCGCCGGCGGCCGCGCGGTGCGGCCGGGATAGTTTTGTTTTGAAGGGAGGCCATGTTTTGATGTGTGCGATGGGCGCCGCCATGTTCATCGCCAGGGCAAGTATGGCGGCTCCCCGAAAAGATGGCGGGGTCTGCGCTGCCGCCGCCGCTCCTGCCCGGCCGCGGCGGGGGGAAGGAGGCAAACATGGCGGCGGCCGCCAAGATGGCGGCGGCGGGGGGTGCGCGGGCGGGCGGCAGCGCCGCCGGCTCCCGGGCCAGGCCGCAATGGCGTAGTTTCTGCAGCAGGGGGAGGCGGGGTGCGGGGCGAACCTCCCCGCGCTCCCCCCGTCCCCGCCCCGCCGCCGCTCCCCGCGGGGCCCGCTCCGCGCCTGCCCCTCGCCCGCCCTCCCCTCCCCCGGCCGCCGCCGCCGCCGCCCTCTGTCCTCCTTCTCCCCCGCGTCCCGTCCGCCGCCCCTCTCCGGCTCCCTGCCTGCCGTTCCGTTCCCGTCCCTCCCGCCCCGCGGCCGCGGATGAGGCGTGTGTGCCGGGCCGTGTCCGCGATACGCGGGCGGAGACCCGACCGCCCCGACCCCGCGGCTCCCCGGCCCGGGGACGGCGAACCCCGAAATACCGTGTACCGCTCGCCCGGGGTCCGCCCGGCCCCGGCCCGCTGCGATGGCCGGGCGGGCGGTGGGTGGGGCCTCCCCGTCCGGGGCCCGCCGTGCCGGCGAGGGGAAGCCGCTCTTCGCCCCCGCGGGGCTGCCCGCGCCTCCCGTCGGCTCGGAGGGGGCGGCCGCAATCTACCGGCCCTTCAGAGCCCGAGGGGCGCCGGGGGTGACAGCCGGGAGGGGCGGCTCCGGAGCTGACCTCCGTCCCTGGGAGCCGCGGGGACGAAAGGGGCAATTCCTGCCTGGTGCTCAGAAACCGTCGGGCTTTTCCTCCACTAGGTCTGAAGCTTTCAATAAGCTTTTTAAGTAGGCACAGGGAGACCTTGTCGTGGGACATTCTATGTTTCTTGAAGATTTTTTTTTTTTTTTTTTTTTTTTTTTTTTTTTTTTTTTTTTTTTTTTTTTTTTTTGGCGGGGGGTTGTGTTGCGAATGTCTTTTAAAGGCAATAAAATCTTGTAAGGTGGTTAGTATCTGGGACTTGGAGTAAAGCTGACATGCACCTGCCCTACCCACTTTATTTTTTTTTTTAATTTTAATTTTTTACAAAAATGTCTTGCCGGCAGCAATGCTCTGTAAGCAGTTCTGTCCGTAAGTTACGTAAATGTCGAAAAAAGAGGTCAAATAGTACAGTTCATGTAATATTTAAATTGGTGGGTGCTTTTTGAATAGTGAGTAGGTAGTCTGTCTTGCATATCATAATTTTTGTGCTCTTGCAATTTTTTTAGAAAGAGTCTAGTAAGATAGAGATACTCTTGAAGCTTTTGATGTAGTTGAAAATGTTTGTACTCTGTGATGTTTGCAAATGACCAGAAGTTGTTAGAAAGGGCAGTGTAGAAGGGAAGGTGTATTGCAAGACTGAGTTCTCCTGCCTGAAAGGATGGCAAACACAATGGTGTGGATTTTTACTCTCCTTTGAAATACAGGTGACTACTTTAGGAAGTTACACAGAGTATCTGACGCTATTGGCATGTGAGTTGACAGCCGTGTGAATTTGATGAAATTCTTTGCTTCTTCATGAAGAGTTTCCCAAATATTATTTAGTAGGATATTCTGTGTGCTTCTGTATCACTGTATGAAACTGAATGAATTCCCTTGCTAGTAGTTTTCTTAGACCTGACCATCCAAGAAGGATGAAAGATAATAGAAACTGATATAGTCTGCTGGCTTGTGGAAGCTGCTGGAGGTAGCTGATGCGAGTGGCTGCATGACTCATGAGCTGGCAGGGTACAGGACCTCGCTGAGATCAATTGATGATTTTCTAGCATGCATTTGCACTCAGAAATTCAGAGTGCCTGATAGGATGCTTCCTTAGGACTGTATGCTGATTATTACTTGGCCCAAGTGAAGCATGTGTATAATCAATACATTTGCCTCTCTTCCCACATACACAGCTTTTCTATCGGGGTAGCCTTATTGATTTTGCTAGTTTTCTTGTTTAGGAGCATGACCGTGCAAGCTCAGTAGGAATGATACCCACTTATAATTTACTGGATATTGAATTGCATTGCTACATTTAACTCAATTATATCCATGATGCAGAAGAATAAAGAATACCTAGTCTGATTTGACTTGCCAAAAAACGCACTTCTAAAAGCAAAATCGAATACATGGGGAAAAGGTGTGACCTCCCCTCCCTTTGTGCATGGGACACCACCTCCCAGCTTCAAAGAGCCTTGGTAATAACCTGCTCAGTTGAGAATGTTGTGAAGTTTTACCGAGAGTATTGGACAGGCTCTTACACCTCATATGCAGTTTATTTAATGTTACAGAAGGGGTCTGATGTGGATTTTGCTGGGGAAAAATGCTGGGGATTTTTTTTTCCTTTTTTTTCCCCTCAAACTTCAGAGGCTGAATTGTTGCCAGAGAAATTGAAAAAGACACAAAACTTGAGGTAGAGGGATATACCCCAAACCTCAAAAAACCCCAATCTGAAGTACCCCCCACAAAAATCTCAAACTAAATCAATGCCAAGAAAACTCAGAATCACTGGCTTGCGAAAGGGTAGTTCTAAAGTTTCTCTAAAGAAAGAAACTACTTTAGTTTGAAGAAATACAGTAGGTTTGGATCTGTATTTTGATGTAATTAAAGATTTACTTGCACACTGATTCAATTGACTGTTTTAAAAGCTAAATGAAAAGTTAATCAAAAGACAAGTGACAAATAAGGCCATACATCAAGATAAAACAATGAGCCATGTATTGCTGTGCATGGGATTTTGAATTGGGAAGGACACTTTGCTCACCACAGTGTGGGAAGACAACATGAATTAATTCTTTGTTACTGTTTGCTGGTGCTGCTATATTGGCTTGTACAGGGGTGGTACCAAATTTAACAAATAATAAATCTTTTTCCATAAATGATTATAACATGTAGCACCTCTCGAAATATATAGAAATAATCTGTGAAACATATAACAATGTGACTAAAGGGGACTACTTAATCCTTGCCTTGTTATGTGGTTACTTAGAAATTGCAGTTACTGTTGTTGGCAACAATTTAGACTTACCATAACTTCTGTTATCAACTTGGTATCTATGGTGATATCAAACTTGTGACCCATGATTAAAGGGTTTAGTTTGAAGCAGGAGTCCCTTGTTCTAGTTCAGATCAGGTTTTCAGTTCTTCAGAATATAATTACTTGTCTGTCTTCATATATCCATGAAAGTAAGAAGTGAATGAAGGTGTATTTCTGAGAGGATTGAGGAGAGTATATGGTGGATAGTTCAATCATATTCCTGTCGTGTGTTTACTTTATATCAAACGTGTATATCAGAAAATTGCATATACTTAATGGGGTTCTCAGGTGAGATACCCCAGTTTGTAGTAGAAAAAATGTTTTTATCAAGTGGAATTGATTTGTACCTTTGCTGCATTCAGCTTGAATCACTGTCTTTAGTGAATTTTTCCAGGTTGGGTGCACAATAGTGAAGGGGGAGGGGAAGGATCATGAGGAATCACTTTGTCAGATGGTGCTTGCAAAACTGATTCTTGCGTGCAGGAACATTTGGGAAGGTGGTGCTTAAATGCTGGTTGCACCAAATGCTGGAAATTTCAAGCAATTGGGGCTTAAGTTCAAAGGCGAAAAAACGGATTAGTGAAACTGTATCTCCTTTTAGGTAATGACTCTGTCAGGCTTTCAAACCTGGAATAGTTGTTTGTTTAAACTATTATTGTTAGCATAGTCTGCAAGCTAAGGGCTGAAGTAGCACAATGAAACATTGCCCGCAGATATTAAACTGCCCAAGTGTCCCATCCCTAGATGGGAAAGACAAAGATATAGAAGTTACATGGTTTGTGGTTTGGAAATTATTTTCAATAATACAGGAAGCCTGTGCTGTGGACCCATGTTTGGAAGCTTGGGGAGTTCATGTTGGGTTTCTAGAAGGTTCTTCTCTTAAACTTTCAGTGTCTCAGAAATAGAAAGCTTTTCATTTTACTTCATCAGATTGCAGGGGTGAGAAAAATAACCATCTGCTGTCTGACCAGTTGTCTTCTGTAGTATAAATGATAGATGAGTCACTTAGTTCAGTTGTGGGCCTGTATCAAGGATGGCCAAAATGCTTTGCAATGACAGATAGGTAACGAGTTTCTTATAAAGTTTGGTATAGTGCAGGCAGAAAGTGATTATCTGGTTTAAAATACTAAGATGACAATCTATTTCTGACTCTGATTAAGACAATGATACATGCTTCTGTTCTAAGTATTGAATCTGCCCTGACATTTTTTCCGATGATAACGTAGACTGCATTCAGTTTAAATGTATTTGAAGTTTTGAAAGTGAAATACATGAATGTGGTTCATCATCTAAAATAACTCAATTAATTTGCTTCTTAGCCCACCTTTAGACTACAATCCTATAACTTGCTGTTGGATCCTTCCCTGGGGCACTTGAGTCACTCCTGTGCTGACCATTCAGAAGGTCACAGTGCTTCGGCACAGTCTCGTAAATGCTGAAGTCAGATGATGACTATTGATACATGCACTGGTTTTGTCAGTTCACGTCTCAGTGGTGTGAAATAAGAGATGGGTGACACAGGGAAAGAAGAACCTCTTCTCCATCTGTGTGCAAGGCACGTCAGAGGGAAAGTAACCTAGCAGCCGCTTAGGTTAAAAAATGACATACTGTGCAAAATGGAATTTTAACATTCAGAAGTGTCTGCTAAATATCTGTATTATTTAACAAGCTAATTACAGTTCTTTGCTTCCAAACATGACCAACGAACTAATTTGCCTGAGGAGATTGCAATGTGGTAGCAATAACCAAGCTGTTACCACAGTGCCTTGGTAGTGCACAGCTGCTGAATACATCCTTTATCCTGTAATTGCTTTTCAGCTGTTCCTAAAAGCAAATGTGTTTAACTGTGTGATCATATTTTAAGCTTAGACGTTGTTCATCCTTTTAGTGGTTAAGCAGAATGTCTTTTAATTTGGTGCCTTGAGGAGGAAGCTGTAGGATCAGGTGTCATTGCTTTGCTACCAGGTGTATCTCCTGAGTTCCTTTTGCAGCCTGTTTTCCTCAGATGAAAACTGATTGAACAACAATGTGTTCTCCCTGCTCAGTAATAGAGGAGGAGTATGGCTCGGAGATTTGGCGATTTAGAAGTGGAGTATAATAATATCGAGAATAAATGAGGAAAAAATAATGACAGTGTCCAGGGTTGAGAGTTAAGAGGGTCATTTTAGTAAGCTGGGGAGTTCCCGAGTTGTTAGCTGTTACTCAAGAAATGCCCAAAACAATGGGATTTCCAAGGTGGGTTTTTCAGTGTAGCAGAGCTGTAAAAGATGGGGAAGTGTGGTAGTAGGAGCAAAATGCGGTCAATAAATCTGCTTCTTGGGAAGCAGATTCTACCGTGTTTTGTTTACAATTTGGTGCATGGAGCTACTAGTTTTATCCCAGTAACCTTGCTTCTTCCTACTTCATTCCATACTTGTGCTTGGTTTTTTTAAGACTTCAGGTTGTTTAACCAGTAGTCAAAAGACACAGCCGGCTAAGCACTGAATTTTCACTGATTGTAGTAGAAGAACGTTTGAGCGCTTGCTTTGAAGGGCCTAAGTAGGTCCAGTTCAATATGTGTGTTGTCCCTGTTTAGGGGCAGTGGTTGCAGCTGGAAGGACATGAAGATGTGTTAGGGTATGTCCTAAAAAGGTGCATGGAACAACCCAGTTTAGACTAAGTATCTACCTTAAGGTAAGTTGGCATAGAAGGACGTAAGGGGAGGCCAATAAAATCGTGTTCCAAATTCACTACAGAAAGCTGCATTAAGAATAGTGCCTCAGCTGAATGCCTTTTATTTGAGGTGGTTTTAAGGGGCAAAACGGAGTAGATCAGATAGTATATATAGTAGTTAATTTCCTTTTCCTGACTGGCTCTGTGGTTCTGTCTGTATTTAACTTGCATGGGTGGCATCCAGAGGTGTCACAGTAATTTCAGGGTTGTGTCTGTGTTTTGCTTTACTTCGGATGCAGTATGTTTGATTCTCTGATGCTTCATGAGAGGGAAGGGGGAAGGTAATTTGCCTGTAGTGGGCCTTCATTTTGCTTGAAGGCAAAAAAACAACAGTTAATTTTCTCAGTTTGCAGCAAAAATGATCCGTTCAGCCTGAGTGAAAGTTTGCTTGCACTTTACCCTCCAGACTTTGAGCTGCCTAGTCCAGGTTGGTAGGCTATCACAAATAAACTAAAATTGTGCACAGAGGACGTTGGTAAAGTTTTTCCATTTTCAGACTTCCTCCTGCAGGAGGTTTCTTTGGCATGTTTTTGGTTTGTTTTCCCAATGACCTGATAATGCCACAGGATGGTCCCGATCTTAAAGAGCTACTGAAGTCTGCTGCTACTTTTACAGAAATATTAGCCTAACCTAACACTTCAAGGTAACTGTTTTGTATTTTATTGATTTGCTTTAAATTTGTTTTTAGAAGTGGAGGAACTGTAGAGATGCAGTTTTTTAATAGGAAAATGTGGTGGGTTTTTATTTTCATATAACTGTTAATATACTAACAATCATTTCTTTTATGTTCTACTCTACCCAAGCAATATGTTTATAGTTTTTTGTGTTTTGCTCCAGTAGTCTGTGGAATTAAATAGCTGTGGAATTGACTTCTGTAGGCAGGCTTTTGGGAAGTAAAGCCACTGAAGACTGGCTTTCAGTTTGGTCCTCAAATAGCAAGAAAGCACTGTTGAGCAGCAAACCTTTACACTAGGGAAGGAAAAAAAGATCTTTAAGAACGTATACAGAACCTCCCAGTTGACTCCTGCATCTGGTGTGAGACAGGAAATTAAAACTTGTCTGTGTTACGAATGTCATCAAACAGGGAAACTGCACGTTCTGGGTAGCCGTTGAGATGGCCACATGGCGGGCAGCTGATCTCATTCTAGTCTACAGCATAGAGGTGGTGTCACTTTTAGCTTTGCAGAAATTCTGTGCCATTCTGAGCTCTGTGTCTTTTCTCCCCTACATAATCTTTTTTGCAAGCTTCTGTTAGAAAGAACAAATAGTTGCCAAACTAGAGGCTTATTGACTTGAATTTATAACTCCTTCAACTGCTGTAAAACTTAATGTGTAATCCTGACTTGGGTAAATTTAATTGCTTTTTGAAAACACTGGTAGGGACTGAAAGGTAGTGTGGTGCTGAGTGGTCAACTAAAAAGGTCAATAGTCAGTTTTGTAGTTTATTTTGAGTTTAATGCTGCAGATAGTATTTTCTTATTTACACTTCTGTCTTTGCAGCACTGGAGTCTGTTTTCCTCTTTCACCATGGAATATACATGAACTGCTATTTGATCTGGTAGATCAGATTAAACCTCAAACTAGCAGTAACATTTCTAGAAATAGCTCAGTGGCAAACATTAAAAGCAGGCATTACAAATTGAGTAGAAATTTGTCTGGTATATTTCTTTTATTTGCTTGTCTTGTTCTCCCTTTCCTAGCCTAAGTTACTGAGTAATGACTAATTGTTATTTCCTGTGTTTCTGTTTAGGGAAAAAATCCCAAAACATTTTGCCTTTTGTTTTGCGCCTTATGTTTTCCTATCTTTTTTTTTTTTTTTTCTTTTAAATTGGTGAAATAATATTTCTGTCCTACCAGCTTGTGTTTCCACTGTTTAAACAATATCTGTAAAATAAAACTTCCTGTTATTTTTGTATAGCCTCTTGTGTATAAATTTCCAGACCCTGCTCCCCATACACATAGTAGAAGTACTGTCAAGTTCTATTACATTGAGCTGAGTAGTTACAGCCATATCTGCATCTGTTGTCCCCGGTGTATTTGGGGCTGAAAAACAGGGTAGGTGCTGTGTGTTCCTTTCTGCTGCCGTGCACACTGCAGCGAGGAACATAGATGGATGTTTCTGTTCTCTCTCATTTTTGCATCTCTCAGTTTCTGTTATAAAATAGCAAGAGGGGATAGAATGCACGGTACAATGTTTTCTAAGGTATGAATGTGAGTAGACGGCAATAGCAGGTCTTCCACCTGATTTCACTGCAGTCCTTGAGCACAAATTCATAGGAGGAGCTCTAGAGCAGAGAAAACAGTATCCTAACTGACTTGCAGATCAAAGCTTTGAATAATCCCAGTCTGCTGTTTGCATAGTGGAGTGGGAAAGAGCTTAGGCTGGCCTTTGCCACAGAAGGAAGCCCCCTTGGGAGAGAGACACAGGATTGAGTTACTTGCTTTCTTTGAGATCCGTCTGCAAGTGTTAGAAAAAGTTAACTTTGTAGGCAGGTGCTGAAGCCCATCAGCAGTTATTTTTAAATTTGTTGTCTCTATGACACTTCTGTTGGAGGTCAGGGAAGTCTGAAGACTCTGAAGTATAGATCAGTAGTCCTGACACTTTAGGGTAAGTGTCTGCTGCTTTTCTGATAGGCTTGCAAAGTTACGGACTGCTGCTGAGTATCAGCATGGATATAGTGAAGATAAGTCCTGAAGAGGTTAAGGGAATTAAATATTTAGGCATTGTTTCAGGAAAAGTACATTATCTTTCAAGTGCAGCCAATATTCATAGAATTGTTCTAATTTCTGTATTTGTTTGTGTTTAAAGTAGATATGCAATTTCTGCTTTTTTTTCCCTGACTCACTGTATTCTTTGTGTGTTCTTCAGGCTCTAACTATATGGGTGTCTTTTTGCTCTTCACAATTAGTCTGGAAATCTGGAAGTGCAGTGCATTCTTTTAAATGTGCAGCAATAGTGAATTTGTATTGAGATGCAGACTAATAAGTTGTATGCTGTTTTGAGCTTTAATATGTACTGAATTCAGTATTTTGTGTATTTCAGATGATAAAAAGGATATTGACCATGAAACGGTGGTGGAAGAGCAGATCATTGGAGAGAATTCTCCTCCAGATTACTCAGAGTACATGACAGGGAAGAAACTTCCTCCTGGTGGAATACCTGGCATTGACCTCTCAGACCCCAAGCAACTGGCTGAATTTGCTAGGTAAGTAAGAAGAAAGGAACTTCAAAATCATGTTATTTTCACTGGTTTAATTATGAAACAGTTAGATGAAATTGTATATTTAGTATGGCTTATTATTCCATTTAATTACCTTCTAAAACAAGGGGCTTAACAAAGCATCAGCTACTCTGTTCTAAACTAAAATAACAGGATATTATCTTACATTCAGCAGTGAATTCTTCAGTGTGTTCCAGTCTTTAGTTCCATTAGGTAAGACAGGACCTAAATACATTGATAGACTGCATTGCGTCGCTCAGGTAGCCCTGCCTTGGGATTAGACTAGATGGTTTCTAGAGGTCCCTTCCAAGCCCAACAACTCTGTGATTTTACATGACAGAATATTTCTTTCATATGAGTAGCCTTAAATTCCTGGGAACCAAAGGATCCAGTAAGTGAAATGCTGCGTTCAGGTTGTTCAGTACAAAATACCAAGGCTGAGGGATTGGCAGCACCCCTTCCTGTTCTTTTTCACACGCTTCTTAAACTCAAGATTTTAAATCGGCTGTCCTGCGCTTTCAAGTGCCGCTGGTAATCGGGGTTTCACAGTTGGTAACCTCTGCTGCTTGGATTTTCTCTGGTGAGTCAGAATTGGCGCTCGTTTCCATATCAATAGGCTGACCTGAGTGCCAGGGTGACTTTTGCTTTCGGATGGTGGTGCGGTGACTTGCAGCGGGGCGGGGGCAGTGAAAGTGTCCGCGGGCCCGGCCCCGCTGCCGGGTGCTCGGGGCGGCCCGTGGCCACCAGAGGGCAGCGGCGAGGCCGGCGGAGGAGCGGCTGCGGTGCCGCGCTGGGGCCGGCTCTGCTGCGCTGGCCCGCTCCCCTGCTGCTCCGCCCTGCTGGGACGGGTCAGTGCCGTGTCTCCAGGGCTCTGAGCGCGGCTGCTGCCTCTCCCTGCCTGCTACTGCCAGATTTTCCCAAGCTGAAAGCAAAACGCGTGTAAAGCCGCGTTCATTTTCACTTTTTTTTTTAGCAGCTGGCTGTTCTTCAGAGCTCAGGTGCACAGTTCTGACACTCAGAGCAGGTGGACAGTCAGATGGTAACCTTACTACCTAGTAGAGACAGAGTAGTACCTTTTTCCAGGTGGTTGCTAGGTGACAGGGACTGTTGATACAAGTTCTGGTCTGGCTTCTTGGTTAGCTGGATCTTGGTGTTCAGGTTGTGCATTTACTCCTGTTTGACCTTTTAAATCTTGTTGCTTTTTACAAGTTTTGTCCTGTATTGTGTTCGTGCAGGAGGAATAACAGCACAGCCTCATCCCACAATTACTTTCACTAAAGCTGTTGAACTGTGAATTTTGAAGGCTCCTAGTAAAACAGTTCTGCAGGACTTGCTTCCTGCTTCAGGCTGTCTGATCTGGAAATGTCTAAAATCACATCACAAACAGCTGAAAATGGGGTTCTGTCTGAAGTGATGGGTGGTTGTAGCTATTGATACTCTTCTTTTGTGTTTTACTATAATTTATCGAAGTTATTGTAATTTTCTCTGGGACCTACAATTTTTTGTGAAAGCAAATGTTTAAGTGATGCTATTGAGTGTACACAGTGATTCAGTTCTAAACTGTTACTTATATATTTCTACTCACTGTGTGTTTGGAATGGTGTTTTCCATTACTTTTAAATATGCTAAAACCTCTGGTTCTATTAGACACTGAAGTCCTGAATAGCTGTCTTTTGTTAGGAAGCAGAAATTGTTTCTTGCAGGGTATTCTCCATGCAAATACTGAATATTTTTTTCTTCAGATGGAGTTGAATACTTGAAATGGTTGTCAGGATTTGGGCTTATTGAAATGACCAGGCTACTTCTGTCAGATGTGTCTGCATATTTCTGAACATTGTAAAATGTTTTAGTTAGGTTTCTATTGAGAAAATAGTGGCTGCTGGCAGTATTTTAAAATTATTAATTTTATATATTTGTAGTTGAATGTTCTAGGAAGTTCCAGAGCTGGAATTTGTAGCAGGTAGTAGAAGGATTCAATTTTATGTGTACAGCCTCTTTTCTCACAGCAGATGAAATGTAATTTGTTTCAGTCAGAAGATAAATGCATGGTGGTAGAGGAAGTACCTTGCATGGATATCACCTTTAGTAATATTCCCAAGTTGCTCTAAACCTGGGAAAAACTGTTCTCATAGCTTAATTGTAGATACGTGAGAATTTAATGTGTTTTCTAAGGAAGGTTATTTGATTTCTTGGTCAGAATTGATGACTGTCAAACTTTTACTCTTGCCTTACAGTTGTATGTTATGTCTTAAATTATTGTGTTTGATTATTTTTCTGAGATAGAAGAGTATGAGCATGTCAGAATTTGAATATTTGTTTTTTAAGGTCTTGTCCTCTTGCAGTGAAGTGTGTTGAAGGGACTTCTTAGGTATTAAGATGGATTCAAGTACTGATATCTGCAGGCTACTGTTCAGTTGTCTTGTGGACTTTGCTGTGTGCAGTAACCCTAGGAAATTTACATGGCAAGCTGGAAGAAAAAACTCGGCTTACGTGGCTGGAATTGGCTTTGGAGGTTCAAGTAGTTTTTCATTCTAAAAGAATGTGTTTGTTTAGTATAAAGTTCTCTGAAATTGTCAAACATTGTTCATTGCTTTACAGTTCAGAAGTTCACAATTCTCAGTAGCTGCATTCTGAAACCCTTTAGCAGCACATGAAGTTGAAAATTGTTTCTAAACTTAAGTAGCTTCACATGCTGTAAGGTTTTGAATTACAAATTTGTATTTAGATTACTTGAAAAAAGAATTGTGACAGTCCAGATATAAGGAAGTATGAATTTCCTTATATGTAAGGTTAGTAAAATTATATGCTATTGTATTGTGTGTATTGTGTGTAGCTGAGAGAAAGTTCTGCAGGGTTGTTTTTTTGGTTTTCCTTAAAGTAGGAAGGAATCTCACCATACATTTGTAGAAATGACCTCCTCTGAATGCAGTTTATTTTGATTAAGGATAAATTGATTTGAAATACTTGGGTTGATTAGTAGGAACAAAGTTCTGAGGTTAAGCTTAAACAGACAAAGCTTGAATTCTAGTGGTAGTAGATTTTGAGCAAGGTTCTGGTATTCTGATCATGATCTAGTTAGTGAAAAGTAATGCAGGGACAAACCTGATGTTTGAAACTGTTTGTAGCTCTGCAGCCCTTTAAAAAAAATAATTCAGGACTGTAGTAATTGTGCAGTGGCCACCAGCGCTCGGAGCTCGGTGGCTCTCGCAGAGTGAGTGGTTGTGGTGTCTCTTGCAATACAGTTGTCTTTCACTGCCTGGTTTAGAGGATATGTCATTGAGTCATGTAGCAGGAATCTGAATCCTTTAACTGGAACTCTGACAGTTTTTCCTGGAAAAGCTTTTATGCATTCTATGATTCCATTGAAAACATTGTGAATAGATAGGCTGTGTCAGAACATCAGCATGTTCAGTAATGCACAGACAAATGACCATAAGTTACACCTGGCTGGCAGTTTATCACTTTTTACAGATTACTTTATTCTGTTTTAGGAGTCTTGAATTTTCTCTAGCATGCTTTAAAAATGCAATAAAAAAGAAAAAGCTGGAATTCTCTCGGGCAATCATATCAGAATGTGAAATGTTAATTGTGAATTATCTGCTCAGAAGGACAAAACCTAATAAATTACCATGTTTTCGCTTGATGCCTTTGACTGGGAAACTGGAAATCCCTTCAAGTGGAGTAAAATGCTTCATCCAAATCTGAATTGATGACAGCTCAGTAGTTAGCTGTGAAGAAATCATAGGCTGCTTGGTAGTGAAAACTTAGCGAGGTAGCAGGGATATTTCTAGAATGTGCATGTGGCAAATTCCCTCAAAGCAAGGCACTAAAAAGGATATCCCTGACTGCCCCCTTCCTCCCTCTTGTCCTCTAAATACAAGACTGAACTGGCTGAACACAGAACAGAACACAGGCGTCGGTAAAAACAAAGAAATAAGAGGGAATATCCTGTAGCTGGGAAATTGGCACAGTAATGGGTCCTGGTGGTATAAACTTTATTCTTTGTGGTTTTATTTTCTGCTGATCTTGGTATCTTTTCTGAAGGAGAGCCATTGTGAGGACTGGCCTTCCTTTCTATCCACTTTCCAAACCTATAGAAAACAAAGGAGGGGAAACTGCATTAGAGTTTGAAATTGGACACCCTTCTTAGAAGTGACAAAGCCTTCTGGTCATCCAGATTTATGACTTAGGCCTCTTTATAAGGTGTATATGCTTTTGTATTGGTTTTGTTCTTGTTACAGGGAAGCTTAAAGGGCAGTAAAGTGACAATTGCTTTACCCAGTATTCTTCTAGGAGAGGGGAGATCTCCTGCTCTGTGCCACACTGCACTGTCTCTGTTTACATATATCATATTCCTCATAACTGGAACAAACAGTAATAATTTTTGCCAGAATCGTGGAGTGAAAAAACTTCTTATGGCAGTTTCCTTCCTAACTGTGACTGAAGCAGGTAAGTAAGACACTGGCTGTTCTTTGGTTGTATGTAGATAGATTCCTAGGACACCTTGTGCCACTCCCCTTTCATCTTGTTTATCCAAAAGCCAGTCTAGCCAGTTCCAGGAGTTGTTCAGCATGAATAAACTCTTGCAGTAGCACAGGGCTGTGATGTTCAGGTTGGTTCTGCTCAGCAGGGCAGTGCAAGGGGAATGGCAGAATGAGGGGAGCACACCAGCAGTGCCAGTAACACTGTTGAGAGAGAATAATTTACTCCACCTCTGTTCCTGAGGAGGTGGAGGGAGGGTGGCCACCAGCACGGGTGCATGTTGTCAGGTCATTGCTGATCATCAGAGACCTCTAGGATGTGTTAAAGGAGTTACCTAAGAGAGTAAAGCTGTTAAGGTTTGCTTTATGTACAGAGTGACCACAAAGGAGCTGAGAACACAGAACTCTTCAGCAGTGGCAAAAAAAGGGAGATTATGGAGCAAGGGAGAAATTCTATATTGTTATTTGAATTATATTTCCTTTCTTCCTAGCTTTAACATAGTTTCTATGGCCGACTTTTAAAATTGCATCAATTGGCAAGTCTATAGGTTATGGAGTTCGACAGGGATTTAGGGTGGGGATCCATTGTTTATGGTTCTCTGAGGGTGAAGTACTCTCATTTCAGTTGTGTAGACAAAAGGAGGTAGGTAGATGTAACTTTCAGATACCACACAGTGACAGTATTGCTTTCTTTATTTGAAGAAACTGAGTGGTTTAATACCTGTGATTTCCCTCAGTCTTCCTTATGCATGGATAAGGGAGCGTGCTTGTATGCAGCTCACTCTGTAAAGCTATTGGGTTGCACACATTCCTGCTTCCACTGCTGTCACCCATTCCCTCCCTCCACTCCCCCAGTGCAAGTTAAGACATAGCCTTTAATTGCAGTGTCCCAGTGACATGATCCAAAAGGTACCCTTCCTGATTTTCACAGTTAATTGATTTGCAGTTGCCTCTACTAGGTGTATCTGCATGTAAACTCACTGCAGAAATGAAAATTTTTGTCTTGCCATGTAAATTGACTTTCTGCAAAGGCAACTGTTTCTGAAGTTCCATCCCAGTATTAATGTGTGTGTCTGTAGTTGTGTTAAATAGTGATATTTGTTAGAATTCTGTTTTTGATTAATGTTTCAGGCTAAGAAAACTTGGATGGATCTGGTAGAGATGCTCTACTGGGTGGGAGCCAAAAGTCTAACCACCACCAGCAAGAGCTACCTGCACAAGTGTTATTAAGATCAACAGCAGATTCTAGTCTGGTCTCCTTTTGCAGAAAGTTAGTTTTAAAGTAAGACCAAAATCTTCTCCTTTTTTTTTTTGATGCATTGAATATGTAAGTCTTTAAATTCTTCTTTGAGGGATTGTCTATATGGCTTCTGCAGCTTAGTGAGCAAGATGACATTTTTTGATGCTGATCCTGTTGCTGTGCCTGTGGTCATGCCCTCGTGCCTTTAATCCAGGTGTACAAAGGGCCCAGCAGCTTCCTCCTGCCTGTGACACTGACATACAACCTGGACACCATTTGCCACCTCATCTTTTGCATTGTCTGCTGCTGTTTGGTTGATAAGCCTGGTTATCTATGGAACCCTGTGCATAAGCACGGTCTTGTTCTGCATTTTAGGCTTAACTTGCTGTGCTGCCATGAAGAATGAGAAGATGTAAAGTTGCTCATTTTTTAACTGAGCTTTTTTGTCATTTGTGTCCAACTGTTCAAGTGTACTACCGGGCTGATATTGCTTAATTTAGAAACAGAGCCTGAACATTAAGAAGTCCTGGATGGACATTCATATTCTATGCCTGCTCAGACAGTGAACTGAAAACTGTAAAGTGTATTTTGATGCTGCAGTCTGTCCCATGTCTGACCATTCAGCTCACCTGCAATTGGTTCCTCAGGCTCCCTTACTGCACTGGGCCAGGGCATTTTCATTCTCTGCCTCAACAGCCTGTTAGAGATGACACTGTTGCAGCATTTCTTTCTTAAAGAGTGACTTAATACCAGAGGTAAGATACAAGAGTCAGGAAGAGGATTTAACACAAAGCATGAAAATGCAGGCACTGCCCACTTAAGTTATTTGTCACATCTCTTGTTGGCACTTCTCTTGGTCTAATCACTCCCTTTACAGGTGGCCAATTAAGACTTCGGAACAAGAGTGGTTTTACTCATTCTGATCATGTCAGGGACACAGATCTCAGACCTAAGAAATCTTTTGGGGGCTGGGGGGATGACTGAGCCAACATTTAACAGGTTGATTGAATTAGAAGGAGGTGTTTTTGGTACCAGCATTGTCTCCTAAGGATGCTTGTTCTCCAGTTGAATTAAATCATGACACTCTCTTCTCTCCTGTCCCATCTTGTCAAATCGTTCTTCTGTGACCATTTTAACAATTAGAGATGCTAATTTCTGACCCTTTTCCTGTTTTTTTTGTTTTTTTTTTAATCACAGAGATATAATAAGGAGAATCCCATGCTAAAGTTAATTAAAAGCTTTCTGTAGGGGTTCTGTAAAGACAGCTTTTTGTGTGTGTGTGTTTTCCTACAGTCTCAGTACCTGTAGTACTATTGAGTCTGGAGCCTGACTGCACAGTGCAGTCAGTCAGTTAATCCCAAACACTTGTTTGGAGTCAGGTATTTTAATACTTTGCTCAAAGAGACTATGTAAACTAAACCAGCACAACCATTCTGTATTCCAATTGGATTATATAAATTAAGTCGAATCAATAAGGTCAACTTTGTTGGTCTGTAGTCTTGAAAAACATAGCTACGGTGAAAATTAAGATAATGAGGACATTGCTGTACAGGAATAGATGTAGTTTGCAGTGCTTAGAATGTTTCTGCCCTTAAGTTGATGATCTCTTAGTTGTGCTGCTGGTTGTGTGGTGCACAGGTAAGTACTTGTGCACCACACAGCTTACTTACTTACAAATACTTGCTTACTCAAATACCTTACACCCATTCTCAAGTCACTGTTAATATCTGTAAATGTATTTGTAGCCATGCAGGAGACTGCAGTGTTCTTCAGGTTAGCTCTGTACCTACTAAGTGTAGTCTGGAGATGCTGAAGCAAGCAAGAGTTTCCCAAAAGCCCACTCAGAGAAAAGAACAAAAGCAACCTCTAAATCCTTGGGGTTTAGTGTTGTCTGTGAAGTGCCTGTCAAGTGCTTTAGCCTGTAGACCATCACTTGAACTGTGCTACATCTGTAGCACCGGGAGGACTCAAGAGTGAGCGACCAGTGATAGCTGACAGGGCCATAGGAGACTTGTCCATCACATATCACTCCAGTGGCAGTTTTAAGATGATTTTCCTGGGACTTCAGGACTTCTGAGGGAGTTTTTTCACTGCTCTTGCCTTAATTCACCCTCTTCTCTCAGCAGTCCATGTGAAGGAAGCGGGTGAAAGCAGATTTTAGCCATAGGAGTGTGACAGTACCAAAGAAGTCTGGACTCTGCTTGCAAAAAACAAATGCTTTTGTGGTCAAAATGGAGGCATTTTAATTTATTTTCCCTACAGCTTGTGGGAAGTTTTAAGAGGTGCTGTTTAGCCATTCTCATATAAATTAATAAAAAGGGATGTAAAAAGGTAAATATACACATTGCCTGGAAATCTCTTCCCCCAGCCTTGTTCTTTTATATCAGTTTCCAGAAACAGAACTCATGCAGATTAAAACTGTCATGGATAGCAAGAGACACTTTTCCTTCTTAAGATAAAGAAGAGTGATTCTGATAATTCCAATTATTTTCTTAATTTCAAGCTACTCATTCTATTTGAGACTAGGGTACGCCACCAAATGAGTGGATAAACTTACAGATATGATACATAGCTACTTTGTCACACAGAACTGTTGTGTGCTGTATTGCCTGGAAAAGCATTTCAGTAACCCACATGAATAGACTAGCTCTGCTTCCACAGCAAGGTTTGGGAATGTGCAAAATCTCACTGCTTACCTGAGGGAATCTCAGCTTATGGGGGTCCATTTATTTGCACCCACCTGCTGCCATAGTTAGATGGAGATAAATCTTTTCTTTTTAATTTTTGAAAACGGCACCACGGGTTTGAGAAATAAAGACAGCTGTGTGCAGTGCACTTCCCCAGAATCACATCTGGCTCTTCTGACTTTGTGACAGGTGGTTGTTACAACACTGTTCTAAGACTGTTTTGTACAGAAAGTCTTACTGCATATAAAATAGATCTAACACATACAAGCAATAGTTTGCTGGGCTCCTTATGTAGCAGTGGAGATCAGTGGCACCCATAAAATAGTGGTGGAGATTCCTGTCAGTGACCAGGAGTAAATTGGTGATTCCTTGTCAGTTGCCAAGAGTGGAATCTTGTGTGCATAAAAGCTTAAAGTAAGAATTTCTGTGGTTGGAATGGATGTCTGCGTTGTCTGTGTGGATTCCACAACTTGCCTGATTCTGCTTTCCCTGCTTCTATAGCATTTTCTTGAGAACTCTTGTGTGATGAAAATACTGCAAAAGGATTGAACCTATACTCCTTCATATCCTGCTGCATGGATGGAGAGGAAGTGAAGCTAAATAGGTCACGTGGGTACTGGCACAAGGAAAATGGAGTTCTCAAACAATACCTCCTAATTACAGTTAGCATATGTCTGTTAAAAAAAGATCTCAATTTCCACATATTCAGAGGATTAAGAAGATAATATTAAATGTTTTATTCTGTATTTGAGAGATCCTTCTGGAAAAACAGAGCATTCCAAATGCTAAATTATTCTGTTAATATTTTTATGAAGGTTTTAAAAATGTTAAAGTGAGTACCACTGACACATGTAATACTGAGGGATAAAATGTGCTCATTATGTAGGCACTTAGGGGAGAAGAGCTGTCTACTGATGTGTTTCTACTAATATTTTGTTGTATTTTTCTATCTTTAAGAATGAAACCAAGAAAAATTAAAGAAGATGATGCTCCACGAACGATAGCTTGTCCTCACAAAGTAAGTGAAGTGCTCAGTGTCTAAGTAGATGGTAATTTGTAGATCAGAATTTTGTATTGATGTTTTCTCTTGAGAATGAATAACTAAAATATCTTACTGTTAATAGAATACACTCAACTAAATGTATTTTAGTTGTCATTCTCTAGAGGCTTCCTTTAAAACCTTTCACTGAGTAATATATTATTCCCATTCCTTGTCTTAAGGTTAGTGCATCCCTAATCTTCTGGTAACCATGATGCACAGTCCCTAACATGCTGGTTTTACTGTTGTGATTTCCCGACACCCAAGAATACATACTTGAAAGAATGTTCTGAAAGCTGTTCAAAGTACGTTCCTAAGATCTATATATCCTCTGCTTGGAAACTATGACAGATTTGGAGTCTAGATCAGGAATCAGCAATTTATGGTGCAGATGCCAAAGTCAGCTTTATTGGAAGACTCTGAATTACATTCCACAGAGCTGGAAAGTGCATCCTCATGAAAGAGAGAGGCAGGCATCTTGGAGATATGATTCTGATCCACTGGTAGCAAGGAAGCTTCTGTCTTGAATAAATGTTGCCAGTCACCTAGATTGGTAGCCTGTGGCTTTACTGCATTATCCAGCTTTTGTAGTGCTTCTTTTAGCTGACTTAGTCTGTAACAAAAAAAGACAAACACAATCTTGCTGACTTCTGGTCTAGATAAGTGTGAGCCTAAGCAAATCATCAGGGCTGTTAGCTATTAGAGTTATCTATTAGAGAGCATGAATAGAACGCTCCTTGCTGACAGCCATGGTGGAAGGAATTTTCTGAATTCCTCTTTGTGCTTATATTGATTTCCAATTCTCCACATTCTAAAAGTGTCATGTTTTTTTGTGGTACAGTATGCAAAGATACAGGAACAGTTTTTACTATACTGAGGAATGTTACCTCCATCTCTTTGGTTTATTTTTTTCATAGCCTCAACTTCATCTAAAGGGGGGGGGGGGGGGGGGAAGAAAGAATGTTCTATCCTTCCATTTTCTATCTTGTAGTGTTTGTAGGCTTTATGCATCTACAAATTCAGTTTAAAAAAAGAAAAATATTGTAGCTGTACCTGCTGCTCTCAGAGGCAAGAAGGGACTTTGAAATAAATGCAAAAAAAAATAAGCTGGTCTGTTTACTTTGGCACTGCTTTGCCCCACCCAGTTTTGTGATGTGCCACAAATGGTGGCACAATACTTCAAAAGTAGCCAAAGAGGTTCTAGTGCCTGAAGAGAGAACTCCTGAAAGTTCCTGAAAGACATTTTGCCTTTTTTCAAGAAACAAAACTTATTTAAATGTATTTGTTTAGGGGGAAAAACAAACAAACAACCTGCAGAATTTAAGATTAGCAATATAATGGTCCTTTAGATACTGTTGTTGAATTTTATGCTTCGTAACACAGTGATGTTGGCAGACTAGTTTTATATAAGTTTAAACAGCATCACTTGTACTACAAATAGCATTTGTGATTATAAATAGGATTTTATGAGGGATTTTGAACATTGAGGTAGACATTTATAGAACATATGATAGATATCCACTGATTGTCACTAAGAAGTGGAAAAAAAAAGTAAAAAGATAGGTAAATAGAGCCCCAGGTCACTGCTGGCTTAAGCATACTCTGGAATCAAAAGTGATATTCCTCTGTCAATGCAGGGTTGACCCTCAGGTTAAGACTTTTGATGGTGTGCCTGAGTTGATGTATCTTCTGCTTTTGCATTGAGTTGGGACTAACTCAGGCTGTAGTCCCATCTTATTTCGCTGCCCAGTGTCACTTTGTAGGTTTAAACTGCAGCAGCAGTGGCACTCTCTGTCTCAAGGTGGTAGTGATCAGTCTGCTGCTGCCAATTTGGACAAGGTCATTCCTGTAAGTTGCTGTGTGCTGGAAACCCTCTTGCTCCATTTATTGTCAGAAGTGAGGGGGACAGAATGTTGGGAGATGGTGCACATACCAGTTGTGCATGCTAGAGAATAGTCTGTGGTATCTTAGAGACTACATAATACATTGTAGTACTGTAGTTCTGGGAATGTAGCACTTCAAAGAGTATACCATAGGTATCCATGAACTCTCCTTCTGTCTTTTGTTTTTTTGGTTGGATTTTTGTTTTGTGTTTGTTTTTTCCTCTGAAACCTGTTAAGTGCTTTTGTTTGGTTTATTCATTTGCTTCTGTCAGAGCTGCATCTTCTCCATGAGACTGTCCTATAACTCATTTGACTGCACATGGCTCATAATATTGAGTGAGGGTTTGGGATTTTTTAGTTTGGGACTGGGTTTAGGGGTTTTCTTTGTCAGCTTTTCAAATTACTAGTTTTCTTGTATTGCTTTTTTAAAAACAAATGTAAGGGATGTTCTTTTCAGGGCCAACCTCTTAAGAAAGTATTCAGGATATAAAAGCATTTTAAATTCTTGTACTGTATCAGATAAAACCTTCTTTATGAGAACTAGCTTATCTACTAATTGAGTTTCACTGTTCTTTTTAAGGGCTGCACAAAGATGTTCAGGGACAACTCTGCCATGAGGAAGCATCTGCACACTCACGGCCCTCGAGTACACGTGTGTGCAGAATGTGGCAAGGCCTTTGTGGAGAGCTCGAAACTAAAGCGGCATCAGCTAGTTCACACCGGAGAGAAACCCTTTCAGGTACTGGTAACCTGCAGGCACGAGTGCCACCACTTCATCTGGGAACCCTGGAGAGTGTAGCTGTAACCTGGCTTCCATGGGACTTGGGCATAACTAGGGCTTTTCTGAAATCAGACGAGGCACCTGAAAAACTGGGAGTCCCCTTAATCAGTTAATTACTTACATGGACTTCTCTTAGAAATTGTCAAATTGGATGTAAGTGGGAGGTAACAAAATAATGATGTACAGTCACCCTCTTGAAAAATGGAGCCTGCAGTTACTGGAGAAGTAAGAAAATGTCTCTTTCTCCTCAGCATCTTTTCAGCTTAGCGCTTGTGTACAACTGAGACTTGGGGCTGTTTGCTCAGTTACCTCAGGGTAACTACTAATTTTCAGTAGGGGTTATTAGTCAGTTTTCAATAAAATGATGGAGCACTGAATCTCTTTCCATTTATATGGAGTCACGTGGGCTTCTGCCACCAGAGGTCCCCTGCCCTCTTCATATGATACTCCCTATAAATCTTTAAAGTTATTCTTAGTCTTGAGCATATAGGTGTTGCCCAGAATGTACTTATCCTATGTGCAGGGGTTTTTTTGTGAAAATTTTCTAAAAGCAATCATTTTGGAAACATGATTTGCAGTCCTCAGTCGTTCTTTTGGATGCATACTCTAAATATTCTGTGTAGTAAATACAAGCATTTAATGCTAAAAATGCTGTCCTTTTTATATTGAGCCCATCTTAAAAGTAAAGCAGGTAAAATGAGAAAACCTTTGCAAATCATCACTCAAAAGGGAACATTCTGATGTTTAATCCTGTTTCTGTTTTGTCATACAGTGTAGGTACTGTTTCACATGCAGAGAAGCTGTTTTTAGTGGAAGTGCTTGCATGCGAGTTGGAGGTCATTTATTTCCCCCTTTGAAAATATATATGCTGTTGTATATATACTATACACTGAAGTATTGCAGTTTTTAGTGCAGCTCACAGGGGATCCCCACAGCTTCACCCATGACAATCTTCAGCCTCTGGCTTCATGTTTGTGCCGTCTAGTGACTTAAAGAAGACTCTTTTTCCTGATCAGTGATGGAGATGAGTTCCACTAGCTAACAGAGTTTCTTTTCCTTCCAACAGTGTACGTTTGAAGGATGTGGAAAACGTTTTTCACTGGACTTCAATTTACGCACACACGTGCGAATTCACACTGGCGACAGGCCCTACGTTTGCCCGTTTGACGGCTGCAATAAGAAGTTTGCGCAATCAACCAACCTGAAATCTCACATCTTAACACATGCTAAGGCCAAAAACAACCAGTGAAGGTTGAGGAGAACATTCTTGAACTCAAAGCATCTTACAGGAAAATCAATTGGAAAGAAATACGCTTCCCCATTTGTATATTGTTTCTAGGAAAGAATTTTAAAAAAAGAACCCTACAAACCTAAAGGACGTGTTTTGATAAGTAGTAAATAAAAAGCAAAAAAAAAAAAAAAAAAAAAACACGCAGAAAACTTTAAGGTGACATTGCTAAGATGTTCCACCTTGGTCTGTAACCCCGTTTCAAGAACACGGTGTTTTGTAAAGTGTGGCCCCAACCGGACGGGTCAGCTCATGAACTTGCATCAGAAAAGACAATTCTTTATACAACAGTGCTAAAATTGGACTTCTTTTCACGTTCTTATAAATATGAAGCTCACCTGTTGCTTACAATTTTTTTTAATTTTGTATTTTCCAAGTGTGCATATTGTACACTTTTTGGGGATATGCGTAGTAATGCTATGTGTGATTTTCTGGAGGTTGATAACTTGCTTGCGGTAGATTTTCTTTAAAAGAATGGGCAGTTACATGCATACTTCAAAAGTATTTTCCTGTAAAGAAAAAAAAAAAGTTATATAGGTTTTGTTTGCTATCTTAATTTTGGTTGTATTCTTTGATGTTAACACATTTTGTATAATTGTATCGTATAGCTGTAATGAAATCATGTAGTATCAAATATTAGATGTGATTTAATAGTGTTAATCAATTTAAACCCATTTTAGTCACTTTTTTTGGAGAAATACTGCCAGATGCCGATGTTCAGTGTAATTTCTTTGCCTGTTCAGTTACGGAAAGTGGTGCTCAGTTGTAGAATGTATTGTACAGGCACTGACCGTTTATTAACACCTGATAATATGTATATCCCCCATGTAATAGAAAGGACAACAATAAAACAGTGGTCCTAAAGAAAGAATCTGGCAGAAAATTATCTGTAAGCGCAGTCAATTTTCTTTTGTTGTCCAGAGCAGTTCTAGTTCCTCTTGACCTCCCAGAAATTGGAAGCTAAATAAACTCAAGTTTCCTTTATGTTGCATTCAGTTACAGTGATTTGTGATGCAGTTAAGTGAATGCCACATCAGGTGGTATTTCTAAACAGAATTGCTGACTGTGATTCTGGTTTTGAGTGACCTGGAATTCCATTAACTGGAACGCTGGATTTGGAGACTTGGCAGTGTAGTGGGGAGTGTTCTGTGTGCCTGGACAGCAACTAGGTAAAACAGTACAGGAAATAACTAAATGGAAAGCTTTGTTTAGTCATGGTAAGGAATGTTGGCTGTTTAAAATGCAGTAACAATAGAAAGTGGAGGAATGGTGTAGGGTTTGGGTGATCATACCAGGAAAAAAAAAAACCTGTTTCTTCTTTTGGCTAACTTGTTTGAGTGTAATGATAAAAATTCTTGGAACCTTATTGGACACCTTATGTTTCAAAACAAGAACTTGAAGTTCTAAGAGAACTAGATGGAATTGAGTTTTGATGGTCTGACTAAGAGTGGTTACTTCTCATTTGTTCAAGTGTTCAAAGAAAACTTAGCAGATACTATAGTAAAATGTGACATTAATAAACAGAAGAAAATGCAGAGAAATGCATTAAGTTATTTTTAGAGGCATGTAACATATTTTAATGCAGTAAAAAGTGTTGTTAATCTTTTTCTGAATTCTGTTCTTAAAAGGTTCATCAAAGTTTTCATTGCTAATACTGTAAAACTTAATTTTGAGTCCAGTGTTGGTGGTAGTGGCAAAAACATGGGTAATAAAGAAACTGCACTTAAGACCCAAGGGAATTTTCATCCATAAGTTAATCTGAACACTGCAACTGTAGTCTGAGGTTATTAGGGGTAGAAAGAAAGTTGGGACATTTAATTGTAAAGTATGCGTTAGAATTTTGGCAGTATTTTTTCTTTTATATATAAGCAGTTTTTGAACAGGACAATATACCGAAACTTGTATAGTTATAGTTAAATTAAATTCTGTATACAGTTAAATTAGTGTCTATTCTTTTTGGAAGGAAATAAAATTAATTCAGTCTAGTTCTAATTGACCTTACATTTTTTCTTAAGCAGTATCTGTGATGTTAGGCTTGTTGGTAGGCAAACACAGAAGTTTGCTTTCCTGTGTCATAGTCATTTATTGAATTGCAAGGTGTCAGTATTTCATCCTTGAGCATACATTAGGGACTGAACTATGTTACCTTGAGGATACATTTGAGACTAAGCTCTGTTAATATTGATTTGAGGACCAACTGGGAACTGTAACTGTTATTGCCTCTGGTTATTTTGCATCTGATACAGAGAGACATTTCCATCTAGGCCTCAAATCAGTAGCACTCAATATATTCCTGAGTGTAAGTAGCAGCACTCAGTAGCTTGAAAGGTCTTGCTTTTTAAGTACTTAATTCCATATTGGGTATGAATAAAATACTAGCATTGAGCAGCTTCTATACTTAAACAAGCTTTTGAAGTATAATCAGCACACCTTGCTCTTGAAAACATCCTGCTTAATTGATTCCAGAGTTTTCCTCAAGGTTTTTCAGTGAAGAAATTACAGGATTTAAGAATAGCAACAGAGTTGACTTTGAAACCGCCATTCCTAGTGTGCTATCGAGTTCCTGTATTACAACACCAATTTGTGAGCGAGTTCAGGTAAGGGGAGGAGAGTCTGAGGGGTGGTAGAAATGTGGGTTTAAAACTGGCAAAAAACTCCCATGCTTGCTCATTACACATGTTCTACTGCACATATGATTGTACATGTACTTTGCCTGGTTCTTCTGCTGTCAAAATGAAAGGCGGCAAACTCAGACCAACTTTAAAGGTAGAACTGACTAGATTTTCAGTAAATGCAAAACAAACTGAACTTAAATACTAATTATTTGTGGAGAGTGTTTCTTGAAAAGGTTGTAGGAGGACTGCAGGTTCAGATTTGAAATGCTAAGGGAATAAACCCTTAGTGAAACAGTGCCAAGACCTCAGCTGAACCTGCACTGAGTTTTAGTTACCTTCTGTTTGAAGGGGGCTCACTGTGGAATCGAGGTAGTGCGTTTTGACTTTTCCCAATAATGGCTGCAAGTTGTCAATTAACAAAGCCAAATACTAAACACATCCTAACAACAGCTTGTCAGCAATAATGTAGTTTTAAGAGCAGGTGGAGATCCTTTCTCTCTGCTAATTCCACAGTAGGTAAAAAGCACAAGGTGCAATAATTACCAGAAATGGCAAAACTATTGAGGCTTTAAAATGTTTGAAGAAAGTGAATCCTTTCGAAGTGCTAAAGAGGCATGGCAGTGGTGATAACAGGTGTTTCCATGTGCTTATGTAGCTCATAGGATATTTTGTTAGTATGCCTTGGAAAAATTGTGGCTGGTTGGTTTTTCTACTCAATTAAGATGCAGAAAGTTGAGGACAGTATGTGCTGAATATCATTCTTCTAAGTGTTGTGTAATGCCATGAAGAAATTCAGAAAATCAAATTTTCATCAGGGCTGCATCATACAGACAAATCTGTCTGGGAAGTCTTAATCAGTCAAGTGGCAGCTGCTACTGGCATTGGTTGGTCTATAATGTATGTATATATAATGTACCATCTATAATGATGGCACTTCAGAATATGTTTAAGAAGTCTTTCATCTGTACAGCACCTTGTGAAATCTTCTGTGTAATGGTGGTGTGAGGAGTAAAGCACGTTTGTGTCAGCATTGAGCTTGACTGCACTAATATTCCTGGAGTACTTAAAGCTGCTGAGGAGAACCTGGGGTGGATTTCAGAAATGAATATTGGGTGTGAATTTTGCAGGCAGGAATACAAATAAGAGCTGGACTAAAGTATTTTTGTTCCTGGCTGTGTAAATGGGATAATTTAAAAAGTAGCACTTTCCTTGGGAAGAGTCCCAGGGCAGAAGAATGGGAAAGTGAAGTAGAGCAGAGGGAGTGCAACCCTGCTGCTGAATGTAAGGAGCAGAAAGGTCTGCAGTGGTCTGTAAAGGTAGGTGTGAACCAGAGCAGGACTTTATGTGCTTGTATTATAATACTCAATATTCAGCTTGAGAATATGAATTGGTCTAGTGTCAAGTTGCCAGAGTGTGATGATGTCTTTAGAGTGATGCTTAAATGCCAGCTGCATGGCTACTGGTTTAATTTTGCAAGGTAATTGAAGCGGTGGTCCTTTTCTCAACTTCTTTCTCTTTGCCTAAAGCAAACCAGCTTTTATGTGTACTCTCGATCTTACATTATTACAGCAGTTTAACGTAGAACTTTTTTCAGTCCTTTTCTCTGGAAATTGTCTGGAAAGTATTGAATTTCCCTTGGGGCAAGCACATCAGATTCCGTATAAGAGTTAAGGTAAATTTTTCACGTCCTAGCTTCCCCTAAATTATCAGGAAAACACTGTTTTGCTGTAGGTAAATTAATAATGTTCCTTATAGCAACTTGGGTTTTAGACAACTCCTGTCTTAGGGTTTTCCGAGTCTTTTGTTACTTTTTCTAAGAGAAAAGCTCTAAGTCTGGGTGCTGGTTGGGTACCACAGCTTCTGTTGTGTGTTAAGGTGTGGACAGGATACCCTTTGTGAGCTGCTGTTCTCACCAGGTTCCTGTGCCTGCTGGGAGCCCTCCTCAGGAGCAAGCCTGAAGTTCTGTCCAAATGTTGGTGAACTTCGGGAGGGAGAGAAAGGGGTGGAGAAGCTGTGGCATCCTTGTGGGACCTACGGGTGCTCCTTTTGCCGCCACTTTTTAAGTGACGTTGTGTGTTTCGGTGTGGTTCCTCTCTAATCGGTCTGCTGTCAGATGGCATCTGCGCTTTGTTTCAGTCAGTTCAGAAACTCGGGGTAGCAGTTTGCCAGGAGATGGCAGTGAATGACCTGTTTGCATGGCGTGACCAGCAGACAGAAGGGCAGTGCCAGGCTGCCCTGCAAGGTCAGGGGTGTGCAGGGTGTCCTGGGGCGTTCAGTGGACCTCGACAGACTCGGAGCGTGCCAGTGTCCAAGAGCAAATTGCCCACACACCACTCGGAAGAATCAGAAATACAATTGTGTGCTGATTTCTGAGAGTCCTGAGTGAACTTACGCATTCATTAGAAGCACCAGCAAGGCAATGAAAAGACTGTAAATAAACTGTTGAGTGTGACATAGGTCATATATACATACAAACATCGGATATTAATATTAAATAGAGAGTAATGTGGAAATCCAGTGGTCAGTGGTGTTAATGAATGTGCTTTCAGCTGTGAGTGGCTGTTTTGGGTAACTGCTGGACACGTAAAACATCACTGCTTCTCTCCAGCAGTGGTGTCCTGAAAAGTCCAAGCTCTTCTGAGGTGGTTGGGGCCTTTGCTTCCTTCAGTCTGTTGCTGCTCATAATGTGTGCAAGAGACTGCAGAACAGGAGCGATGTTGCATTGGAGTCCTGCATTGCTGCTCTTTGGGGGATCAGAGATCGCAGGTAACCTGATTTCCTCCCTGGAGCAGGCCCAAAGAAAAGGTGCATTTCAGAAGGATGTGAATAACAAATACTTTCGAGATAAATGATAGAGCATCTTAAGATTCTAGCATAATATGTACTGCTTGTTAAATAGCAGAAAATGCATACACAAAAGTTCCTGGTGACCAGGTAGATGCTAATGTCCTTTGGCTAAAGCTCATCCCAGGAACTGGTTGCAGGACAAATCTATGGACAACTGCCTCGTTGATTAGTGTTTGGATTAAGGGGCTCACAAAGTCAGGTGTCCTTCAGAGCTGCAAGATGGACTTGCCAAGGACCTCACTTACCTTGCCAGTGCCAATTTTGGCTTACAAAGGTTTTGACTGCCTCAAACATGGTTCATCATGCAGCTTACGGTTCAACTTATTTTTCAACACATTTATTTTTTCTCAGCAAAACAGAAAATATGGTCTTTTTGATACAGAATGCTGCAGTTTTCATTCTTAACTGATGCTTTGACTGAACCTCTAATGGATTTACATGAATCCAGTGACTCCCATAGCTTCAAAGGGCATACAAATATTTATGGGTTGAAAACAGATTGTAAGGAATAATACTTATGGGAGGTCTTCAGGTTTTCCTCTTGTGTGGTTGATTGGTTTGCTTCCTTTTAATTTTTTCTCCTGCATAAGTTAGGGACAGGGGATTTTGTCTCAATTTTTTCCAGAGTGTGAAATGAAAGTGTGTCCAGTCTCTTGGTTAAGACCTGGCAGGGAAACAGGTAACTGCCTGGATTAATTTAAGGGTAGAAGTAATTTTTACACTTTTCTCCATTAACTGCGATTAAAAAGTTTGAACATTATTACTGGCCTGTTTGAAAACCACCTCTTACAGATTCTTCCTAAGTGAAAGTACCTCAGTGCACAAGGAAGAGGGTGTATGGCCTGGCTGACTGCAACCCTGAAATATTCCTGATCTACAGTAAATCACTGCTTAAGAGAATAGATCAGATCCTAGAGAAAGAATATTAATTTTATTTTGTACCAACTTTAATCTGGCCAAGTCAAATTACTTGAGCTAAACTTTCTATTCTGATATATATAGGAAATGGTGCAGACCATTGAGGTCAGGCTTCATTATGATTTTATTATTTTATTGATTGACATATGGATGTGGCTAAAATGGTACAAGTCCATTTTATTGTCAATAAAAAATGCAGTGTGCTTCTTTCAGTAAAAGTCATAATTAAATTATAATAGTGAATGATAACTAAGCAATTTGACTGTGTTAGTTGTTATATTTTATAGACCCTAAGAATATTTTGTGAACATGAGAACTAGACATTCTTCCATTTATATCAATCTATAGGCCATTAGTGTTCACTGCAGACCTTGCCTTGATTTCAGTTTATGTATTGATGAATCTCTATAGCTCAAAATCACTTTCTAGGTCAACTCAGTTAAAACCAGTAATAAACTGTAAGTAGAAAAGCTTTTACTGTATATCTTAAGTATTATTGTGCATATTATGTCACTTTTTTCTGTTGGTGATAACCACTTTTGCAATTAGTGAGAACAACACTAATACAAGAATTGCAAAACAGTTACACTGGGAAGATGAAAATGGCTTATTTTCCTCTGCTTGTCTCCCCTGCTGCCCATGGATACACATAAATTCCTGAACATGGAAAGCAACAGTTTGCTTCCTCTTGATATCAAAGGCTGTCTCCCTTAGGTTTGGCCCAGGAAGTTCTCTGCTTCCCTGATCTCCTGCTGTTCCTCCCAGAGTCACAGAGTCCCTCAGATGCTTCCTGTGTCTCCATGGCTGTGGTGTGTGATAGGGCATGTTGGCTTGGGTAAGCTTCTCTGCCTGTTTCTCTGGCAGAAGAGGGCTTTAACTGCACATGCTGCTAATCTAATGCTGTTTGGCACTCTTCTGGGTTTTAAATTGTTTAACTATCCAGGGATTAAAAGTCAGGCTAACAGCAGCTAACATGAAACTGTTAACACCTGTTTTCCAGCATAATAATAAATATATTTAAAGAATACCTCTTTTCTTTGCAAGGTCAACATTTACATTTTGTGTCTTTTTCCCAGTATGCTGCCAGTGCTGCACCTGCAATGGACAGGTTTTCATCCCTTGAATGTCTTGCTACCCTTTTACCTGAACTGTGTAAAAAGCTTTATCCTAGAATCCTAGAATGGTTGGGGTGGTAAGGACCCTTAAAGATCATCTATTTCCAGTACCCCTGTCATGGTCAGGGACACTTTTCCCCAGAGCAGCTTGTTCAGACCCCCATCCAGCCTGGCCTTGGACACTCCCAGGGCTGGGGCACCCACAGCTTCTCTGGGCAACCTGCCTCAGCATCCTCACAGTGAAGAATTTCTCCCTAATATCCAATCTCAGCGTGTCCTCTTTCAGCTAAAGGCCATTACTCCTTGTCCTATCACTGCAGATATGCAGAGAAAGACAAGGCAGGACAAAAAACTTGTCATGTTACAGGCTTGATAAATAAATTTCACACCAGTTGTTCTACTGTAGTAACTTAGTCAACAAGTATATACATGGGTACTTTTTTCCCCTCTTGTCCTGACTGAACATGTTTGTGGCTGTAACTTTTAAAACTGGCATGACTCATCTAGTTTAGGAAAGAACAGGGCAGAGGAACTTGATAGTTTCATTTTCAATGATTTTTACCTTCTTAATCCCTTGTTATTTGGGAATTGCTTGCTAATGGTGTGGAAAGGAGGATCTGGGAAGGCAGGACATAGTTCTGTCTGAATTGGCTCACATCTCAAAAATCTATCAGAAAAGAACTGTATCATAATTTAACAGGCTGAAGCTATTGTCTAGCTTGATTTAATAGTTACAAGTCACAAGGATTTCAAGCAAGTGACATCAGACTAGGCTGAAAGCTGGCTTTAGCCCCTCCTCAGGCTTGTTGAGTAATATCCAGTGTCTGCTACTGATTATTTAAGTTCCAGATGGATGAATTTCTGGAAAGAATGCTTTGGTAAGCACTGCAAGTAAAACATTGTATAGCCCTTTTCTGTTTTAATGATATTAGTCTTCTAAGGAGACACTGTTTGCTTATTTGTTTCTGTTCCATAGTTCAGTGCTGAACATAGGTGTTGTTCCCGCTGGGAGAACAAAAGGTACTTGACTGGAATTGACCCTGGTCATGTGGAGAGCCTTGCTGTTCTCTGATCCAGGAAACTGATGCTTGACAGGGTTTGGGTCAGCCATGTCTATCTACCCTTTATGGAAGATGAATTAGTACCTGAAATAACCCCTGAAGAGGAGGATGTGAACTGACTGGAGTGAGTCCAGAGGAGGGACACAAGGATGATCAGAGGGCTGGAGCACCTCTCCTTTGAAGTCAGGTTGAGATAATTGGGGCTGTTCATCCTGGAGAGGAGAAGGCTCTGGGGACCTTCCAGTACCTAAAGGGGACTTAGTGGGAATGTGGAGAGGGACTTTTTACAAGGGCATGGAGTTATAAGGGGTACCAGTTTTAAACTGAAAGAGAACAGGTCAAGATTAGGTATTAGGGAGAAATTCTCACACTGTGAGGGTGGTGAGGTGCTGGAACTTGTTGCCCAGAGAGGTTATGGATGCCTGGTACTTGATTCTGATGTGACCCTGCAGGGACCCAAGACTTGTCTTCTGCTGTTGTGCAGCCCTGTGCTGATTAGCACAGATTAAACCAAATAAATGCAGAACGGGAAGCGTCTAAGAATAGGGGCAGCTCTTTGGCTCTTAGAAGCAGGATTATTCTTTCAGCAGAGGAAAGGTCAGTTTGAAGTGAGGTCAGGCAACTTCCTTTCTTTGCTCCAGTGCTGGGGCCTAAGCCAGAGCAAGACCCTGCCCTTCCCAGTGGTGCACAGAAGGCAGATATGGACCAAGTTTCCCCTGGCAAAAGCCAGAAACCCCATCCTCATGCAAGCTCCATTTAACACCAAGAAGCATCTGAGTAATAAAACATAAAAAAAAAAAAAAACTTCAAAGAACCAAAGGCAATTTTTTAAAAAAAATTTATTCCCTCTATATATATATACAAGATTTGACATACTCCTGTACAAAGGTGTAAATGGTATTTGCTGTGATTTGTTGTGCATATGCAGCTTAGTAGACAGATTTAACATTCAATTTGAATCTCAGTGCAAGTAGGCACTAAAACATCCACCATACCTTCAAGGTATAAAAAGACATAACAATTTTACAGGTTTCTCCAGCATATTTTGTTACAGTGCAAAATGCTATGAAGGAACGCTTCTTTAGAAAATTCACATAAATTAAACACATATTGCACTTGTCCCAACCAAAAGTGTAACAAGTTGTACTTACTGAACTAGTTTGATATGTTTTAAAACATTGCTCACACATATACAGCCCTTGCTCCTGGCTGTTTGTGCCAAATATGTGTGGCTTTCAGCTCAAATCTTAAACAACTGTTTGTAGCTCTTTGGCTAGTTAAGTTCTTTCTGAAAAGTCTGGTAAAAAAAAAAAAAAAAAAATTACAGCAGATTAATGTAACAAGAAAATTCTCTAAACCCCTTTTCAGTCTTCTTTCCAGTAGCACTGTAACTAAATACATAAAAATCAGTATTGTTGAGATTCATAATGCAAGTGTATTGAACAGCAACCATTTCAGACACTTACACCCCTATTTTCTGGAAAGGTATGAAACCTCCAATCCTAAATATGTATTTATTTCTAAGATACTTTGAGCTGCTAAGCTAACATTGCACCCACAAACATTTTGTGCAATACCACAGGCAGGACTTTGACTTCTGTACATCACTGGCTACCATGGGGCATGTTGGGAGAAGTGGTGCAAAGCTGTATTAACTTCAGAGAACAAAGTCCACTGGGCTGAACTGCTCAATGCAGTCTGTGCACCCACCAAAGGAGAAACAGGTGAGGGCAAACAACACCAGTTCTACTAGATTTGAGTTTCCCTAAATCCTTACAAGCCTTGAGATTTAAAGGAACAAGTGCATTTGAGTGCAGATGCTAACTTTGTGCTTAAGATATTTATTCAAAGCTGAAAGGTCAGGGAGTAACTCAGGTACAATTTTTTTTTTCTTTTTTTTTTTTTTACAAATCAGTATGAACAAATTTGCTACTAAAACCGGTGACATATAAAGGCAAAGGAAAAGGACTAGCTGAATGCTAGTTCATGTCTTTACAGCTCAGGGTTTACCTGCAAAATGCCCCCACCATTAAACTTCTTCCCCCTTCTTCACCTTAGAGGAGAACGCTTACGCCTGTCACATACAAAATGAGTATTTCTTTCATGAAAACATGTCTGCATTCAACTCAACTCAGTCATTCAGAACCTGAGCGAAAGAAAACTCAATTTCTGGTGCTAGAACACTCTCCAGGAGTTGCTACTGGAGCCACAACAGCAACTTTCTAAAAGGCAGGTCCCCCTCTTACTTGAATACTAGTAGATACGGAGTCCTGAATAAGGCAAGATGCTGTTTATACAAGTAGTGAGATGAAATCCTAATTTGATACATTTAGGAATTCTTTATACAGACAGCATAAATCTACACTACTTGTGTGTGTCAAGTGTTCACGTTTCACAAAGCCCAAGCAGCCGGGCTTTGGATGAGGAGAACAAAGAGAGAAGGTTCACAAACTGGAAGGCTGATGGATTACCGGGCCGGGTTCACATTCAGGAAGGTTGTCCTCTGACTTCATGTACATTAGGAACACGGTGACAGTAGCGAAGGTGGCTGCGTTGACGGGAAAAGCACGGAGAAGCGTGGAAGTGAGACCTCTGGTGAACACCCTCCAGCCCTCCTCGTGGTAACTCTTCCGGACGCAGTCCAGGATGCCGTTGTACTGTGTGACGCCGCCGACGCCGTCGGCCTGGAGCCGGGATTTGATCACGTCCATGGGGTAGGTTGAGAGCCACGACACGATTCCCGACATCCCGCCGGAAAACAGCAGTTTGGGAATAACGTAACTGTCTTCAGCTTCGCAGCCCAGATACCGAGTCATGCAGTCATAGGTCAGGAAGTAAAAGCCAAAGCTTGGGGTTTCTCTTATGAAGGTAGACACCATGCCCCTGTTGATACCCCTCAGCCCTTCCTTTTGATAGATTTTGATCAAACAGTCCAGAGAATTTTTGTAGTTCTTCGTTTTCAGTTTATATTCTCCTGTTCCTTGAAGCTGCATCCTTGTCTTTGCCAGCTCCATGGGACAGCAGATGACACACTGGATGGCCCCTGCTGCTGACCCTGCAAGGAACTGGTTCAGAGGAGTGTCTTTGCCCAGAGCACGGAGGGTGTTTCCTTGCACACCGAACACCAGCGCGTTAATGAACGTAAGTCCCATCATTGGTGACCCGATACCTTTATAGAGTCCAAAAGCCTAATGGAAGAAGGGAGGAAAAACCCTTTTTAACAGTGGTGTGGAGAAGCTCCTCAAACTGCAGAACACAGCCTTTCTGGCTCCCCCTTGTACCCCAGCTTTTTAACAGCAGCCACATCAGGACCACCTTGTTCTGTAATAAGAATTTCATCTCTGCCTAGGACACAAACATCTGAGCAATTTAGCAGTGCAAAAAAATATTGTTGAACACATCCAGAAAATAATCTTACTTCACCCAGAGAAAAGTTTTTTGGCAAATTTTATAATTTTTCTTTTAAACAGCTTACCTAAAGCCTGAAGCCAGCTTTTTAACAACGGTCCTAAAGTTTCAGCAGCAAAAACACCTCACCAATCTTTTTTTTTTTTTTTCTTTAACCAGACTTTTCAGGAAGAACTGAAAGTTAACTTCAAAATACCATCTTCTGACTTAGTGATCTTCTTCACAAAGTCTCTGGCAAAGTTCTAACTACAGTATCTGCCCTCCAGTCAGGTGAGGTTCAGAGCATGCTTTATCTCATGATCTTCAACATTTGTCAGCTTTTAAATTGCTTTCCCACCCTCCTGAGCCAAAATATACAAAGATTAAAAAAAAAACAAAAAACAAAAAACAACACAAAGCAGTAATTTCATACTTACAGATTCTTGCTTTATGATGGACTGAAAGCAGTGGAACGTCCCACGGTAGAGAGGTTTCTCTACATTTTGAACTTGCAGACGAACCTACAAAAAGTTGCATGAGATTCCAATTTGTACATCAGGAACAGCCTAAAGGGTAAGCTACTGTCTTGTACCTATGTGGAGATTTGCTACAGCAATGCATATGCAAAAGCAGGGCTGGATAATGGAATGCCATATGTGGCACAACAATTTGAAAAATCTCGTGTGTTTTGAATTAAGTTTGGGGGTGGAAACATGAGGGGAAGAGGATCATTAACTTCTTGTGACTATGAGCAAACCAATAAGTGGAAGGGTACATTGACATCTAGAATTTCAAACAGATGCTTTCCAGTACAGGCCACAATAGGGACTTTCTTTAGCTGCCAAGAATACTTCGGTTCACACTAAGGAATACCTTTGCAAACCTGAGACAATTTAATAAAAAAAATTATTTGCAACTCAAGCATGAGATTAGGATAATTTAAAAGGGATTTTTAAAACTTTCAAAAATACCCATAGCGTTTCTAAATGCCAGATTTGGGCCCATTCATTGAGATCTGATTTTTTTTTCCTCAGAGGGTAGCTGGGCAGTGACTCTTAAGATGTCTGTCCTTGTATAAGGGAAGGAATAAAAAGCCATTTGTACTTTTAAATTTTAGTCTGTTTTAGTTTTTTAGCCTGCTGAATGCAAGCAATTGGTGAGGGTGTAGCTGCTTCAAACCTTTAAATGTTAGCAATCGATTAACTTTTCAAAAACTGAAACAGTATGTTCTGCTGGAGAGATAAATATACTGGTGGTCTTAGGAGATCCCTTTTCTAGATGCTGTCTAACCTATCATGGAAAATTCCAATTCTGTTTTTTCATGCTTATTTGCCCTCAGCACACTTTAAAATAGTCTCAGCTCTACCTAGCTCAGGCAAAGCTCTACTCTCAGCAATGAACTCGGTAAGTTGATTTCACTGGACTGATAAAGTTATAAATCTGTGTTTGATCTCCCACATGGCAGACTGCAATGTTCTTCAGAAAAGATGTTTATCAACCGTGTAATGCTGCTGCAACTCCAGGGCAAAAAACTTCATTTTCTTACTCTGAGCAAAAGAAAAAAATTTCCATCTATGTGAAAGATTCCTGAACTTAATTTTTTTTTCATGGTTGTCTAAAGTAATAAAAAATACCACCAGAGCAATGAAAGACCTGCAATATGTGTGTCTAAAAACAATTTATAGAGGTGGTTTGTCAAAAATCCTATATTCAGGTTAGCTTTCTTCAAAGCAAAAAGAAATTGACAGTTTTAATATTTTTCCTACAAGATATTATTTTATGCTTTGTAAATCAGAACTTTAGTTTTCAGTGCCATTTTAGTATGCACATTAGTGTATGCCAGCCATAGTGGGAGGCTGAGATCACCTTGGGTCTTGCAACGTCTCAGCGCTAAAAGCAGGCTTACACTAGGATTCAAAGAAAGGAAATCCTTTGTCACTTCAAGTGACTTTTGGGGGGGTAGACAGAGTGTCAAAATTTAAAGAAGAAGGTCCACAAGCAAAGGCAAATCTTACCAATTGCACAAACAAATGTTTTACTCCATTTAGAATTGACTGTTACTGTTTCAAACCTGGTCTTTGATTTCCACACATACGGGCTTTGGGGATTTGCAGTTTAGAAACTTACTTCTTACTTTATCTTTGCTTGTGTTTAATAGTTCAGAATTAATCATATCTATGGGTTGAATTTCCTAGTGGCATACAGCTCCTTCTAGCCTTGTCTAAGTAATTTGTGAAATATTAACCACTTAAGCCTTGCTGGAGGGTAGAATATTTAGAGTACTGACTCCCCAGGTCTAAGAATGAAAAACCTCTTTCCCTTGAGCACAGTGCTGGTCACATAAGGGTACCCACACTCGCAAACTGCCACATATGGCAATGAGTGCACATCAAACTTGCATTTTCATGCATGTTAATGCCATATTCAACAAGCTTCTTAGTGTGTACAACTATAGGAAAGACAAATATTGTGCAAAGTTTATCCACCTGTCCCATTCATTGCCCAATATTCTAGCTTCCTTCTTATTGGAAAACACTGTTACTAAGGTTTTAGGTTCAATAATAACACCTAGTAATTTCATATCACTAAAGACTTGCATAAATGCACTCAAGACCAAAAAAAGAAACCCAAACTACTACATCCTCAAAACAGTCCAAGCATTCAATAATGTGGGAAAACAGTGACTCCAGAAGTATTTGAGCAATGAAAACATCATCCAAGAATATGTAGTGGATAAGACCTCAAGAGCAGTGTGCCTGAGATTCATTTTTAGAGGCACTGTGTGTGGGAGTGTATACAGCCAGAAATACATAGCAGAAAGAAGTTCAGAATAAAACTACATTAAAAAAAAAATAAATAAAAGGGATATTTAAACCCCGCTCCCTCCATGTCATAGCTGTAGAAGAGGGACACATCAGTTTAAAATTAAAAAGGGGAAAAGCTTCATAAGTCTTTCAGTTCTTTACTTGAACTAATACATTTGGAAATAAATTAAGACTGAGAGAAACAGAAGTGTTCACCTGGGCTATACTTACTAGGTAACTCTCCCGTGATGAGGCTTATCTGTCATCTACAACAAAGTAACACTTTTGCTGTTAATGAAGACAGCCCCTAGCTCAGAAAGTAAAGGCAGTTAAAAGCAAAAAAGCAATTTTATACATTACATCAACAAACCAGGGATAAAGAGTTTGGCAGTTCTGAGATCAGCTCAGTTGCAGGTTTCGCAGGGTGACTCCACGGGCTCAGTGCCTCCCTGCGTGGCCCACCATCCCCCTCCCCGCTCTGTGAAACACGAGCGCCAGCCAAAAAAGAGAGAAGAGCTTAAACGCCAAGACAGAAGTAAAACTTTGGCTTATCTAAGCAGCTTTCCCATTGTTCAGTTATACTAAAAATGCACAGTCTAAGGTGACCACCAGCTAGCCCACTGAACACTGCAGAACAATAAAAAGTTAATTTTTAACACATATACAAGTTATGCAATGTCTCTGTTTTTCCTTAAAGGGTGGTTAGTTTTTCCACATACAGTGGTGAATATGCCCGCTAATAATACAAACATTAGTATTTGCTCTAACAAAATAAACATCTACAATACCTTCTAAAGGATGTGAAAATATCATGTCATGCTGGATTTCATAAAAAAAACTTAGAAACAAATTATTTGCTCTATTGTAAAGCAAGATTTTTTTTTCCAAAGCCTATACATCTATTTTGCAATTATACATCTGCTGAAACCAGCATGGGAGCCCCAGTTTTTACAGTTAAATGTTCAATTTCATGCAATAGAAGCTGTGCCACTTAAAAAAAAACCTAAAAAACCCACACATGGTTACCTTCAGTCTGAGCATAGAATTTTAGCACTTTTTACTGGATTCAATGAAATGACTGATGACCTTCAACTAAGCATGTAAAACCTGGCAGGATGGGAGAGAAAAAGACAGCTGGCCCTGTACCACCATAATAAAAACTGTGCGAGTCTGGATGATGCCATTCCTGAGAATACATTCTAGAATTCAGCTGAATAATTTAACTGTCAAATTTACCACATTCTGAGCAACAAGAAGACAGATTTTACTTTTTGAGCAGCTTGCACTGGAAGCTTGCAGGGAGGGAGGATCCTTGATCTTGGGAATTCTGTATTGAATTAACCACGTACTGGAACACAGAATATGGTGGGGTCCTCGGTAACACTATAAGCCCACAGCCTTGGCATATCTAAATTCAGCAAGGTAAAGGTATTCCAAATATAGATCTACTATATGGCATGCTGTCTGCTGCAGTCAAGTGACCTGATATAGTATTTTAGCAGTGAATACACTGATAGCCCTTCTTCTATTCTTCAGTGCAAGACTTTGGATAAGGCTGCCAAGAGTAACTCAAATTGTCATTCTGTTCTGAAAGATGGGCTTAGACTCCTGAGAGCCCTGGCTGAAGGACCCTTCAGGAGATCTCAAATCTTGTACTTATTGTAGCTGAAGTATGTTTAACACACACATCTAACCATCAGAAAATCAATTTTACTTGGAAAGTTATACAAATATATAACGATACTTGGAGGAAACAGCCCCCAGACAAGCTCCATATTGTGGATTTTTATTGATTTCAACCTAGTGCTACAAATTAAGGAGTAATAGCAGAGCTTGAGAGGAAAACAAAACACCAATCTTTCAACCTACTAACAAAGTGGGTTTGAGTTACAAATGCAGGGAGAAGCAGTTTTAGCAGTTAGTGTTGAACAGCTGCAGAGAAGCAAGCCTAGAACAAAATTTAGTTCAATGCAAAGTTGTATTTCCAAATACCACATTGTTACTGCACTGAACTTGCAGTTTAAGGCCAAGGTTTATGCTACTAAGTTTTTACTTCTGGAGAGCTGGAGATTGAAGAATCTAAAACAGTATTTGTGGAGGCTTGCTCCAAGCTTTCCCATGCAGATTTACAGTCCTATAGCGTCTGGGGATTTTTTTTTTCCTCTCCCACTCCTTGGAGAAACTAAGTTTTCTACTTAGAGGCAAATATATTTCATAATTAACCCACCTTAACAGTGTCAAAGGGGTGTCCCACCAGCACACCAGCAGCACCTGAAATGAAACAAATGCCATGGTTATTTCTCTGAAGTTTCTCCCTGGGTCTGGGGCCACAGTAGCCCAAGCAGGACCACCAGCCTGAGGCGTGAGCGCACAACATAGTTGGCAAACCAGTTAAAGAGTATCCCACCAAGCCAGGAGACAAGAGATCTACAGTTCAGTCCTTCAGGCCAGTACTAGGTGCCTTTCTGCTCCCCAGGAAGCCTCTGAACCCCAGGCAGGGGTTGGGTCGTGTGACTACAGACTGTGCCACACCATATGGATGTGCAGCCATGACTCCTGGCCCCAGCTCAAGGCAAGTCCAGTAGGCAGAAAATGCAGGTTTCCTCTAAAGTACAATATTTCATCTACACATCACTCTGTGCAGGCACAGGAAACACATAAACATCTCTAAGGGCAGCAGAACATTCCTGCTCTCTTGCCTACAGCCTTTCCAGATGTGACAGCAGCACCTGCAGAGGGACAACGCATCTCTAAAAACCTTTGCTTTATTCCAGCATCAAAGGACTTTTTAAGAAGTCACATGCAGGCCTATTAGTTCCACCAATGTGAACACAGGGATTTTGCAGACCCAGGCTGAAGCAATGAACCCTCCGGCTCTGCACTCGCGTGAGCCGGCAATCCTTAATGTCAACAGCGCCAGCTCCGAGCGCACCTTCCCACGTTTGTGGAAGGAAGGAAGGGAGGGAGGAAGGATTCGCTGCCCTCCCTCTCGCGGGGGAGCCTGTGGCAGCAGCGCAGTGCCTGCTCCACGGTGGTGCAGTCCAGGTTGTTTAAGGCCAGCACGGCCGCAACACAGCCCAAGATAGAAGAACAGCAGCGGGCACCGCGCTCGGCGCGGAAAGGCCAGCGGCACAGCTGACCCCGAGGGAACCCTGGCAAGGCAAGGAGCACCGGGACGAAATCGGAGAGACGCTGGGAAAAAATGCAATTTAAAACATGCCTGCCAGGTCGGCAAGAAAAACGGCAAGCGCAAATACCCGAAAAGAGGCGAGAATAGGTTCTCCTGAACGCAATTTAATAATAGCTGCTAAGCGTAGCAGGCGGCAGGCCGGCCGCAGATGCGCGGGGGAGCGCAGGACGCGCGTCCGCGTTCTCTCCTCTCCATCTTAAAGCTGCCCAGGGTGGCTGCGCTCAGGTTCCCGACCTCGCCCCAGAGCCCAGAGCCCCCGGCCCCATCCTCCGCTCCTCCAGCCCCCGGGGCAGCCCCAGGCCGCGGAGGGGAGGGTGCCCGGCCCCGGGAGCCCGAGAGCCTCCCCCGCCCGGCTCGGGCCCTGCTGCGGCGGGGGCCGCTCTCCTCGCCCCCGGCACCATCCTCCGCTCCCAAAATAACAGCGCCGCGCCCAGCCCTCCCCGCAGACCTGCCTGCCTTTCTTCCGCCTTTCAAAAACACTTCCTTCTATCCCCTTCTACACCTCTCCTCTATTTCCTACCTTTTCATATTTCTCCCCTTTCAGCTTTTTTTTTCTGCCTGCTTTTTTCACTATTATTATTTTCCTCTCACCCCCTTCTCCCTCGCTTCCCTTTCCCTTTTTTTTTCCCCCTCCCCCTTCCCCACTATTTTTTAACGATTTTTTGTTTGTTTGTTTGTTTGTTTTTTCCCCCTGCAGACCCCGACACTCACCGCCGACGCATCCCGCCAGGAAATCCAGAGCCATGCCGGCAGCGTGGGCCCCGCGCTCCGCTCTGCCGCTGCGCCCCCGCGGCCCGGCCCTTTCTACCCGGCAGCGGGGCCGGGCCGCGCCTCCGGGGGCGGGGGCCAAGGGACAACTCCCCCCAGGCCGCCCCCCGCCACTGGCGGCTGCCGGGGGCGGCTCCCGGAGAGGGACGGCGCCGGGATGCGGGAGCCGGGATGGGAGAGCCGGGGCTGAGCGCCCCTTCGGCAGCGCCGACACCCCCCGCCTTCAGCACGGCGCTGCTCTCCCTGCGACAGCTGCGTAATGAACCAGAAGTGAAGGCTGAAAAAAAAATGAGAGGCTGGGGAGGTGGTGGGTGGTGGGGGCAGAGCATCCCTCTTGTGGAGCATCAGTCGCACCTCAGTTGTTTTCGGGGATTCGGGGAGGCTGTCCTGGGGGGTCTGCGCCCTGGGAGAGGCATCCTTGAGTGTTTGTGGTTGGAAAGCATGAGGAGTTGGTATCGTGAGGACTTTGGAGAGGGTGCCTCCTTCTAACAGGGTTAAAATGCTCGTCAGACCTGTTATGAGAAAAGACTGAGGGAGTCAGGGCTGTTCAGCCTGGAGAAAGCTCCAGGGAGAGTTCCAGAGATCAGCTTGGGGTGGACCACAGTGGGTCATCTTGTCCAACATTCCTGCTTAAGCAGGGTTATCCCAGAGCACGTGGCACAGGGTTGCATTGGATATCTTCAATGAGGTATTGAAGATTGTCAAATACCTCCACTGAGGTATTGAAGATTGTCGAATACCTTCACTGAGGTATTGAAGGTTGTTAAATACCTTCACTGAGGTATTGAAGGTTGTTGAATACCTCCTCTGCGGCGAAACTCCAGACCATTTCTGGGAAATCTATTCCAGTCTGCAATCACTGCACAGTAAAGGAGTTCTTCTTCATGTTCAGGTAGCACTTCCTGTGCATTGATTTCTGCCCATTGTCTCTTGCTCAGCACCACCAATATGAGCTTGGGTCCATCCTCTTGACCACTTCAGATACCCATAGACATTGACTGAGTCCCTTCTCAGTGGTTTCTTCTCAGCTTTTCCTCATAAGAGACATACTCAGTTCCTTGATCAGCTTTGTTGCCCTTTGCTGACTCACTCCAAGAGCTCCATGTCCCTCTTGTACTGAGGAACCCAGAGCTGGACACCACACTCCAGATGTGCCTCACCAGGGCTGAGTAGAGGGGCAGGATCATGCCCCTTGACATGCTGGCAATGCTCAGGATCGTGTTGCCTGAGAAACTGTGGATGCCTCATCCCTGGAAGCGTTCAAGGCCAAATTGAATGGCACTCCAAGCCACCAGTTTTAGTGAGAGATGTCCCTGCCCATGGCAGAGGGGTAGGAACTGGATGGTTTTTGGAGTCCCTTCTGACCCACACCATTCTATGATTCTGAAACCAAACTCTACCCTGAAATAATTGTCCCAGAGAGGGGAGGAAGGGTTGCACCAGCAGATAAGGGCTTTGTGCTGAATGTTGACCCCATGGCACAATGGGAAGTGTGGGAACGAGACCCTGTCTTTGGTGGTCCAAGCCACAAACAAGTAGCCTGCTGCCCAAGGGGCTTTGCAGAGCCCTGGATCTCAGCCTCAACAGCACTGCTGCACTTCACCCTGCACAAGGGGCCTCTCCCTCCCTGCAGGCTTTGCTTGCTCTGCATTAATTCTGCTTTCCCGCTAACATTGCCTGGCTTCAGGGTGCCCTGATGCCAGAGCCTTTAAATGGGGAACTCAAGCTGTTGACAGTTGCAAAAGGGAGCCCTGTTTAAGCTGCTCGTTATTTCTGCAGGCGATGTCTGAGAAAGGGGAACACCAGTGGCCTAGAACAATGAGGAGCCTATTCCAGCTTTGCTTAGAGTAACACGATCTTCTTCAGGGCCTGCACAGTCTAAATTGCTTTTAGAGGGGAAATTCCAGAAGTAGAATGGAAAAGCAGATGGGTGGATTTTTATCTCCTTTTTTTTTTAATAATTGCTTTCCATGGTATGGCAGTTGTTTTTTAGGTGTAGCAGCTCCATAAAAAGTCGATACAACCTTGCAGTGGAATAGCACATTGAAAATCAATCCAGCTTTCACCTTCTGTGCAAAGAAAGCACACAAACAAATGAACAAAGACAAGGGTGCTTTCAAAGAGGTCTGAAATTATTACTAGAGCAAAATCAGAGAACCTGTCCCAGATTTAGCAGTTCTTGGACCATCATTACAATTAATAAGTAGACAAGGTGTAAATGCAAAACATTCAATGAATCCCTGACATTACCCATATCTTCCAATCCAATGCTCATTCAGGTTCCTTCTCATGTCTAAAAAAACATCAAATCAAATCAAGCACCAAGCGGGTGTTTGAGTTCCCTCATTCACATACCTGTCCTACCTGGGGATTGGTACAAGAGAGCAGACGGATGAGCTGGTCCTGCCCTCTGACACAGCATCCATTGATGCTTTGGGAGCTGCCCACTCCTGCTCTATCACCCACCTCTTAACAGGAACCTTGGGTTTTACTGAACTCCCACATCTACAGACAGTGCTTGAGATCAGCCAGGAATACCTGATCAGTCCTTATTCCTTAAGCATTTTATGCAAGTGGAAGTGGAAGTGACATTCTGTGACTCTTGTACACCCTGGATCCATGGGAGAAGATACAGAATGACATGCAGAGTTCTGCAGGTGAAAATCTGGATGTTATACACCTCTGTCTTGTAGAACAAGCCTTGGAAGGATCAGCTTCACCAAAAGGTTCCTAGCCAAAGTGGTTTTAATCTGTTATTCAAATCATCTGATCTCCCAAGCAATCTGCCTCAGAGGAATTACCCTCTCTACCAGAAATGGTTTTGTAATTCTAATGTTTGCCCACAGTGATTGGGGAAAACATTTCCTTTCTCTTTGTAGGCCCGTCTAGGTTATCTGAAGATGATTTCAGTCTTAATTATTAATATAATTCAGAGAAGAAAAGACTATCTTCTGATCTCTGAACCTTCTTACCCCTCTCTTCCATTGACTCTGATGTGGAGTTCCTCTAAACCAAGCCCTAAGGCCTTGCTGAGTGAGTTCTGGGAGATTACCCTGGGTATTTGCAGACAACACTCTTGTTCATGTATCTGAATATGAGATCAGATATTGACAAGAGACATAAAACATAACATAACATAAAACATATAACATAAACACAACACTATATGATATTGTTCACTTATGGGCAGCCTGTGACACGTGATGTGCTCCAGGTCCCTTCCAGTCGATCAGCTGTGTGCCACAATGTTCCCTACCTTGACCTTGCAGGTTTTTTCTGTAGTCGCTCCTACCTGTTCATGCTAAATTGCTTTTTCCAGATTGTATTTCCAGTTTGTCAAGATCACTTGAATTCTAATCCTGCTGTTGATGTTTGTGCAGCCCTTCCCAGGTTGCTGCAATCTCCCAAGGCCTGTCTTGTTCCTATATGCTTGAGCTGTTCCTAATAAGCTTTATTTAATATTACAGAATCTTTTATTCAATACTACTGAACCCCACTGGAGCACTTCAGAGGGGTGGGGGCCACTTCATGTACTAGTGCAGAGGACACCAAGGGCTCGTTGGTATAAAGTCTGAGATGTCCAGGGCTGGCTCATTAAGGCATGAGCATGGCTTTAGTCCCACTGGGGAGTTTGTCTTTTGTTCATTTTTTCTTGCTTGGGGTTTTGTTTTCAGTTCAAGTTACACTTGTGAGGCAATGCTGTCTGAATGTGGATAGTTTATTAATCCTGTGTGTGGGTGGGACAGTGAGTTGATATAGATGCTTGTATTTGTGTGATAAATGGAAAGAAGTATTAGAGCTCTTACAGTTGGGTAGTGTTTCTTAGATCAAGTATTTTGAATATTCATCCAGGGCCTTATGTGTGCAGTATAGATATGATTTTGGAGAGGACACCTAACCTGACACCGAAGGAAACCCAGATGTAGTGGTTCTGCTCTTCACTCAGGCTGCTTTTCTAGACTTTTCAGAAGCTGTGTTTAATCTTGTGTCCACTCTGTTGACGTGTGACGCCTCTGGCTCAGAGTGTGTCTCAGCTGCCTGTTGGGACACTTGTGCCCTTCAGGCTCCATGGATTAGGCTCAGCTGCCTTCTCATTCTGCTGAGGCCGTTCCAGTCATAGCTAACAACTGCTGGGGTGCATCCTCTGGAGTGCTGGAGTGAGGGCTTGTGCTTTTCCTGCTTCCTTCTTCTTTGGGACCACTGCGCTTCCCCGCTGCATGGCAAAATGTGGGCTCCTCAAATAAAGAAGGGAGAAAGGAAAGAGCCCAGAGCAGCTTGGGAAACACACAGAGTCTACCAGCATGTACAGCAGCTGCACTGCCACGTGTCTGAGAGAAAAGGTTATAACTTAATCTAACCCTTTGTCTTAGGGTGACTTTATCCCCAATCGTCTGTTCTGTTTGTGCTGTATATTGAGTCCTGTGCCTTTAAGACTGGTTCTAAGAGCAAGGAGAAGCGCGGAGTTTGTTTTGAGAAAACTGCCCGACTCCTCCACATTCTTCTGTGGACAGCGTGTTCGGCGGAGGCTTGGAGAGACTGCAGGACAGAGATCTTTTTGCTTTTGGTTAGTTTCAGCTAGCTAGGGCAGAGAAGTTCCCTGGACTGTTTTTTTCCTTTTTCTTGGGACTGTTTAAACCTGCTCTGGACTGAAAACCCAGGGGAGCACTGGGGGCTGCACCTGCGGCCCACCGGGGCCTGGACCTCGGCATTTTCCAGCAGCGCCGGAGGGACTGGGACTGAGGAGAGACTGAGAGAGAGCCGAGCTACACCCACGGCAAGGACTTTCTCAATTTGCCATCTCACTTCAGAAGGAGAGGTGTTATTGTTTCATATTATTCATCCTTTATACTTGTATGCACTTTGTTTGTTAAGTAAAATAGTTTTTTCCACTTTTCTCCGAGGAAGTTCTTTACTGGACTGGTTGGAGGGAGGGGCCATTTGGGTTTGCTCCCTGGAGGGAACCCATTCAGGGGTTTTCTCCCAAATTTGTCCTAAACCAGGACACCCTTCCAAGAGCCTCTTACCTTTGTCCCTTTGGCTTTTAGAGGATTTTCAGAGGATGCTGAGGAGTGAGGTAGCAGAGGAAATTCTCCTCATTCCTGAGGTAAGAAGTGACCCTGCTGGCTGCCTGCTGTCCTCAATGGCACACAGGGGAAATCTGTGAGAAGGTGACACCGAACTGAAACCTGCACAAGGGGGTCAGGAGACTAGGGAATGGAACAGAAAAAGGCAGAGAGCAAGCAGTGTGACAGAATAAACACTGTAGGTAAGTACAACATGAAGCAGAAGGGCAGTGGGGCAGAATGAAATAGGAAAGGAACAAAAATGTGGAGTTGTGATAAACTCATAGAAATTCTGGTGACAATGGCATGCAATAAAATATACATTGTTGACTCAGATGTTTCAAAATCTTTCTGTTTGCCTGTGGATTTGGCATCAGCGGTTGGCCATGTCCCAGTAGAAAGGTCCCACTACAATATGGAGGGTGGTGGATGGGGCAGCCCCCCCTTTGCCCCCTAGAGCTTTGCTGAGGCTTGGCCAGCTCTGGGACTAGCCTTCATGGGAATTCTTTTTCATACAGCCTTCTGCCCTCAGACCCTTCCTTAACTTCTAAAGTTAACTGCTGAATCATCACAGCTTCAGCTCTCATTGTGTTACCAGGAAAAATACATCAGTTTCTCTTTCTGCTTTGAGCTGTGGCTGGATTTTGAACTTCTTCCTAGCACCTTCTTTGGTTTCCCTGAATCACTCTTCAAAGTCTCTTTGGGGCAGCAGCTCTCTCTGTGTGCCCCATGTTATGTGAACTTGGGTGACATTCAGACCATGTGCAATGTGAACATTGTATTTACAGCAGCAAACTGTTTCACGGAAAACTTTGCATTTCCCAGAAACTGCAGTCCAGTGCAACCAGGCTTGATGATGATCAAGTGCTTTGCAGAATGGTTGGCATCCAAGCAGTGAAAAAGAAATCCAAATAGTGAAGTGAGAGAAACACTGGGACACAATGTACATAGAAACAAGCAGGCACCGAGCTGGTGTAAAGAAGCACCACTTCACCTGAAAAATAAACTTCTCCAGGTGAATTCACAGGGTACCTTTGTGTGGATTCAGGTCCATTTTCCTTGTTTTCCTAAACACTCTTGTGTTTGCTGCCCTGCTTGTTGTTCGCACTGTCACGCTCAATGCTATGTTATTGAGTCAGGTCAGTGGGATACTCCAGATCCTCTGGATGCAGCTGTACTTGAAGACAGAGCAGCTAAGGCATAATTCTCAGGGGACTAGATGGCTTTATTATCCATTAACTTAATGACCTTTAGGGTATTCTCTGACGTCATTATCCCACTGGCTTCAAAGGTACTGTATATCAAGTGTTGAAACTTCCCAACCTGATAAAATCCCTTGATAAGACTGGTGTTTCAAAGCATGAACTGTAACGGATGCAGTTGTACAAGAGCTGAGTGCTGCTGAAACAGAGCTGCCTTGCTTACAGATCTGCTGATGGGTAGAGGCTTTGTGATCCCCCAAAATGTCCTGGTCAGGGTCCCAGCATGCAAGGCCTCCTCTGTTTCCAGGGAAATCATGGTAGGCAAAAAATGCCTTGGCTAGTATCTGAAATGCTGAGCTTGTGAGAAGCAGAGGCAGAGGTGCTGGGGAACACGAGTGGCTTAGTATGACCTAAGTTGTAAGATGCCCTGAAAAGTTTGGTCTAGCTCCAACTTTCCATGCTTTGTCCTGGTAAAATGGAAATATTTTTATTACTGGGAATACACACCTTCTGGAAAGCCTGCCCCTCTCCAAATTAAGCAGAAGTGGCCAAGTTCTGACATGCACCTTCTGCTGTTGGTCTCAGCCTCTGCTACACGTGTATGTGGATTAGTTTGGGTTACTGGTGTGTTGGAGAAAGAACTGTAACCTGCACACTAAACAATCCACAACATCTATGTTTGTTATGAGGAGGAATCTACCCCTGTTCATGGTCAGTTGTCTTGTGCTTTGTTCGAAATACAAAATCCCTCAGTGCTTCCCTGGAAGCATTTGGGAAATGAACAGACAGAAAATCAGGAAAAGCTGCCTATAGGCATTAGTCCAAAAAGTACTTCTCTTGGCATTGTCTTTGTTTCCAAAGATCATACATACTTCGGGTTTTGTTAACCCAGCTTCTGAGTCTTCTCCTTTTCTGTCATTTTTCTGGTCAGCAAGAAGGCTCAGAGAGGGCAGACCTACACAAGCCTGTGCTGAGTCTTCTCTTATCAGAGCTCCCATCTTTGTCTCTGGCCTGTGATAATACTATGATGGCTAAGAAATTACAATCATTTTTTAAATGTGTATTTGGGCAAAGACTTGAGTGCAAAGTACTTGAGGTATTATGAGGACTATGTTCTCTCCTTTTTGCTGCAGGTGGAGCAGGTTTCCTCACTGCTGGTCTTCCTTGGAGAAGACCAGACTTTGCAAGCACATGCAACCAGTGACACTGAGAGCAGGTCTCCAGCAGAACCCAAATGCTATTTAGCATCACAGTTTGAAGATGCCATGAAGAGCCACACTGAGATAAGAGAGCTGGCACTGAGTCCAGCTACCTGAGCTAATGACCATCAGCACAGCAGTTTTACCCTCTGCACGTTACTCAGTCACTCAGCAAATACACTTGTGACTGGTGACAGTGAGCAAAAACTGTTGGGAAATCATTCAGGAAAGGAAGATAAAAGCTCAGTAACTGGCATCTTTATAGCATTTTTCCAGTCTGAATTTGCAGAAAATATAACCTAAGCCTCAGGCTGTTTCTGTGAGGTAAAAAGGTGCAATTATGCCTATTTTATAGATAAGGAAACTGGTAATACTGATTTGGCCTTGGGAAACAGGAGGCAGAACTAGGAGGACAGCTTCTTTGCTTGCCTCATGGCTTTGTTTTTAAGTTACCCTGTTCTTACAGGAACCTTTCTGCGAGGCTAATGGCTTTTCACTGCCAACAGGTATAAAAATATACTTTCAACATCATGTATTTGAAATCCTCTGGTACAAGTTGTATTCACATGCAAAGTCAGTGAGTGGGAGACCATGCGTCCAGATAAATCTAAATGCTAGGCTCTTTAACGGAGTAGACACGCAGCCACTAAGGTTGGTGTTGGACAATTGTTTAATATGTTGGCCTGCCTTCAAGGCAACTTCCTGCTGGGTCATTTGTGGGCTCCCAGTTGTCATGTGGAATGTTTGTTGCAATAGCCTTATAGTAAAGGCACCCGTTTCTTGTAAACCGAAAGAACTGGCTTGGCAGGATGACCATTGTGCTTCTACAGAAACTTCCCATGAACTCTGGGCTGTGGACACTCCTATGTGTCCTGAACAGATGACAGGTGATAAGTGAAACTGTGCTTCCTATGATACCCAGAGCCTGGTACTGTCAGTACTCGTGTCTGAGTCCTCTTTGTTAAGGCTGAGAGTGCTCCTGAAAAAGCTACAGAAACTTCAGGCTTGGACTTTAATTTTCTTCCAGGCTGGGCCTGGAAGAAGTCAGGTTAATGTTGGAGTCACAGGACTGAAGACTTGCTGCCGAAATAGGTCAATACCTGCACTAGGACAGTGCACAGTGCTTGCAAAGGTTTATGGCAGAGATCCCTGAATTAGTATTGATCAAGTCAGAATGGGTAAAAGAGGCTCTTTGCTTCCTTCCCCCACCCCCCCCGCCCCCAACAAACAACATGGGGCTCTTCTCCAGCATTAAACTTGTTTTGTAGAAGTATTTTTAAGGGACATATTTTGCTTTTGCTTGAAGACTTTAATTAATTCATTGTAGTTTCAGTTGTTTTCTATTTCTGCAAGATAAAATTCCTTTGTATATATACCCGCTCAACATAAGCTAATAATAATGCTGGCATTTAGAAAAAAGTTCTGTTTTCTGAACTCATTGGTGCCAGGTTTTTCAGTTAAGTAACTCTTTCCCATGTGACTTTAGGAGGTGATGTCAAAGTCCCAGACAATAATGCTTTACAGTTCTACAGCTCAGTTTTCTTTCTAATTTCCAAGTAGCTTTGAGGTTGTTAAATTCATATAAAACCAGCTAGTTATAAAGGCTAGTCCATAATATAGCATCTCCTAGATTTTTCACTGGTGTAAAGCAGAGATCTCCAGGAGATAGAGTTTGGGAATTTTGCAGAAAAAGATACAGGGACGCAGACTCTGGAGAGAGCACTGATAGTGCACCCACAACATCAACAAATAGATTTGGAGCTTGTCACTGTTCCAACAACAACAGCTGTGTTTTACTGTCTAACACCCGAGGTACTTCTGGAAAGGTAGAAGCTTGCACATTAACATCATCATGAAATAAAGAGTGCTTTATTGCTTGGTGGTTGGGAAAAGCAGTCCAGGAAGGTGAGTGCCTCCCTCTGCTCCTGGCTCTCCAAACCTGCTGCCAAGTCACTGACTACATCTTCTGTTCATTAAAGTACAGAAAATGTGCAAGAGATTGGAAAGCAGCTCAAAAAGCTGTCAGAAACTCAATAACAGTCCTGACATCCCCTCCCTCCATTACAGCAAGGAGTTCTTCTGCAGTGCTAGCAATGTAGGCTGGCATAAAATCCTTTCTGAGAGCTTGCTGCGGTGGTGCACTGTCAAACTTCCTCTTTCTTACTGTGCAGCTCAGGGTGATGTAATCAGAGCCTTCCAGGAGCGAAGAGAGCCCGCAAGAAAGAGGGAGAGGGACTTTTAACGAGGACACGTGGCAACAGGCCACGGGGGAAGGGACTCAAACAGAAAGAGAGTAGGTTTAGATTAAGCATTAGGATGAAGTTCTTTGCTGTGAGAGTGATGAGGCACCGGCACAGGTTGCCCAGAGAAGTTGTGGGTGCCCCAGCCCTGGGAGTGTTCAAGGCCAGGCTGGATGGAGGTCTGAGCAATCCAGTCTAGTGTAAAGTGTCCTTGTCTGCAGCAGGAGGGCTGGAACTAGGTGATCTTTAGGGTTCCTTGCAGCTCAAACCATTCTATGATTGTGTGATTCTATGATTTTGGGGAAAGGCATATGTAACACTTTAAAATTTCAATATATACATAATTTCACAGGGGTGTTTGTGCAGGGTGGGTGCTAATATTACTTCCACCTTTTCCCATTATTTACTCCTGAACAGAGACGTGTGGCTCTCCGAGAAGTGTCTAGATCCTTGCAGTCGACACACCAGTCATGCTGATGAGAAGATTAGTCATAGGGAGATTGAATGACTTGCCTGAAGCCAGAAAATCTGTGACTTCTTAAATTACTGCAATCATCTTCGGTCTTCTCGGAAATGCACTATTTTCCCTCCCCTTGCGAATGTGTGTAGAAACATTACAACCTTATTTCAGCTTTCCAGAGGTGAAATCACGTATCACTTATACCTGATGCAGTTCCCAATGCTCAGAGTGGTTTCCTTTTTTGTTCTGCTGCGAGATTCCTGCCGTGAGTTCTTGACTCCTCGGAATTATTGGTTTTTCTTTAGTACCTGAGATAAAGGACAACGAGCCGCTTTGATTCGAAAATCTGTAGCACAGCTGGAGCCAGGAGGTTCCACCCCCCATTCCACCCCCGCCACGCCAGCCAAGTGCCAGGCTCTGCCAGCTCAGCACTGCTGGTGTCACTCTTTCCTGTTCCGCAATGTGCAAACAGCCCGGTGACGTAGCGGGGTAAGGCTGTTTGAACAGCCTCTCCAGTCAAGGATTTTTCCAAAATAAATTGGACAGGGATTAATGGATGTGCACGTGAGTGCGGCATTGCACAGTGCAGGTGGGATAGAAAATGCAACATGCTGAGGCAGGAAGTGAGGATGGAGCATTTTCTCAGCAAATCTGTCTGGATGAGCTGGCAGCTGGTGGCAGAGTCGAAAGAGGACAGGCTTTGGAGGACGGATGGAGTTGGTAACATCCTGTGAGTGAGATGTGGAATAAGATGGTAAAAGGAGGCCCCTGCTCTTTTGTCTCACCTACATGATGCTATTTAACACTGATTGCCTATGTAAAGGCTCCCTCCCCACCTTTCCTTTTGCTCCATCACTTGTATCAGTCCTCTAGACCCTCTGCCCCTTTGCCATGGAGCAGTTCTCTCTGCCTGGGTTGGCAGAGAGCTGCCTCCTCCTGTGAAGCAAATGGAGTGTTTCATCCATCACACACTGGGCAAAATTAGGGCCTTCCTCACTTTTTATCACTCGGTTTCATGATTTCCTGCAGATTGCTTCATATAGTCAGACCTGTAGCTTTGTCCGACAGCACCTTCCACGCTCTGCTTTCTCAAAACCCCCTGTGAAATTGGCCCGTTTTGAACAAATAACTCCTGAACAGTTTGCTGCTGGAGGAAAAAAGTTGTGAGTTATTTCTCGTGAAATGCTAACCATTGTGGAGGCTCAAAACATGTTTTGTGGGTGATTTCCTAGGGCTTGCTTTGAGAAGACCACCTAGGCTGGGACTAGACACTTTCTCTCCTCCCCGCACAGATGTGGTCCATGGTGTTTATTTGCAAGCTACACCAGCAGCAACCTCTGGATCTGCAGTCCTTGGACACTGTGTCAAAGTGGGACAGGAACAATTTGTATTTCACCTTAGAGAAATGCCTGATAACTCAAGATTTCTTTGGGAAGGATTTTTTTTTTACTGCCTCTATTGACACTGAGGGACCTGGTTCTGGTAAATAAATGAGGCTGGTATATCTCTGAAATCTAGGGAAGAGAGGATGGAGGTGGAAGCTCCTTCAGCAAGGTATGAAGTAGACGTGGTGGCCAGGCTGAGCATGGCAGCGGATCCTATTTTCCCCTGAGTCCTGACGGCACACCAGGAGCAGAGAGAACTGTAGTGGTGACTGTGTTTGCTTGAGGCTCATGTTACTCTGCTGAGCCCTGGTTGAGGCAGAAGTCCCTGAAGTAGCTGTGTGCGTGCGTTCCACCAGAGCTGGCTGCCCTAGTGATACCTTCATGGGGCAAGGTGAAATGGTTCAAGCCCCAAAATATTCTTCTTTCATATGGAAACCCTCTGAATGACCTCTGTTTGCAAAGCAATCCTAGTCAAATGGAAAACCTGACCTCTCCTGGTATGCCCCATTGAAGCGATCAAAAGGTTATGGAGTCAGATTCCTGCTATATAAAGCAACTAACATTTTGCTAGAAGCATTGGCGTGAATGAAGGTTAAAAAAATAAACAAAGGATTAATTTTCTCGCACAAAAGGAAGGGGGTTGGGTTGTTTTTTTTTCTTTTACAGTCTCATAAGATTCCATGAGGAAGATTCCCTTTGAGCTGTTCAGCTCAGCTAAAGAAGGTAGAAATTTTGTTTGGTCTTTTGATATTTCATGGAAAGCAAATCTAATTATCTCTGATGCCTTAGTCAGCCAGTGCAAAATGCCAGCCAGCCTCTATTTTCTTGCTGATACGGCACCAGTCACTGCAACGTGTAGAAAATTTCCCCCTGCCATGAGCCCCCAGGCTGCCCCTCCAGAGGGGACTGTGTCCTTGTCCCCATGTGTCACTGACACAACAGGGCCCATACCTGGTTCTGCTGCTGGAGGGATCCTGCAAGGACAGCAGCAGAATCGTATGAGGGGTGAAGAGGAAACAGCAGATTTCCCTGCACATGGCATGCACTGTTGATGAACCGTAAATAACTCCTGTTGGGACACCAGATATAACATGGAAGAGCTACTAAATAACCCAGGGTGTTTTTGCAGCTACATTGCTACCTCTCTAGATAATATTTTACTCCTGGTTTTAAGTTTTTTGCTGTCCTTGCATGATGATGTTAAATTGGAATAATCTGTTCTCTTCAGAACAGAAAGCATTCAGGGGAGGATGCATAAGAAATCACAGGAAGCAAGTGAATAAAAATCCTTTAATTTTCAATTCCCAGAAACTCTGTGCCCTCACACAGAGCTGTGCTATATGTCACTGGAACATAAACACACCCTTCAGTGGGAAATAGGTACTTGGAAATGTGCAGGAAATGGCACTGGGTACTAAAGTCCTCGCTCCCCTGCAAGGCTGACCCATGGGGCAGCAGCCGTGAAATTTTCTTCTCCCTTTGCTGCCAATGTACCTTGGCTCTCACCCGGGAAAACCTCTACTAGAGGGGTACGATTCAGGTCACGGCTTGGCAAGCCCTTTGTTGTATCAGGAATTTAGTTTCCAGGGTCTCTCTGGGCAAAGCTTAACCTCCCACATGCAGATGAGGCACCCATTGGTAACGGGACTGTTGGGCAAAAACAGGCAACGTGACATCTCCTTGAGCTCTTGGCTCCCCTTGATCAGCAGGTCTCCCTACAAGGAGCTGACATTGGAAAGGGGGTTAGGAGTCTGAGCAAGAAATGAAAAAGATCTGCTCCAGGGGCTGGGAAAACTGTGCTGCTGCTGTCTGAAATAGAGGCAAACACTCTGGATGTGGTTGGAATTATTTCTGGGGTTCACAATTCGTATACATAATGAGTGGGTAATGATCCATGGGGATCTATGTAGAAGTTTAGGGTCAGCTTCATGCTTTAGGAAAATCAAGAAAAATGGCTTGGTAAAAGCAGATGGAATTTTCATTAATGGAAAGGGTGCGTGGTCCACGAGAAGGAGAAAGAGTGGGCTGGGATAGGGGCAGGAGGAATCCCGCAAATAGCTGCAAATGCAGCATCTCTGTGGCACAGACCAACAGTGTCCTCTGGCAAACAAGAGTGCAGAGCTGTCTTCTGGGGCTTGTAAGTACAGCAGGGGATGGCCCCTTCCCAGCCAGCCTTACCCTGCGAGTCACCACCCCACAGGACTTTCCAGGCAAAAGGGCGCTGGGAACAGCAGCTTTGGCGCAGCATTTCAGGGCTCCACGGGATTACTTATTCACTGTGTTCCTGGAGCAGTTCCAGGCTTCCCAGCTCTGCCACCAGCGTACACATTCATCAAGCACCCACAAGGCTCACCATCCCCAGAGGCAGGAGCAGACTGTAGGAAGGTGATTCACGTTACAAACCGGTGTCTCCGAAGGACCGGCAGGGCTCTGGGAACACCGAACCTGTATCCTCATCCCTAACGCTCATCAGGGTGATTAAGGCAGCAGCCGCGCTCTGGATGGATTTCATTGCCGGGGCCATTGGAGGTAAATACGTGAATTAGAGCTTGTTGGAAAAAGCAGATAGCTGTGTTTCCTTCTCGTTCAGCTAAAGAGCCGGTCTCAATAGCAGCGCTGAGAGTCTCTCGATGGGGGCTGCTTGTTAAAAGTGTGTTCTTCCTCATTAATTGGGAAATGTCATCAGAGCAGCTTCACAGAGCTGCTGGAGAGGCTGTGCTGCAGCTTGGTCAGCTGGGGTCACTGGCTGCGATCTCCTCGAGTCTGACTGCAGTGGGACAAGGTAAAACTCTAATAGGAAGAGACAGAGTGTAATAGGTTTTGTGCAGACACAAACCGGCTTGTATAGCCCTGACAGCGAAACCCTCACGTGTCTGGCATCTAGGGGTCCCAGCAGGCTGCTGGGATGGTGATTCTGGGGGGCTGAGGATGTGATTTGGGAGACAGCAGGGGAGGAAGCACTGTGTTCTTACTGCATTTGGAACGCCTGGATGAATGACCTTTGCATTACCTTAGGTTAAGACGCATTTGCAGTTGTGATGGTGATCTCAGTGCAGGCGAGCTACGCAGCAGGCTTTGAACTGAGAGAAAGTAGGTTAGCTGTATGCAAAAAAAGTAACAGGAGAGAAGTGTGATTAAATTGTAGACATTTTTAGAGCATGTACTGCTCAAACCCATCTTTGTTTTAAACGGCAAAACGTACCCATCAGTCTCAGTTCTTTGCTGAAATCTCATTAGATTTAGTGGAGTATACAAGACAATATATACCAATAAATACCACGAGAAAAGCCTTTGGGTCATTGACAGAAAGGTCAGGTAAACCTATCAGGTGGCTGAGACATCCAGCCCAAGCCTGCATGACAGGTCTCACTGACATCCGCTGAAATTTGGCATTTTCCGTCACCAGGAGCAGCCTGTGGCCCTGCTGCAGTTGTGTTTGTCCTGGGAAGGACCATGCTGAGTCTTACCCTGCCTGTTACTTGCTCATCACCCAATATGTGCAAGTGGGTCGAGGTTTGGCATCTCAGCAGCATCCAGACCTGGTGCCTGTTGTGCCTCTGCTTGGGGTGTTGGTCTTCCTGGGCTGCTGGGAGACCCTTCATGGGAGAGGAGGATATAACCAGCCCCACCATGATAGCCTGTCTTTCTCCTCCTGTTTCCTTTCTGACTTCAGAGCACCCCGTGGAGAAGGAAGCCCTGTCCTAGGGCTGGCAATGGGAAGTCCATCCCAGAAGGATTAACCAAACCTCCTCTCAGACTTCGTGTTCATCATGGGGCATTTATTGCTTGGATTCCGTTGCTTTTTTAGCACAGTTTGAGATAGGTCACTTAAGGACAAACTTCTTTTGCAAGGGAACATGGAGAACTGAAAACAGTTTGAACATGGTCATTCACCTTGGCTTTCTGCCCTGGCTCCCACGCAAAGCCAGGGTTTGTGCTGTGATCCCCTGTCCAGGCTCCAGCATCGTGTTCTTGCAGCCATGCAGCAAGAATATCCCGTGTAAGCCCTGGGCACGGGCTCAGCCTGAGGGGGTGCAGGCTGTGGAGATCCAGCTGGGACCAGAAAAGTCTTTGCTTGTTGTAAGGCGTTTTACTGACCTCAGTGTGTCAGAGAGCAGGATTTTCCATCCTGTCCTCTATGTCCATCTCGGAGCTTTTCTAGGAGGCATACTGCAACTTCTCACTGGCTGACAGAGGTGGGGACTTGCCCACAGACACGTGGGAGGTACCTGGGCAGGGCTACAGGGCCACTATCCTTCCCCTCAGATGGGACAGCTCCTGGGGTTGGACATCTATCCTGCAAGAATTGGGATGGTTTGGGCGCTGAGCTTGTTTTGGGGTTTATGTTTGCTAGAGCTGAAGCACTTTTCATGTTCCAAAGGAGTCTTTGAACCCAGCTAAAAAGCATCAAGCAAGTTGAGGCAACATAAAAAATAAAAGTTTCTGTTTAGTAAATTACATTCTTGTGACCTAGATCTATTTTCAGAGTGTCTTGGAGAAAGCATGACTTAAGTACCTCTGAAAAACAGCAGACATTGCGCCCATTTGAATTCCAGCCTCTGGCTGCCTCAGGCAGCTGCAAAAATACTGTGCATCGCTTCTGGGCAATGGATTCTGTGGCAGTGAGATAAACTCAGCATCTTCAGCCCAAGAAACAGTGATCTGCTATGGCTCCAGACAGAAAAAACATGAGAGGAACACGCTTAGTAACTGTGGAGACTTTCTATAATCAGCAAATGTGACCAGATGTTTTAGGAAGCAGTCCTTCCTGGCCAGTAAAACTGAGCAGGAGGTTGGACTAGAGACCTCCTGAGGTCCCTTCCAACTCGGGAATTTTTGAATTGTCCTGTGATCCCATGCATGCTTTCTAGCCCTGCTACAGCAGCAGCCTGGGCCATGGCAGGGGACGGGGATTGATGATGGGGCTGCTGATGACTGCAGGATGACTTGACTCTTACATCAGGAGTAAAGATGCGGGGAGGCACAGGTGAGGTTCACCCAGTGGTGGTAGAGCAGCAGGGTTTGCAGCGTGGCTGGGCTCTTCCACAGCTGGGAGGTTACATGCAGTCCAAGGGCAGATAAAATAATCCCACATACAGGAGGAACGTGCTGTCTTCTCCTTACAGCTAAAGCAGCTCCTGCTAGGGTCATGTTACTGAGTGAAGTTCAGCTTGCTTAGGGTATGGGGCACTGATGTTCCCAGCTCTGCACAAAACAAAGGCTTTTGAAAGTTGCTGTCTACCCATCCAGTGCATGGACAATGCAGCCTGGTGGGCTCTGTACAGCTGCCATTGGCTCCCTGGTGATTGCCACCCCACCAGAATCTCTCCTTATTTAAGTTGCTTGGTCAGAGTGACCTGACTTGTGTAGAGACTGTGAGTGATCCATTTTGTGCACTCTGTGTGTGTAGAGGGTGCTGCAACCTCTGCTCAACACCTGGGAATATCTCAGATAAAAGAGGCATTAAAAATGTCTCACTAAAACAAAAAGAAAAAAGGTAATTACTCTGGTTTTGCTATTTATTTTTGTCACATCTGATGTAGTGTTACTCAGCAGGACTCCCACAGGAACCCTCTCCTGTATGCCCACTGCTCATTGCCGGCCTTCTTTGATTTTGCTGCGCAAACAGGGCATGTGTGGGTCATGCTATCTTAGTCCCAGGCTATTTATATCGTGTGACAGTGTGCAGAGCCCTCATTCCTCAGCCTTTGATAGACCTGGCTGAGCTCCTCAGCTCTGACAACTGCTTGGAGTGGTTTGTGCCCCTAAGTACACAGTTCGTGACAGGTTAGGTTATTTGGAGGTTTCGGGGACTCATATCTTTGCTGGGAGCAGTGAAAAATTTATGGGGTTTTATGGTGGAGATGTTTGGTCCTTACTGGAACCAAGTTGATCAGGATCCTTTAGGTCTGAAACAGTCTGTTTTGGGCAACACACCGTGTTGCCCTGAGTTTTTGCCTTCTGATTTGTTTGCATTTTTGCAGTGGAATCTTCTCACGGATTGTAACATAAACAAAGGGATTGTTTTTGCTTTCCTCTCTGAGGAGGGACAATTGATAGACTTCTAGTCTGGCCAGTGAGGTGGAGAGGTGGCAACCTTATTCTCCAGTCCCTGGTCATTGTCCAGAATCTATATAAGCGAGGTCAAGTAAATAAACTTCCCTTCTTTTTGCCCTGAACTTGACTGTGTGAGTATAATTCTTTCCGTGTCCTCTAACGACAATACCGGGCTGCTGTCTTTGTATCTTAATGTGTGAACAGGGGTATTTCTCCAGAAGGGAGCTCAGTTCTTGTCAAACACTGGCCCAAATCATCCTTGGTATATGATCTGCATGAGCCAAAGCTCCTACCTTTGTTATCCAGTGGAGTGAGCCAGGACCTAGCTGTGTATGGTGCCCCCGTGCCCCCAGCATCTGGTCAGCCCATGCCCATCTCCTCGAAGGTTCAGGAATTCTGACAACGACGAGATGTGTCAAAACCTCCCAGCTGAGATGGGGTGCTTGGGCTGCAATGTGAGGTCAGCACTGTCATCCTGGCATTGACTTTTGTGCTGCTCTTCCCTGGCTGGCAGTGTCCGTGTTTACTCTGGCCGATGGCCGGGAACCTGGGAGGGCACAGGTGTCCCCAGATGACTTTGTGCATTGTCACTCTCTGCTTGGACCAAAGCCATTGCTTCTTCAAGTCATATTATTGCCTGCGTACTCTCTTTGCCCTCTCCCATTATTGTCTCTTTTCCATCTAGGCCCCTTTCCCCCCTTCATTTCTGTTTATCTGGTGTCAGATTTGATAGGTGTTTTTGAAGAACAAACTTCAGTTTTGTACAAGAAAGATGCTGTTGGTTGTTTTCCTCTGAGTAATGCACTCTGGGATTGTCTCCTGGTGACTCTCAACAGCAGCTCCTGCTTTTCTCCAGAACATGGGAGAGCTTTCCAGAGCTCTCAAGCAGCCATGTAATCGTAAGTGGACATGCACACACCAACTAACACATTTTTAAGTAGCTTGGGTTTTATTTTTTCTTTTTTAAAGAAGAACTCAGTGAGATGCAGTTTCCAACAGCTGAGCCACCAGATGTGCACTGTATCTCTGATTGCCTGGCTGCTGATGGGCTCATCCAGCATTTCTATCAACTTGATCTCTGTCTAAATAACTCACGTGGACACAGCACCATTGTTCTCCAGCCTGATTTCCTCACAGGTGACTTGGCAGGTGATGTACTGGGAGGGATTTTGCCGGTCAGCACCTTTATTACCTGCCAACACTTGGCTCGGAGCTGAGAAATGCAGTGAGGTGACATCTATTTATTATTGCAACAGAGAGAAATCCTCCTCGGAGCTCTTTAGCCCTCCTTACTTGCCGTTAAGGCAGTAGCTTTGTCTCAGAGGATTAATGCATATCCAGCGGCTATTTTAAGGCTCTGGGAGCGAGCGTGGGTGTTGCTAGAGGATTGCCGCTGGCCCCGGGGGCTGGATGCGCTGTCACGGTGCCGGGGGCGGTGATGCTCAGCTGGCCGTGCTGGGCGAGCTCTGCAGCCGCTGCCTCTGGACACTCCCAGCGCTGATCCCTCCCTGCCCCCAAACCCCGCCGAGCCTGAAAACCAGAGCTGCTCCAGACGGTGTGAGTGGGGATGCTCTGCACCTCACGTGAGGATGCTTCAGTACCTGAGCTGAGAGGGGAACCAAATACAGCGCAGCATCCTCCCTTCACCCTTCGTGGGGCAGCGCTCTCAGTGTCCTCCCTGTCCCATCTTGCTCCCTCTTGTTCCTCCCTGATAAGTTTCCCATGCTCTGTTTCCTCCTCTGAGTGAGTCTTGGTCCCACAGAGAAATCTGCATTTTTCTCTGTCATTCTTGGCTCAGAAGTCATTACTGGAGCTCGAGAAGTCTGGTGCCAGGCACGGCTGGGCTCTGGAGCTGTTTTCTGCTATTCCCCGCTGTCCTGTGATGGGTGAAATTGTCTGTTGTGACGTGTGCTGTTAACCATCTCCAACATATCCTCTGTTTCAGGTGGTCTAAGCACAGCCGTGGGTTATCCACTGGATACAGTAAAGGTACCTGTTGGAACTTTATTTCTTGACTATAGAACAAAAACAAAGAGGCCCTTTTGTTTTCCCCCTCCTTTTCAGAAAAAATAGTCCCATGATAATATTTTATCTGCATTACATCTCCATATCCCACTGCATTTGGCTGTGTTTGTCCCTAACAACAACAACAAATCGTTTGGTGACATTATTTTATGGTTACTTATCTGGTTTGCTGCTATGGCATTTGTTGTTTTATTTATTTTTAATATGACATCTGCATTTTAAAGTTGTCCCTGTATTCCTAGGTGAGAATTCAGACTGAGAACCACTACAAAGGATTTTGGCACTGTGTTCAGGAAACATACAGGACAGAAAAGGTAAGTGCCTCTCATCAGAGCTGCTGATACCAGTCGCGGATGCCTTGTTTCAGAGGCAGAGCTGCCTCTGTCATTTTGGGGAGGATGGGCACTGGTCGCACACAAGCATCTGTTGGGAGAGGGGTCAGGGTGAAATGGAGCTTTGCTGATGAGCTGTAAGGTGGGGATGAGTTTTGACTCGGCAATGTACAGCCGGTGCCTTTGAGCAGATGCTTTCCCATGCCATCCGCCCTTAAAGCTCGCCTTTCTCCTCTGTTTCCCACGAGCTCCGGGGATTTTACAAAGGTGTGACCGCATCAGTCCTCGCAGTGTCGGTGGTCTCCTCTGTTTCCTTCGGCACGTACCGAAACGCCCTCGGGGCCATCTGCAAGCTGCGGTACGGGGCCGCAGAGGCCGAGCCCTCCCGGCTGGATGTTTCCCTCGCTGGAGCTGCAGCCGGCGCTGCCCGGGTAGGTCAACAACGAGGGATTTTGTTCACAAGCGCAGGCGGCTGGAAGAGCAGGGCGGGTTGTTTCGGTCCGGGAGGCCGCAGGGGAGCCTGCGCCAAGTGTGGTGGGTTTGTTTTTGCAGGGGAGGTCGTGCTCGGCCCACGCTGCCCCTTCGCCGGTCGGCTCCGTGGCGTGGCCGGGTCCTGCCGGGCAGCTCCTGCTGGATTTGCCTCGGAGCGCCAGAACGCTTAAGAACGTGCCATTAAAATGACACAGACCTTGGCAGCAAACGCAGAACAAGGAAGGAAAAACAGCGCAGGCAGCAAACTCCCCACGGGGCCGCGATGGCGTGTTTATGTAAGGAAGACAGAACTCTGAGTTAAAGCGCAGGTCGGTGCTTTCCCAGCAGCTGCGCAGGCATCGCTGCAGGAATGGGCAGAGCACAGCGCTGCCTTGCCAGGCTTAAAACTCAGCCGGGCACCACTGAGAAGTGATGCTGCCTGGCAAGCGTGCAGGATCCTCGGACAGGGAGGTGAGGTGCGTCCAGGAGCAGTTTCCCACAAGCAGACGAGCCCACAGGTGCTGTGAGTGTGGTGGGGCTCGTCC